>NC_133994.1:5758427-6076236 GCF_047716275.1 Strix uralensis | reverse complement strand
AAGCAGAATTCCCCAACAGATGTCAGTGGAGAAAACGGGACTGTAAAATAACTTATATATACAACCAAAGCACTGGAAAAGAAATGCAGTCTCAAGGCTAAACCAGCAACTACTATCACAAGTCGGGGTGTTCACAGGTGTCCCCAAATTTAGGCACAGCAGCCCCTCTTCACCCATCAGAAGCCATGGCTATTTGCTTGATAATGTAATGCATATTTTTCAGATGGCACAAGTATCTGTTAAAGGATGGAGAGACAGACACCATCCCAAATACTTATATCTGACACACAACCTGGGGCTATCAGCAAAGGAAAGGAACACAAGGTGGACACTGCAAGAGAAATTATTCCAAAGGAGGATGCATTAAAAGCATGATGTTCAAGGTAAAACACCAGAAATTAAGACAGCAGAGAAGCCATCTGCCTGTGCCAAGGTCTTTGTCTAAACAAGCTCTGTTGTGGGACCAGAGGGGACACCTCAAACACCACACAGTGCTTGCAATGCTTGTTCACTCAAGGCTGAAGCAGAACCATCACAGCACAAAGAGGTGGCTGAAGACACATGGGCAGAGAGACAAAACCCACAGAGGTAGCTACAGCTTTGTGCTGGCACGAACCATTACACTAGGAGTGTAATGGCAAGGCCAGATCTCCTCCCAGGGCTGCACCTCACTCTTTGGCAGGGAATAAAACAGGGAGGTGAGGAGAGAAGACAAGGCAGCATTATGCCCGAAGACTGCATTTAGGAGTGGGGACAACAGTGAGAAAAACCTGTTAGGAGTCACAGCACAACAAACAGCCTCTGGAGTAGAAAAATGAATGTGGAGAGGACAATTGCAGGTTAAAATTACGTTTCCCTCCCCCCCCTTTCTGTCTTGAATTTTTAAACCCTAATTTCCCCCCTTTTAAAATAAAAAACATTCATATGCTCTGTTCTTCAAAGAAGTTAAAGGATCTGGCACTTTCTCTCCCCTTGTACCTTCTTCAGATGCATCTGTTGAATATGGAGGAGCACTCCTTTTATATTCCCAGCTCAAATGGATCAAAACAAGGATCTGGGGACTAGGGCAGAAACCCAAAAGCATTGATGCCAATCTGATCCCACCTCTGTTATCCCTCAGATACTCCCCAGCTCCTTCAGCCCCGTGCACCTGTCCTTTTATCTCCACTACTTCACTGGGGATGGGGGTGAATCATGACCAAGGTGGCTACATATTTCTCTTCCTCTGGTATTTTTCCTCAAGTGAAAATGTCATTTCAGCTAAGCCAAAGTCTCAGACATGGGGAAGGATTTTATTTTTAAAAAGAACCCATATATTTGCTAGAGAAAGGAGGGAATATGGATAAAAATTGAAGTTGTTCCAGTGAAAAGAAAGTGTTCTGATTGTTACAGCTCTTAAGAAACCTAAGTTTTTCATCCCACCTTAGGCTAGTGTCTCTGCAAACTCCTTTTCCCCAGTTTTGCTGAAGCCTGCCTGCCTCAGGCCCTGGGTCACACCAGCCTTTGTCTGACCAGCTCACATTTGTGTTCAGGGAGGTGAGGACAGGTCTGGGGACCAAGGGAAAGCCACATGATACAGCATATCACACAGCACTGCCTTCATCCTCCTCCCCTCGGTCTGCTGGGAATTGAGGTGACGATTATCTTGGTTTAATGAGGGGTCATTAATTCCTCCAGGCAGAGGTTCCCCAAGCAATGACAGCCCAAGGGTCAAAGCACTTTTCACGCACTGAAAACAATCAAAGCAAGACCATGTGGCTGAGTTTTTCCCAGTTTTAATGGCTGCTCACAGGGCATTTCAGGAGTCTCTTGTTTTGTGACAGCTGAAATTATGGGCAGTTCTACTAAAAAGACCTTTTTATGGTGCAGATAGATGCTCTAATCTGTTTTAATGGCTTTTCCAGCAAAGCCTTTGACACATTCTCATTACAGTAATGCTTTAATGCAGAAAGCATTCATACAATTAGGATAAAGTCTTCAAGATCTTGTCTTTATGGAGGTTTTTTTTAATTTCAACACTGTTTTTCAACTCACACAGCAGGACCAGCTTTAAAAAGCTGCTTTGTACAGACCAAATTGGACCAATTCCATCTTTTAACAAAAAAACCCTACTTCCTAGTTACTAGGTCAGCACTGCAGCTGGTGTAAACATGCCTCGCTCTCTTCCACAGTCCTGGCCAAGTCAGAGAAGAGTGTTTTGCAGCCAAGCAATGCCAGCTCAGGATATTATCCAGTTTTTATAGACAGCAGTGAGTTGAGCACAGAGCTCCTTGCTCCTTCTCACACCCAGACCTCTGTCCCCTCTGGCTCTGAGCAGAGAACAGGGTAACATTTGCCTCAGCCCATGGTAGTTACATGCCCAGACCCCCATTTCTTCCAGCTCCACTAGTTACCTACAGGTACCCCCTGTCTCTTGCTGGGCACGGCCGTGACAAACAGCACAGGCACTAGAAGGAAAAGGCCGTATAGCCTATATAGCCAGTGGGCAGCTAATTCCCAGTCTCAGGGAACTGGTTTAAAGGAAGAATGTACCATAGAGGAAAGATGGGAGAACTTTTCTGACCAAAATCAGTCAACCACGAGGTCTTTGCTCTCCTGTCAATGCCAAGGAGCATGAATAGATCAAACACAATTTTCAAACCTGGGAAACTTCAGCTTGCTGCTAATAGGAGGGGATAAGGACTGGTCATCCCCACTAACCACAGAGCACGCTTGGAAAATCACTTCTGCAAGTGGAGTGGTTTCCTTCAACTCTGTTACATGACCATAAGCGCTGAGTGCGTGTTGGCCATGGGAAGCTGCCTAGAAAGCCCAGGCTATGGCAGGTCTGACAGCACTGGCCTGCTCCCTCAGGGTATGCCCTGGTCAGGCACAAATTGCAGGTTTGTCAGTTCGCAGAACACTTAGCTCTGCAGAGCCTCCATCCAGCACAGGTGAGGTGGGGGAAAGAAATTAGACATCATCTCTGGTCATCTCGAGTCTAAGCCCTTAGCATCAGAGCAGACAGCTTGCTCTGCCTGCACACAAGAGCCCATCACAATCAACCCCAGTGGGCTCTGTATTTCATGCTGCAAGACTGAACAGTTAAACCGAAAGAGCTGCCTGCACGAGCCCAGACCAAATCACACCACCTCTGAGCATTGCCCCGAGGAGGGCTCCACAGCATCACCCTCTGTTTGCTCAGGGCCTCCCGAGCTGGGGGACAGAACCAACTGCATCATTTCTTCTGTGGAAATCCTGCAGCTGAGCACCGCTCCTCACCACCGAGCACAGAGCAAAGGTCTTGCCATGGAACAGCCCCATACTGTGAGAGATATAATTACATTTCTGGTTCTATTACTCTCCTCCTTCACCTATAAAACAGATCCCGTGAAGAGAAGCAAGTGGCTCCTCATTCAGAGAGGCTTGGAAGATGCTTTCATCTCACTGCCAGAGCAAGCTAAAAGTAACCTGAAAGAATAAGGTCTCTGAAACAAATTCTGATATTCCAAAGTTTCCCTTAAAAAAACCTACACCCCAAACCCCAGCTTGTGACAGTGTAGAGGAGGAGGATGGGAAATGTTTGTATTGTCCTGCAGCCTGGCCCACGTAAGTGCTTCTAGCTCAGACCTTGTGCTGCTGACTACTTCCCCCTCCTCAGCTAATGCACAACTTACTCCAAACCCCAGGCTCAAGAGCCCGGAATTAGCTTAATTAGCAGAATAACCTCCTTCACTAAAACAGCAAAAAGAAAATTCTTTCTGAAGTCTCAGCTAGTTTCTACATTGTGTCCTAGCATCATCTGGCTGCACCAGCCAAACAAAACTCCCAGTATCAGCAGCAGAACCGAAATACAGCCAGTCTCAGGGAAGAGAGTCCCAGGAGCACTGCACAAGTGACTTGGGAGCATTTCCCACTCCTTGTAGGAGGAGCAGAAAGACAAGAGGGTGCTCAGTAAACGTGGCTCATCCTGCAGAGCAGGCAGTGATCCCGCTTCAGACAGCAGAGGCTCATTAAAGGATGTAAACAGGCTGTCTCAGAGGGCAGATTTATCCTTAATGGGAAAAGCAAGGAAAACCCTTGCCTCCTCATTTCACACTGATGATGATGTAAATGAATTTTATATTGGCTTGAAATAATATTTCAACGGGAGATGACTGCCAGCAGAGGGGGTCATGGGTTTTCTATTTGCCCTGCTGAAAAGAAAGGGCCCTGGTGAAAGCAGAGAGCTGGAAGCAACGCGCTGTCTGGAACTTTTGCTCCAGGCTCAGGAGGAGCAGGCAGCATCTCAGCTCCACTGGAGCAGGGCAGAGACACCTCTGTTCCCACAGCTGCCAAGGGAACAGTGCACAGCGATGGGGCAGGTCTGGACAGAGCCTCTGACAGGCAGCTGCAAGTCAGGGGGAAATGCCACTCTGATGGAAGTGGAGCAAGTGAGAGCTTGCTGCCCAGATGACATAACGAGGGAGCACGTGTCTTTGCGGGGAGAAGCTCCAGGCCTCATGTCCACTTCGCTCTGATGGGAGATGGAGAAGCGTGGTTTCCTGGACGTCCCTGTACTCCAGAGCCTGCCAAAGTCTCAGGTTTCCATGGACGGCAGTGGCTTGGCAGGAGACCCACCACCGCAGCAGTCCAGCTACCAACCCTGCAGAACTACCTTCTGCATCTGAGTGCAGAATGACTCCTGCCTGAATAGCATTTTCACCAGCACTGAGGTTTAGTTGGACAGGTCAGAACCACCACGTACACGGCACACTGGCTGCACATCAAGGGAATGCACTAAAAACCTACTAACTAGTAGATAAGAAGTTGTGTGGCTGTGCTTTTGAAGAGTGTGACTCCCCCAGCTTGAAGCAGAGGCCAGTTCACTTATCTGTCCATGTTTAACAAGTCCCCACTGTGCTCACAGGCTGCACCCTCTGCCATCTGCAAGTGGTGACCTTTCCTCAGAAGCAGGGAGAGCTCTTCACCCCACCTTTGGTGCACAGCAGCATTGCTATTACTCACTGGTGACTGGGGTCAAAGGGATCTTTGCCCGAGCCTCCCCCAGGCAGGGAGAGCACCCTGATCTGCAGGGGCCGTGTAGCTTCCTAGCAGAAAACACTTAATTAGTTGCTTCCAAACATTACAGAGTTTGCAGCACGACAGTGGGACATGAGTATGGAGCCAGCAGTGCATCTGCTGGGGCAGCAGCACCATCCTGGTCTGAAGTCTTGCTCTTCCCTTCCCTACCACTGATCAGCTCTCTAGTCCTGCAGCCACAAACATGAGTGTCTGTGCAGGGATTTCCTGCACCCCCAAACATTAGCTGATCGGAGGGCACCGCAGGAACAAGCCAAACTGGGTTCCGTAGATTATTGGGAAATCTGTCACTTGAAATGTCACCAGTGATGTTGCAATGATTAAATCCCAGTCTGAAGTCTCCAGCCCATTTCTTATTGACTAAATCAAGTGCCTTATATTGACAGGGTTTCTGTAAAACGTGCCAAGGTGCAGAGAAATCAATTCATTATTAGACTAGCCAGGCCATGAAGGTAAATTTGAAAAGGTTTCCTGATAAAAAACAAGAAATCTGGTGTTTTTCCAGCCTTGACTCAACCCTCCCTTTCACATCTTACCCCCACTCTCAAAGGTCTGAAGGGTGCTATTGACTGACAGGCACCAAGGAGAGGAGACATGTTCCGGCCAGCTCCATCCCTCCCTGCTGTCCCCACCATGTTGCCGCTCAGTGCCCGCCAGAGCTCTGCTCTCCGCATCCTCGCTCCAGCCAGCACCGCTGTGGCAAGAGAGGGAAAGCCTCTTCCCAAGCAGCAGCACCCTGGGGGACTCGCAGCCTCCACTGGGGAAGTCAGACCTCAGCCTAAAGAAGGGGCTGGGAGGGGAGAAGGCCACCATGGCACCATGAAACAGGCACGTCTGGCAGTGCTAGAAAGCACCCTATTGAGAAAGAGGGAAAGAACTGAGATAAAATGAGCCAACTAGACAGCCTAAACTGACCGAACATCCATTTTTCTTAGACATCTCTTCTTTTATTTTTTAGTACTCAGCTGCAGGTAACCAATGGTGCAATTAACAGATGCAATAAGCCCCCACATCCTCTACCAGAGCTCATGGGTGCCCAAAGCCTTACTATTGCCATCTCTGTGCTACTGCCCATCTCCTCCAGAAGTGGGATCACCTAAAATTAAATGAGCATTTTTGGAGTGTGGGGCTGGAATAACCAGCCAGGTGTTTCTCATGCTAAACAGGACAACAAAACTAAACTCATTTTGGGGGGGGGGGGGGGGGTGGGGGGGTGGAAGGACAGCAACATATCCAAGACAGGCTGCAAAAATACAGAGGGAAACAGCTATACAGCTGTGCAAACTGTAGTCCTCCCTCCACTTTTTTTTTTTTAAAAAAGAAACAAACTAGTGTTATCCAACATACCGTGATAGCAAAATCAATTCCTTTGCACCAAATTACCTCTATTTAAATAGATTTATGTTCAGTCGATTGCCAGAAAAATGCATCTTCTATTGGCAGTAAAGCAAGGCTTTTTGCTCCTTTTAAAGGAAAGGAAGCTTTTCACAATGTGTTACCAGCAGGGAAGATGTTGAGGGGCTCTATTTTCTACTTAGTACTCTCAGTAATGTGACTGCTTATGCAGCTTCAAAAGGAGCAGGAGTTTTTACAGTTAAGAGGTACAAGGAGCTTTGCAACATCAAACAGCCACCCCCACCTGCACATAGCCTACCAAATTGAGCAGAAGTTGCTTCTTACTTTCCTGACCTGTCTGGAATCACTGAATCTTGGGGAAAATGAGCCTAAAGCAAGTGTTTGCCTGCAGCACTCTCAGGGATTTTGAGACCTGCATTCCACGGCTATCAGAGGGACACCAGCTGCTATGCCTGTGTCAGTCATGGTTACACTCACCTTATGGGGGCAGAATAAGGAGCTTAAGCCTCTAAATTTAACCAGCTCCCCTGGCAGCAGTCCTCTCATCCCCTTCACCGCTCTCCCAGTCACAGGAGGATGTGAGATGCTGCTTGGCAGGGACACTGCCATATAACATCCCGAGCCAGTCTGTGAGGGATTGTTATTGGATCTCTGTACCGTTAACTGCTTGTTAATGGGTGGAAGGAGCATTTGCAGGAATAACCTCTATTCGTCATCCCATGCCCAGCTGAAGGCAGAGCCAGAAGTGCTCAGCAGGGCTCCAGAGCCTTTCCTCTGGCAGGATCTAACCAGGCAGGACTTAACTCCTCCACCAACCACCTACTGATGTCTGACACCCCTCCCCATTGCATCCCAAAGAGCCAGGGTGCAGGAAGACGCATGGGAGAGCCTGCTCAGCCCGTCACATTTCTCAACACAGCCACCCTGCTCCAGGACAGGTGCTGATCAAGAGACTCAGCAATCCTCCGTGGCATCAGCAGGGCAGCAGAGAGGGAAGCAGGGGAGACAGAGACCTTGAAAGGGGAGGACAAGGCCAAAATTTAACTGGCTCCTCCCTAGAGCCTGCCTGGAGAACGAGACAGACATGCAGGTGATCCACTTCCTCTAGCAGGATGCATACCACTGTTTTTCTCAATTAATCTCCAATTAAACACTGACATAGAGGAATCAGAGAACATAATTAAGAAAAATGTCAGGACACAAATTCAGTTAGGGCCCAGTCAAGAGTACTTAAGTATCCAGAAATAAACATGCCTGACATCCGGTTGGAAAATTATGCTTCCTGAGCCGTTATTCACAAGAACGAGTCCTGAGCACTTGGACACACCATTGTTCTTCCCTGCATGGAGCAAGTGCAAACCAGGCACATCCCTCCCCATCAGCAAGGGAGGTTTCACCCCCAGTGAGGGCACAGAAGCTCAACCCACACCCAAGGAAAAGGGAGAACTCCCAGGGACAGCACCAAAGCAAGTTGCTCATGTTTTAGGTGCTTTTGCTTATACTGCAGCCATGTCCGACAGACCCTGTTTCAGCCCATGTTCCATAACATCTGTTAGTCACTGCGCTGGATATTAGTAAATCAGACGAGACAGACTGAGCAGTGGAGACGTGCAGGCAAGGGAGCACAGTTTGACTACAGTCCCTCTCAGAGCTACTAACAGCACCCAGGATTTCTTAGCTGGACTACATGAATACTGGCCTGGCCAGACTGAGCTTATTTCACAGAGATGGTGAGGCAGATCCAAGAAAGCTTTTTCCAGCCCTGTAAAACAATGACTTCCAAAACATGACCTTGATTTCCAGGGCTGAGAAGGATGGGAAAATACTGTGTCCAGGAACAGCAAAACTACCCCATCCAACTCACACCTGCCAGGGAAGTTCACTGGAAGCAGCAAGCAATAACTCAGTCCAGCAAATAGGAGCAATCTCATACTGCTCATCTCAGGCTGGACAAAGCAGAAAATCAATGAGGTGCTTTGGACTTGTGTCAGTCAGGGAAAGCATCAAAAGACAAACTTGATGAACTTTTTTTGCTGTTTGCTCTAATCGAGCTGAGACCATGCTCAGTTTATATTCCACCAAGAAATGAGCCTTAAAATTGAAATCCCCTTTTGTACCCTCCCAATTCCCCCTTTTGCTCTTTCTAGTGCCTGCCAGTGTCTTTGGCCTTTTGTGAATTTCCTTAACAAGTCTTCTCTCCAGCACAGAAGAGCTGCTCTTCAACTGGATAATAAAGGGGCAAATTGCAGGGCCCATGGGTCCCAGCAGCTCACAGGGCAGCAGAGAAAAAGCACAGAGCGCTCAATTGGCAGATAAAGAACTAATCCAGACAGAAAATTGGCTTTCCATAATATTGCGTGTTCTGCAAAAAGAAAGAGAAAGAGGCTGGATGAGGCTTAGATCACACACAGTGATCTCGGCAGCCAGGCAAACATACAAGCACAACCACTGGTGTGCAAGGAGCTGATCTGTGAGCTCGGGCACCCGGCTCTACAGCAGACAGCAAGGCCTAATCCAGGCGAGGGGGCACCCTGGGACCTTGCTAGCTGGAGCAGAGCACTGGTCTGGCTTCTCCAGCACCAACACAAGACAAAAACAAGAGCAAGAAAAAAAAAAGAAGAGCTAGGAATAGGCAACCTAAGGACAGTTCCTCACCAAGGACCATTTCATACTAACGTCATTAAAACAGAAAGCTGATTTATAACCCAAACAGAGTATTCTTTCCAACATTTCTGTTTTACAGCCTTTGCTCTCAGGACTCCAACCTCACATCCACACCTGTGCCCACGCATCATAAGGGACTCTACGCACCTCTGAACTGCCATGATGTATTTCAGTAGCAAGTTGCAGAGCGTAATTTGTCCTTTGACATTGACTCAAGAGGCGGAGGAGTGAGAGAAGAGAAAAAGTATTTCCTTCTTGTCACAGTTGAATCGGCAACAGCAGCTGTGGGATTACACAGCCTGGTTCCCTTCCCTTCGAATACTGGGTCAGGTCCCTCAGTCCTGCAGTTGAACCATGGGCCTGACAATTAACATGCAAGACAGAGGAGAGAACGAGGGCTCATTTTCAACTTGTCAGGGCCCACAAAATAAATTACAGAATAAAATCCCAGAATGACAGAATAATGAGCAATTCATTTGAAATGTAAAATAAATAGGTAAATCTCTAGTGAGCTGGCAGAATAAATGGGATTCAGCTGACATTTGGTGATTAAATTAAACAGTAATGACCTCATGAATAATGGGCTACAGGATTGAATTTGGAGGCCAATATTTTCTTAAGTGGGGGGCAGAGGGACAATGTATCCAGTAAGAGCCAATCTATACTTTTTGCATTATTTTCAGTGCTATGCACAAACTCCCCACTTCTGAAGAGCTGCACAGCCCTGAGGACACGGACCTCCTCTGCTGAGGCTAACCAAAGCCCTGTCTTCCCCGAGAGCCAAGGTCTTCAAAGCCAAAGGATCCCTAGCCCCGAACAGCTGATACTTCTGGCCCAGGCACAGGGTGGCCAAGGGGTGACCAAAGGGGATTCCTCCTCCTAGCAGGCAGCTGCAGCATTAGTTCAGGGCACAAGCAGGAGCACAGGTCCTACCACTCCCTTTGGGGTAGGGAAAAAGAAGTTAAAACCAACATCATCATCATCAGGGCATGCAGCAGAGCATCCTTCCCAGCAAGGCCACCTTCACCTGCCTTGTGCTCCAGCCCTCCTGTGCCCCAGTCACCTGGGCACATGCCATCCGCCCCTCCTATGTCAATCCACACCAAACTCAGGGCCAGATTTTCTAGTTCTCCCTCCCCTGCCCTCAACTGCTGGTATTATGTTGGTGTTATTAAAGGATTATGTTATCAGGGCTTCTAGGGTAATGACAGCTGCTGTTTCTTGACCTGCAGTTCCCAGCCTGTTCTTTTACTTATCAGCTACAGACAGAGCTGTCGCTGACCCCTGCTGTTATTACGAGCTAAATCCACTGGTGTCCCAAGATGCCTTCCCCAATCTGCTGCTGGCCAGCCTCTTCTCTAAAAAGCAGGATCCCTGAGGATACGGGGCCAATCTCTCCTTTCCCTGCCAAAACCTTGGCAGCCTGGGAAAGCAGTTGATTCAGGAAGTTCATTTCTTTGTTTGCTTCAACTTGGTTATTGACCAAGGAAGATGTGAAAAGTGAAACTTTGTCTTGGCTCAAGTCCAGAAAATCCCATTTTGTACCAAACAGAACAAAAACAAAGACTTTGGAACAAACATACTTAAGCATTTCAGAAAAACACAAATATTGAAACTTAAAGTGCCTCACCACCCTTCAGTCACCAACTCTACCAGGCTACAGGCTGTGCAGAGACAGATGACTCCTGCCTTGTGAGGCTCAGTCCAAGGTCATGCAAGCCAAGAGAGGCCCTACTGTCCCACTGGGGAACAGAGGGGACGTACAACCGAGACCAGGCTGCAGATCTACAGTCTCAGCAGTTATTTGTGCAGATGTCTGCTGTGAAATTAAGCCCTCCTTGACTTTATACAGCCTGCCTGGATCTGCATCCCCATGAGTCCCAAGGCAATCTTACAGCTAATGCTGTGTTTGAGAACGGAGGGATAGCAAGACTCAGATATGCAATACTGAGGGACAGAGGCCATTCCAAGATGGGAAAGGAGAATAATTAATTCATCAAGATAACATCCAGTGTGGTAAGTATTGCCATAGCAATGTTTCACTTAAAATCTGGAGCACAAAACATACATGATTTGGTTAAGAACTGTTCCCTTTGCTAATGCAGAACAAACTTGCTGGTCTAATAACTCTTTTCCCCCCCTGCAAATCAAAGCTAAGCAGAAGTGTTGCCACAGGCCAATAGATTGAGAGCTGGGAAATAAATCAAGATCTACAGAGATATAAAACCTAATAATTCTATTAAGACCAAGTTAAGACAATTAAATACTGGTGAGACATCAAAACACTAAGTAGCCTGGAGAAGTTGATTTTATAAATGAACCGATTCATTTAAATCTATGCCTTCATAAATTGTATTTCATTCCTGCTACACATCTCAAGCCCCAAACCTTTCTTGCCAAGAGTCATACAGTTCCATGCTCTGCTAAGAGAGTCACCTGGGAGCAGTGCTCCTCTTAATTACTCTTCACACCTTGTATCAGTAAGGAGTGAGCTGCACGTATGTGGCTAGGGAAGTTTGTAAAGGCAGAGATAATTGGGCATTTCTGATTCTCCTTCAGAATCAGAAGTATTCTGACACTTAAATTCCTTTGCTGGTCTGTATTACCACTCTCCACGCATTTCTCCTCTTGACATTAGCCTCTCTGCGCCTCAAAGTTCCTATCTATAAACTGGGGAATTGTATTACTCCACAGGGATGTGATGAAAACAGGTAATTAAGGCTTGTAAAGGCTCTGGGACTTTGACATGGAAGATGCTATGGAGAGGAAAAGGACTGTCAGGAGAAATGGTGAGTTAGAACAAGCATCAATCCTGGGGGCATGGGTGCCACATTTGCCCTAAATACCAGCAGGGGTCTGATCCAGCCCTGAAAAACATTTAGATGGAGTTTACATACATGTAGAAGAGGAAACTGGGCCTTGTGTTGCATGGCTGGGGCATTTAACAATGCTCAGTGACATCCCCCCAGATGTACAGCATGCAGGAAGAACCTCTGAGGCTAACTGAGCCCAAGATGTTTTCAGCTTGATGTCCAGGCATAAAACCTTGTCCCACAGGGCCACAGGCACAGCTCTGACGTGGCCACCCATTCAGGGTGCACAACTGAGGAGCCTCAAAAGGCATTCCCCGCCATGCACCCACCTAGCCCACAGCCTCCAGACCTGCCAGGAATGGGAGATCAGCTCTTCAGCTCAGATCCAGACCACCACCACTGGTGTTGGCACTAGGGTAAGCAGCTGCAAGCCCTCTTCCTCCTGCAACCCACATGCCTTCAGAATAATCAGCAGAGGCAGCTGCATTAGCCCTCAAGACCCTGCAAAGCAAAGTGCATTCCTCTCTCCTATCACACTAAGACCAGAGCTATTTCTAGCAGATGAGAAAATAACTTACATGAGCAGCAACAGTCATAAGGAAGCTGAAGAGGATTTAACTACACAGCTCTGTACAAAGCAAAATCCCTGCAACATACTTGTTGCAAAGCCTGAAACAGCCACACAGCTGATCCCCACACATCTCCTGCTCACTCTGGGTAATGCTACAACTGTTGCCTTGCAGGTCTCTCAGTAAAGCTATTCCAAGCTAAATCCCAGCCACAGTGCACAGGAAAATAAAATAATAAAAAAATCATATGGCTAAATCCCTGTACATCACCTCCTGATGCTTCTGTGGGGAGACCGGCAAGTTTCTGCTGACCCAGTTTGTTCTAATTACCACCAGCTTGGGAGAATAGGACAAGTTACACAAACGAACAATGTGACATAACTCACCCTCTCCTAACCTCTCTCTCCCCCACCCACCTCCCTCCCACTGCTCTTCCTTCAGCCTCCTTCTCTCTGCTTGACTAGACACATCCTCCTCCTCTCCTGTCTTTCCAGGTCTGTAGGTTTATCTGCACAACCTCAGAGATTAAGAGCCCTGACAAAGAACATCTCTCATCATGATGAGAAAAAGAAAACCTTTATCTGGCCAGCAAAATGAAACAGATGAAAAGCAACACCATTAGGAAATATTTGGGCTCAGCTCTACACCTTTCTGGGAGGCAACTCCAGGGGCAAGTCTGGGGTTTCCCTCTGTATCCTTCCCAGGGCCCCCACCATTTTCTACCCAGGCAGAGAGCCTACAAGCCGCAGCCCGGGGTACATAGTTAAAGGTGCCCTAGGATTTCCAGCGTGTGTTGGATTTGCTGGGGTTGCAGATCCCAGAAGAGGGGCAGAGCTTTTAAGACAGCCATGGCCTTGGCAAATGCCCAACAGCAGAGTCCTATGCATTCCCAAAGGTTAAGAGCAGGCAATGCTTTCAGAAGCTTTTCTGTCAAAATGTCAGCAAATTCTGCATCGCTTGCAGCCTCAACAACAGATAATAACCCTAATAAAATAAAGAGCCTAATACATCTGAACCAACATCTAATAAAAAAAAAAGGAAACTTAATTGGAAAAGTTGCCTGCAATTTAAATGTCAAAGGAGAAATCATTCCTGTGCTTCCTGCTGCTCACAGCCATAAACCAGCAGTTTTGGTGGCTGAGGAGGGGCAACAAGGAACCGTCAAGGAGGTGCTTGGTGTTTCACCTCCCTGCACTTGCTGGTCCCTGCTCCATGGAGTGGACAGACACTGCCCCAACAATCCTGTTCGTGTCTGCGTTCCCCGATACTCAGCCAAAGGCTTTCTCCACAGGGTGACCACAGTACTGCCAAGAATGAAACCAGGCAGGGGGCTCCCAGGGCACAGTTTGTACTACCCCAACTCCTGTGCCAATCTGTGCCTCACTCCCCCCGCACCGCTGGGCACATCGCACCTTTGCTCTAATGCACAGCTTCGCCCACAGCTCCTCTTTGCAGACAGACTCAATACAGGCAACACAGCCATGCACTTCGAATTGTGTGTAGTGCCACAACACCCACAGGAACTTTTCAAAACCTGCAAAAACCTCAGACACCCCAGGAAGGATGCACGCATGCGGAGGGAGCCGGGCAGAAGCAGAGCCAGCTCAGTAGCGACTTGCGCAGCAGCCGCCTCACCAGCCAGCTCCAGTCGAGTCCTGCTCCCCAGGGACCCCTGTGCTGGGCTCACAGGAACATGCTGGAGCCAAAGTTCAGGGCTAGGGCAGCTCCACCAACAGCCACAGTCTGCTCCTTAGTGAAGGTAACTCAAAACATTAAGGTCTCCTTGAAGAAATGTCACATCCTGAGTGGTTTTTATTTACTTGCCTGCGAGCTATCGGTAGTTTAGACAGACATCCTGCTTAATTTGTTTATAGTGGTACAACCAGAGGCATATTTCTTTTGTATTGAAGACTTAAGTTAAACCTCTTTTCTTGAACTTTCTCTTTTGCATAAAGAAAATGACACTTGCTACATTAATACACAGAACAAATTCAATTTTCTGATCGCACAGAAGCACATTCCCCCTTCCTCCCCCCACACCCCTGTAACACTCCCACGCAGCAACTGCAGTGACAGTGGAATAAAAGCCTTTTGTTCCCACAGATAAACTTCACCAAGGGTTTGTACACTGGGCTCCAACTCAGAAAGCACCTGAACCATGTGCCCAGGGGTGTGTACTTGAAAGTAACATGGCATGGAGATGAATGCTGGTGGAAAGGTTGGCTGCAGATTACCAAGGTCACAGCACTGCATTTGTTTTTAAAGTGATGGACCTGCATTCATGCTAGTCGTTGAGGGTAATAGGACTGAAACGCGTATTAAAAGTGAGTAACTTTTCAAATGCTCTGCTGAATGAATGATCATGTGTATTTCACCTTAAATTGCACCAGTTTGAAACAGCTCTCGCCCAATCTACTCAAGATAAATGTGTGATTAAACTGAAGGTTTGATTATTTTCAGGGTGCGATGGATTTATTTTTTAGGTTCAGTTCCAGAAATCTTGAGTTAAAAAAAAAAAAAAAAAAAGAGATGATTTGGCTTCAACTTGGAACAAAATCACTTAGAATACATGTCTTGGTGTTTCCTGTGAAATTCTCTTTCCCACTTTTAACCTACTTGAATTTGAACACCTTGCTGGCTTTGCTCACATTCACCCACGCACCCTGCAAAGCCTTGTGCTCTACTTGAACACTTTTTCCAGGAAAGCTAAATAGGTTACAGCTGAGATATTTCAAGCTGCAGAGGTACAGCAGTGGAAGTTCGAGGTGCCCCAGTACAGCAGCAAGAGAAACCACACACAAATACAGCTCAGTGTACCCACAGTAACACTCAGCATTTAGAGTAAGCTCACATTCTGACCAGGAATAAAAACTGACTCCTTTAAATCACATCTGGGGTTGGAGGGGATTGATGGAAGATTTTTCTCCACTTCAAGTCATTCTGACCAATTGCCAAGAATCAGCATTACTGGGGGAACCTGCTCCCGCCTGGCCTCTCCATACATTGAATTTTCACAGTAACATGCACACATGCTCTAGCCCGGCAACTACAGCAGAGTGCTGATTGAAGCCTTTGCCTCCTTCACTCCACAGCAGAGCAACCCTTGATTCAGCAGCAGAGATGAGGTGCTCCAGCTCAGCTCATCAGACAGGTCAGCCCCAGGTCTGCCAGCAGCAGAGCTGTCGGCCAAGTCCACGCTCGGAGAGAGCCACTCCTGTGCTCCGCTATTGTTCTCACCCCGTTTTGCGTCTGTTCCTCTTGAAGCAGGATCAGACTCCAGCAGCAGCAGTGTGACAGCACTACACCTCCTGGGGAGACCTTTCCTCTCCCCCTCCTAGAAGAGGTCACCATTAGCAATTCAGGGCTGTCAGCCAAGGGTGTACTCCATACAAGCCTCCACACACACTACTGAAAGGAAAAGGCGCATTGTTTACATGAAAGCCTGGCTCAACCTTACATTTCAAACACTTCTGCTCACTTTCAACAGGCTACAAAGTTTTTCCCCTTTAAAAGAGTAGTGTTACAATAGGAGTCACCCAGTTGAAACAGCTCACTAAGGCGGCCTATATGCTTAAAGGTCTGATTCCCACCAGGCACCACTTCGCTCAGTATCAGATCTCAGACTGGCTGTCCAGCAACACTCACTGTAGCACTAGACATATGCCAACCTCGGCATTTACACCAAAGCTCCTCACAGTGTCCAAGTCCTTTTCAGGAGCTGGACTCGGGCAAGAGGTAGTGCTTTCAGTACAGCTCCCACCAGCCCTCCTCATGCACTGAAGGGGTAAACCACAGAACAAACCTCCCTGTCCTTACCTGCTTCACCCCAGCACTACAAGGAAGGGCCAAAAGCATTTTGATTATACAGAGCATTTGCAAAGCTCAAAGCATTGTTATTACCTGTAATTACAGTGTCCTGTTCAGCCCATAAGGACGTTCTCTTACGTGCTTCTAATCAACAAAAGTATGTTTTTAGAGGTGTCTCCTACCTTACTAGGCAAGGACCTTTTAAAAGCTGTTATTTGCTGAATTCTCAATTAGCACATCATTCCCTTCCAAACCCTGGCTGGAGCCTTCTGGGGCAAAGCAAAGCCCAGTCCAAACAGCGTATCAAGATCTACCACAAACAACCTTTCCAGCTATTATAATGCAGGTTTACATTCTGCACATTCAGCAGAAACTGCTTGCTGTGACGGTTACAGTTATTAAAACACATGTATGTTGACTATTTAGAGCCCTGAAAGCTGCAGCCTTGACAATTCACATGTGGTCAGATTCTCATCTCTGCTACACCAACACCATGCTGGTGCCACCCTAAATTTTAGTGGAAAGCTTCCCAGGTTTGCCCTGGCATAATGAAGATCAGCCCCTGGTCATGAAGTGAGACGGAACAGACGCAGGTTTTTTATTTATAAAACCTCCCACTCTCTGCCTCCCTGCAAATCACATATCCTGCCAAGTCACTGCACACTGAAACCAGAATTAAAATACAATAAATAACCGTAAGAGAAAAGTGCTGAAACCTCATCCTCAAAACATTTCCACAGATGAAGACAATTGAGTACAGAGGATCCAGAGAGGAATAAAGAGAGAAAGGCTCAGAAGAACGGTAGCACTCAGGGAAGCAAAGCGACCTTTTAAAGGGCTACACTGCACACATAGTGTGGTACTGGCAGGACGGGGGAGCAGACTCTGAAGGTGGGACTGTCACCATGGAAAGCAGCAGGTTTTGGCTGACCCACAAGTGCCAGGGTCTGAAGGAGAGGAGCTTAAGCCTAGCTAGGGTCATTCCAGCAGTGGAAGCCTGGATACCTCCCAAGCAAACAGGGAGGGTTGCTTCACCGATTTCCCTGGGTGCAGGACGAGGCAACCCCAGGTCAGGGCTCTGGGCCAAGACTCCAGAGCAGCTCATTCCTGGCTCTCCCATCAATCCTCAGGACAGGCTCAAGACAGATGAAGGGCAGAAACCATCTCATGGCAACTCCTTATGGTGACAAATACCACACAACAGCATCTTGGCAAATTAACAACGCAGAGTGCCCAGCATCTTGCTTCCCCTGCACAATGAGGTTTATACCTCTGTCCCCTGCCAGTCGCATCCACTTTGAGTGTAATCCTTCAAACCAACTGCATCCTTCCCCTTCACAAGGGCAGTGGGCAGCACAGGGGAGCCCTGATCTCTGCCAGGCCAGACGGGTTTCCAGAACAAGTAATAATACTGTAATCACAAGGCATATTGCTCTAGCAGCAGGTGAAGCCCCACATTAAAAAAAACCTCTTGCAGATCCCACTTGCCCAGAACTACACCGGGAGAATGTGAGTGCCCTTGAAAAGTCTGTGATCCACCTTGCACTTACATTGCTCTGGAAGGCTATTCTTCACCCAAGATAAATAGCCCTCTGCTCAGCAGGGCATCGGAGTGTTTACAGATTAATTTTTTTTCCTAAAGAACATCTACTCCATAAAACAACAATTAGCTGCACTCTGAATTTATGAGTGTAATTTGCAATGCTGTTAAAGCATGGGCAGTCGTGGCTTTCACACAACAGTAATTGTTTGCATTGCTGTGAAGGAGCCAGAACAAGGCACACTGCTGGCTTTTTGGGGGGTTGCTGGAAAAAGGAGAGACTGTTGTCCTTCATAGGAGAAAACTTCCACCATCTTCACAGGAGCATGCATGGTACCATTACTGCCTACAATGATGCAGTGACCACCCCAAAAACACTTGATTTGATTTCCAGCAGAGTGGAAGGATTTTGTTGTGGGTTTTGGCTACATTAGCCAGCTTGGGTTACATCAGCAAGAACCAGATGAGGCAACAAGGACCAAGCAAAGGTGGAAGCTAAACATTTCAGAGAAGCGATAGTAATTAAAAGACTTCACATCATTTAGAAATGAAGGAAAAGCATTAGGAGTGATGTCTCCCCCATCATGCTACTTTCTTAAATAAAAGTCAGCAGAGTCTGATAAGAAATTATTAGCTTAGAAACTTAGATGTCTCGAGGGGAAACACAGGTATTAAAAGAGATGAGCCTTGATGGAGTTAATGGTGTTTTCATATAGCCAAGATCTCTAATGAAAGTGAACTCATTTACATATCCAACCACTCAGCACTAGCCTGTGCCAACTAACCAGCAGTCTCTTCCTGCAAGAGGTAAAAAGGGCAGATACACCACGTTTCCATTTCTTCCTCTCCCCCCCGCCCCCGAGGTCTCCCAGGCATCGCAGCAGCGAGCTGCTCTACCCATGACCTGACCTGGTGCAGGCGACCGCATCCTGCTCAGGGCCGGCCCCGGGGTACCAGCAGGTTGGCTGGAGCTCTGGCAGATGAGAGAGGCAGTTTTAACATTAGCCAGAGAGCTTGTGAAGCCAAGAGGCTGTTTTCAAAAGCAAGTGAAAAAAGGCTTTCTAGTTCATAGCTGCAAGGTATTTACCTTAATGTTAAATGACAATTGCTTGCAAAACAATATTGCAGAAACTCCCTGGAGGCATTAATCAGAGGTTGTATCTCCCACTCTCACTAAGCATGGAGATCGACAGATACTTATGGATAGCACCGCAGGGCAGGGGCTTTCATTCACAGGCTGCCAGCAGCAAAAGCATCAAACTCCATTTGGGTTCCTAAATTGGGAGCCTCAGCGCCTTTGTGGGTCTTTTTCAGGTCCAAACTCTTTTGCTCTGTGCTTGCTTTTGGTCTTATTCGAGGCCAAAGCAAGCACAGAGCCCCAGATTTGCTGGGGCTGGACAGGCTGCAAAGGACTTGGGATAACCAGGGAGAGAATTCCCTGCTTGCACCTTCTGCGTGGCTCAGCAAGTGGTGTGTTTGGATGGTGTGGCTGGGCCTGGCAAGAATGCTTGTTCAGGGCCAAAGCAAGTGCAGAGCCACACACCTGCTGTTGGCTGGGGGTCACTGGTAATTAGGAAGTGGTGTGAGACTACCAGGAGTGGCCTGAGGGTTACTGGGAGAGACTGGGAGGGACACGGGGTGGGCAGAGGTCAGTGGGAGGTAACTGGGCGTGACTGGGAGCACTGGGCAGGCATTGTGCAGCACCCTGACAGGCACCCTGGGCACCCAGGTGGTGCTCCAGGCTGTGGGGATGGGGGACAGCACTGCCACCATTACTGGGGTCACCCTCACCTGAGCACTGTGGGGTGAGTCTCCTGACCTCAAAAGAGGGCTTTTCACCCCAAAATCACCCTTGGGCCCCAGATCCATGTTTCACCCCCAAATCCCCCTGTATCCCAAATCCCCCTCTACCCAAGGGAGATCACTCATACTACAAGGAGATCACCGAGGCCTGCGTGGGCTCCTATGATGCCAAACACACCGTGAGCATCCCCTCCCTGTGTCTCCAGAATCTCCCAGTGTCCTGATGTGGGGCCATTCCCATGCTCCCCCCATGTCTCACAGTGTCCCCTCCTGTCCCCAAACTCCACCAGCTCATCCCTGCCATCATGACATGCATCGTGAGCCACCAGCTCTGCCTCCATCCCAACATGGACAACCACAGGGCCCTGTGGGACTTTGCCACCCAGCTGGTGGCCCAGGTCTGCAAGAACTTCAGCAGCAGCAGCAGCACCACCATCCAGCCCCACATCAACCAGACCTTCACCAAGGTGGGGCTCCACTGTCACCCCCAAATCAGAGCCTGGGGACAGTCCACACAGAAGGCCCTAGGAGGGAATTCTCTCCCTGGCCTTCACCCACCCTTTGCAGCCTGTCCAGCCCAACAGCAAATCTGGGGCTCTGTGCTTGCTTCAAACTAAAGTCTTTCTGTGGGTCTCTGAAGATGATGACTGAGGCCCCAACCACTAGAAATCAGAGCTATGTTATCAGACAAAGCCCTTCTGAAGCCGGGTGCTCCCAGGTCCATCCCCCAGGTCCCTGTGAGCGCAGTCTGCCACCGCAGCAAAAGGCCCTGCAGCTGCTGGAAGAAAAGGGTGCTGCCTGCCAGGTTGCTCCCAGGACCGAGGGAAGGTTGCCAAGGCAGAGAGGAAATGAGTTGCTCTTCCCAGCCTCCATCTGTGGGGAGAAGTGATCAGTCTGACTCCACTACTGCTGTCCAGAGTAACTGCAGGGGTTTTTTTTCTGATTTGTTTTTCGCCCCTTCAAAGTACTGTGGCAGCAAGGAGACATAGGGAACAGCAGTATATGGGAGCTGAAGCCCTTCTCCCCTGCCCCTGCCACCCCTGCTGCCTGCCAGCAGGCTTCACCCGCAGAAACTGATGGTCCCTTCAGGTCACTGCTCCTCCAGACTCATAGTGTGCAGCCAAAGTGAAGAGGGCAGAAATAAATAGCGTGAGATTTAACAGGAAATTTCATACAGAAGAGGCCAAGCCCTGTTTGACCAGAGGAAACACCATCAAGTCATGGAGCACTGCTACAGCCAGCCAGCACCAGCATGCCTTTCTGCAAGGAGGGTCAGGGCTCCCTCCACACCATGAGGGCGGCATCACTGCTCCTTGCTTATAACAGACTTCTCCAGCAGCAGCACTAAGCCTGTGCTTAGAGTCCTGCGCCCCTCCTGCCCCACACAAGAGATACAGCACTAATGGTGGTCGTGTCCAGAAGACCACGTTTGCTGTGATATTAAAGACCTCACCACGAAGTCTTTCCAGCCTTCTCCTATCTTGCTCCCCTCCCATCCCTGCCCTGTTTTGGGTCTCTGCCTCAAGCTGCTGCTCACCTTCACTGTCATCATCAGCCTGCTTCCCCTTTCATTTCCCACCCCTCATTCCACCTTCTCTCCTCAATTTCCTCTCAAGATGTGCTGCTATATCTGCTTTCCTGCAAAATATATACAAAATTAAGTGTATTCTACCGAGATGGAGTTTTATATCCTTATTCCCTTCATTGTACACATCTTAAGGCATCTTTTTTAACTGGTAGAAGCATGTCTACAGATTTATGTGAGGCTTTAAGGTCTAATTTACATAAAAACCAAGTGCAGAGTGTTTCTTAGCCCCAGGGCACAGCAGATACAAGGAGAACACCTAATGAATTAAAAGATGTTTGGATAAAACTTATATAAACTCTTACATATGCTAATAAGATGAAAGGCTATAATTACAAGCTGAATTGTGTACTGACACAAGCAGCTCTGTGCAATAAACGGCAGAATTTCTGTGTCCTTCAATCCAAAATAACATATTGTAAAAAGACACTTTCCTATAAATCTGTCTCTGTAGGTTCTTTTCAACGCCTCTGGAAGCACAGGCAATGCTAAGGGATGCAATAACAACTTCTCAGTTGGTATAAATTTCATCTTTATAGGGATCACCTCCTATTTAAGGGCACCTTTCCACTTCCTAAAGAGCGCTGATAGAAGGTAATTATAAACCTTATCTCACATGATTTGGATCATCAGCTGGCATTCATAGGAAAGGTACATCTAAATGAGGTGTGTATGTGCATGGAGGGGGATATTCTCACCAAGTTTCAATATACTGATCTTTTCATCCAACATAAATTTTTAATGCAGGAGGAATTTAATTTTGCAATACAAAGCTTGGAAGCAATAGAGTTTGTGTAAACAGCCAGCCACAGAGAAACTGCACTCCACAAATATGTACTGCCAACAAAATCCATTTCCACAGCCATTTAATTCATGACTTACTGTCCGTCGTGCTCAAAACATAATCCTCCCCAGCCCTCAGCCTCCCTGTCCACGGCACCAAACGACAATGCCCAGGGCGCTGCTGAGGGTATTGCCAATTTAGACCGTCATCTCTGTACAGCACTGCCCTGCCTCGGTAACCTCACGCTGCAAAACACACCAGCGTGAAGCGGGGTTTGCAGAAAACAGCACTACGTCAATGGGAGGGAACCCCCTTCTTCCCTCTCACAACCTCAGGCAGGCATCTCTCCCCGCCGCAGTTACTCAGCCATGGGGTAGGGATGACAGCTCCTCATCTCCCAGAGGAGGAATTCATTAGCATTTCTCATGCCTCTTGCATTAGGGTGATGAGACACAAAAAGCCCAGATCATCAATTTATTAATGCCAGCGCAAGCCTACAGAAATGCTATTCAAGCCAGTGGAGTTGCTCCAACATGATGCTAGCCTGGACCTCCTGGCAACTAACAGTTGACAAAACCAAGATATCAATTGCTGACCTTCTGCTAGTACCTCAGGGCTCCAACCTTCACTCCCTGTGCCACGAGCCAGTCAGGCTGTCTACTAAAGCATTTACAACCTTTTCAGGTGGGATGAAATGACAGAAAAAGAAAAACAAGAGGAAGGAAAGTCACACAGAGATGGAAACTGGCACCAGAGTGGTGGCAAGGCTGGAGACTGGCTCCTGGGCCAGGCTTGCAGCACGCAGCCCGGCCATCGCAGCAGCAAGGAGAGCACTTCACCTCCCGCCTCAGGCTGGTCTCAGACTCCACACAATCATCACCCCACTTTTAATCAATTTGGGGACATATTGTTCCCTTACATCTATAATTATAACTTGGCTGAATATTTTTTCCAGTACTATGAACTGAAAGGTTATTTAACAATACCAAATCAATCAGCTACCTTAACGTACCACGTGGAGTTAACGTGTACCAAAAGAAAGTTATTATACAAGAAATATGCAAAGACTGCAGTCTTTCCCAGAGTCCTGTCCTACCCCCTTTGCCACAGTGATGGGGACAGTCAGCACTTTTTCTGCAGATCAATATTGCACTTGAATGTAACCACCACTCTAATTATTGCCTCAATTACAGAGGCATGAGTTTGCTCCTGCACACCTACCCCTTTATTGAAAAAACACCGTGCATATGCTGCCCATTGAAACGGTACCTGTGGGAAATCATTAACCCACTAATTTGAAATCAATTTAAAGTCCATTTGCCTAATGACATGAGCACTGTAAATTATCTATAAATTGTTAATTTATGAGAAAATGACATCAGAATTTTTGTTTTATTAATTGGCTTTTCCAGATGCAAGTTATTTCTAAAGCTTTATAATCCATGTCTCTTGGTGAGCAAACATTAAAACCCGCTTAATAAGATGCCTTTTATGCCAAGAAAAAGAGTAAAATGAGTAAACCCACTCTTCTGAACACTTCAGTATAAGGGTTTATGCATTCATCCTAGCAATTAGAGAAGGAGAAGTCATGGGGAGAGTGAAAAAAAGGTCCTTTGAGTGTCTGTTCACGTTCTTCAACAAAATTGGTTCCAACCACATTTGCATTTTTCAGAAGCAAAATTCCTCTGAGCGCAGGAACCAACACCAGCCCAGGTCACCTCTCCCATCATCCTTGTGCCTTCTTGGCAAAGACTCAGCCAGGCACAGACTGAGCTAAGAACTTCACTTCTCAGCAAACATCCGAGAGAGACTGACTCACTGGCCAAAGCTTTAGCACAAAATGATTGTCGAAGTCTGCATCCTGGGACCAGGTTGTGATTTCTTTGCTGATATGGAGGTATTAGAGACGAACTTTTCCTATCTAATTCTAATGCTGCAGTGCAGAGACCTTCTTCAGATTATTTTCTTGCAATATCATGTACCCAGATCCACAAAAGTTAAGTATCTAGTCAACCAACTCCTATTTCAGTCTCTTACTCCAGTTGGATTTGTATCCCTGATCTCTCATGCAGTGCTCCAGGTCCTGAATTTCCCTCCTACCACATGCAGCTGCTTGAGAATTGCTTGCACACCCATCCGCAGCCACCCACAGAAATCAAGTCCATGCAATTTCTCTACCCCATGGTAACTAGGCAACATGATGGTAATTTTCAAATATTGATATCTACCAACAAAAATACAGGTGTAAAGAAATCAAAATCTGACTGACCCAAAGAGCAAATACACCTGAGGAAACTGCAGCCTGCTCCTGGACAGTCACTGGGTGCAGATCTATTGCAGATGAGTTTCTTGGTTCCAGCACTCACCTTTACTGAACAGTCAGAAATAAAAATCTCCAAGTGCACCATGACCTTGACAGGAATAAAAAAGGGAGCACAATGATTTCAGCTGCAGTCTGATGTCCAGCAAATGCTTCAGCACTGGATTCTCCAATTTCAGTACAATTTCAAGGAAAAAGACAGCACAGGAGTGAGGTAATGGGAGCTCAGCAGAGCCAGCCTGGGGGACAGCCAAGCAGCAGGGAGGGGCACTGCTCAGCAGCACTTCAAAGCCCCAGTTTCCACTCGGGGAGAAAGGCAAAGCCACGAGGTCTTTCCCAGATCAAGTGTCCAGCAGGAACTTGCAGATCACCAGGCCAGGCTGCCTTGCACTATGTCTGAAGAAAGGCAAGCGAGCCCCAAAGCTGGCAGCAATACTACTCGTTCCACCATGGCGCGCACACGACGCAGGGGATAAGCCAGCTCCACTCCCTCCTTCCCTTTCTGATCTTTTTAGATCCTGATCCAAAAATGCCCCCAGCCAGCATGAAGACTCTCAGGAGTGCTTGTGTGCACATAAATGAAAGCTCCTCCATGCAGGGACCAACCACCTCTACGCTCGAGCAGCAGCCGGCACGCGCAGAAAGCTCATTTTTTGCCAAAATAGAAAGCTGCAATCTCAAAGCTTCCCTCTTCCATTAATGCTCTATTTAAGTCTGGCTTTGAATTTGTCTGGATTACAAACCACCCCCTCTCAGCAAACCCCCTTCCCAGACAGCCCTCCCCTCCTCTCTGCTAAATAGATACTAAATATAAATAGATACTGGGGAGAACTTGTTGGGAAAAAGAGGACTGGGATTTTTGAAAGCTTGCCCCTCCTTCATCTACTCCACAAACACACACACACACACCAAAACAGAGCTGCTTTGTTGTTTGCTTTCATGGCTCCCAACCAAGAGCTCATCCCTTCACTGCCACAGCTCCTGAGTGTAATGCTGGGAATACCCTTCCCCAGGGATACACTGAGCCCTCTGCTGCTCTCCTCCAGCAGACCCCAGCAATGCCCCACCAGGTCAGGCACTGAACGCAAGCTCAAAGAAAAGCTGCCAGATGAACGCTGGCCCTATTCCCCGATCCCCTAGTGAAACCAATCCAGTCGGAAGAATTCCTGCCTGCTGATATGTTAATATTTTAAATGAGCTTTAATTGGTTTCCCAACACTACCCATGTCACTCGCATACCCTGTGCCAGTCCTCATCGCTGTCAGCCCCGTTGTGCAGCATCTGCACCCCGCACCGTCACCCCTACAGCCCACATAGGGGCGACGCCGGCTCCCATGGGGCTGTTCTGCTTGCCCCACTTGGGCTCTGAATATATTTATTCTGGTGTGAAATCACAGCACCACCTGTTCTGATCATTTCACAGTTCCCATTTAAAAGAAAACACCCTTAGGGTGGGGGAGAACAGATAAGAAAATCCAGCAGTCCTTGTGCTGGCTGCTCTTAGAACCAACACGAGGGGAAGGGTGTGTGGGTGAAGGTGTGTGGACAAGATCAGTGAGTCACACACCGTCTTTAGCCAGCTAGCACTCCTCTGCAGCTCCTCCAGAGCTCAGGCCAAGAGTCCATCAGTATCTCCACAGCAACTGAACTGTAGGTAACGTACCCTCACAGGGTTGAGCTCTGCTGCTGCAGCTGCACAGAAGCAGAGGTGCTGATCGGACTAGCTCACCTTCTCTCTTTTGAACATGACTCCTGCAATCTTGTGCTGGCATTAAATAAGCATATAATTTGTTCCAGCTCTCTGCTCAGAGAGGCTGAGGCTCACAGTCCTCCACGCAAATCACTTGAAGCAGCAGGATGATGTGCCTGGCCCTCAGGAGGGCCTTGTTCCCCCACTAATAATCATTTTCCTCCATGGCCTTCTAGAGGACCTTGTCCCCAGCTGCCCCCCCACACCCTTTCAAGTCATAAGCTCCCCCAGTAACATGGCCCTGCTTCAGGCTGGATCAAAACACCACTGTTCGACCCAAGCTGCCTTATAATCAGACAACAGGCAACATTACCAAGGACAAGAGCTCTACAGTGTTCCCAGGGAAGAGACCAACTGTCTTCAGCTCTTGCTACACACCATGTTTTTGACCAGCACCTCCTCCTCTCTCTCTCCCTGAATTTTCTCCCCCAACCACCACATCCCTCCCAGCTCACCTCCCTTGCAGATAAGGCAGCATAACTGATAGCCTGATGCAAAAGCTCTTGCAGTTAAAGCACCAGAGAACCTCAAGGCTGTCTCTTCCCAGGCTCAATGTGAGGCCTTGCCTAGATCCCCGAGAACATCTTTGGTTTTATGTTTATTTTTCAGTGTGATCATCAAGCAAGACAGCGAAGAGGCTCGTCACCATCCATCACGAGCTTCATTGTTTAGTAATAAGATGTATTGCCCCCTTGCAGCAAAATAACACTCCAGCCAGAGCTCCCATTTGTTTTGATCTGGCTGACTGGGACAGCTGTTCATGTCAATGCTGTAAACACTCCATTTGGAGCAGAGACAGCAAATTTTAAGTGTTAATAAATGGGATTGCAGGCTGCCGAGCACACGTGAGGTTAGCGGCTGGTCACCACCAGCCTTCCCCAGCCAGGTTCCTTGAGCAGCTCCAGCACGATGCTGCCAACCACCGACCCCCTTCAAACACTGCGCAGGGAGCGTGGCTCTGCCTGCCGAGCTGTCCCAGCTCTGTCCCACACGTCTCCCCACGCCAGCACCCAGTTAACCCTGCTGGGAGCTGCCCCAGCACAGCTACTGCTGCAGAGTGTCCCCAAAAGCCAGCTGCTAGGTGGGCAGGGAGGGTTTGTTATTGGAGCCGGCGGGGTAAGGCAGCTTTCTCTGCTCGGCAGGAATGGGGTCAGAGCACCAGTGTTGGAGGAAAAACTTACTTGTCTCCATGCATCAGGAGGGAGCTGAATCTGCTTTTCTGTAGTCAGCTATATTAGAAATGGCCTCAGCAGATCAGACAGCAGAAAGAAGGCTTTCTGGAGAGCGCTGGTGGACTCCTCTGGTAGCACACGATGATAACCTGCAGAGGACAGAATTAATGCTTAGCTGGGTGTCTCTGACCTGGTGCCCCATGTGCTTTCCAGGGTCAGAGGCATGCTCTTATCTCAGGTTTATTACCAGCTCCACAGGCTACTCAGCCCTAAAGCTCTAAAGCAGCAAAGGCCCAGCAAAACTGAGCCTCTGGCAGCAGCGAGATAACTGCATACTGGGGGGTCAGAGATCATCTGTCACCACACCAGTGCCTAAACACACACCAGGACAGTTCAGAGCATGCTTTCTCTCCTCATAAGCTCCACTGTGGCCAATGTAAGCCAGGCCCCAATGAAACAGCAGCCTTCCTGTATTCCCAGTGAGCTGCAAGAGCCCCAGGACCCGGCGAGGGTGCCTGCACAACAGCTGGCTCAGCAAGGTCAGAGCCTCTGCAGAGCAGCCTTACATGATGCACGAGGGCCTTCTAGCAGCATCCATCAGTGGATTTCACTGAGGTCACAGCCTCACACATTAGACACAAATGTCACTTACATTTTTACATCAGGAAAAATAAAGCTTAAATACATACAGACAAAGCACTGGCAAGATTTCATGATTTATCATCACTGTCATTCATGGAACTGGCACTCACAACAGCCTGAGTTTACCCTTTGGCTCTCTTATAGCAGCTCCTTTGAGAGGTACATGAATACCAGGGGCAGGGGACAGGTCTGCTGCTCATTCACACCTACATCTCCAACAAACTAGAATCCTCAGGAAGACTGCAAGGGTTTAAAAAAAAAAAAAAAAATTAAAAATCAGCCCACCACCCCCTGCTGCCAGCCTAAGAAACTGTCCTCAGGAGCAGTTTACCCCCAAAGAGCATACAGTGGGAGCACTATGCACCATCCAGAGCTAGCTCAATAGCGCTTGCAGGAAAAATTAAAAGCTGGTCTAGTTTTCACAGAATTCAGTCAGATCCCCAAACTGTTTCAGCTGTCTGCAGGCAGCGCTGTGTCACTGTGCCAGAGGGAATAGACTGAGTCTAAAGATAGAACAGGTAAAGGCAGCAAACATGACCAAAGCAGCACCTCACCACTACCTTCCCCCTTGAGCAGCCTTGCAGCTTAAGGAGTTTCTCTTGCCAGAAACTTCCCCCTCTCCCAAGAAAGAGCTGGAAAGAAAATCCCACAGGCAGCAGCAGACCCTTCAGTGCTCTTGGGCTGCATCTCATTCAGGAAATGACCACAACCCCAGGTGACACTCAAGGAGATGAACCACCACTGCTCACCCTCTAGGGACAAAACTATATTGTTCAACCACAAACACCCTGAAGCAAAGTAGAGCAGCTGTGGCAGGCAGCAGCAAACTTGGTCTTGAATGCCACCGAGGGACAGCTCGTGGCTCTCATCACTCCCCATAGCATGGAGCTGTTCTGAGAAGCAGAGCTCAATGTTGAGACAACAAACTTTGATCCAGACTCAGGCAGCCATTTGTGGGCAATTAGCTTATGCACTGACTGCTTGATCAATTCACCTGCTTGATTTCCCAACTCCTTTGATAGTCTGCAAAAAGCTCAGGGGAAGTCCAGCCATTACATCTTGGGAAAGGCTCCCAGAAGCCTGCGCAAGAGAGCAGAGGGGTTTGGGAATGGGTTCAAGAGAGAACACCCTGGCCTCCACTGCCTCTCTGTACACCTCTGTCTAACACAACACAGCCCTTAGAAGCCCAGCAGGACAGAGGCCATCAGCTAGAAAGGATTAAAAGTCCTAGTGCAAACGTGCAACCTTCCCTTGCAGACACCTTGCACTTTTCACTCAGCACCAAGAGATTCAATTGAAACAGTCATTAAAGTTTAAAAAAAAAAAGCACCTCCGCACAGATGTTTTAAAAGCTCATCCTGAGTATGCCACAGGCTGCAAATCATCCCGTACCTTCTGCATCTGCACTCTCCTGGTTCAGTCTCGTTAGTGATGTAATCTCAGATCACCTCATTTCATGTGGGAACTTCTTGATCACCCAACACCCATCACCTGCAGTGCTCTGACAAGGCTGCAGAGCTCTTTGGTGACGGGGAATGAGACATCAGTGCCCACACCTGTAGCTAAGATGAGCCTAACACAGAACATAAACTAACAAACATTAAAGTAAAGCAGTCAGGAGGCAATAAGAGCTGCTTGCCTTCCTACCAAAACCAGAGGGGCCACAATGCTCTCAGTGCTACATTTCAGCTCAACCTGTCAGTGACTGGATGTCCTCACACCCACCCTCATTCTGGGGACTCTGAGACTGCCACATCTTCCACTGGAAGAGGACGTGACCGGGCCTCCCTGCCCACACTCTATCACAGCAGCTACCCAAAGCAGCACCACAACCCTTCCTCTCAGATAATCCCCCTCTGGGCTAGTCCATTCGCAGGAGTTACCCCTACCTCCCCCTGCCCTTACTCACCCTTAGCAGCCCTTATTATTGCCTCACAATCTCCTCTTCCACAAGCCTTTCATGTTTAAGATGGACGACAATTCTACTATCTGCCTAAATCACAACCTATTTGTAATTTATTCCAATCTCCTCCACTTCCCATCACAAGCAGTTGTTTACAGTGCTGTTTACCAGCCACTGCCTTTCAGCCCAGCCGTGGCTGCACTTCACTGACAGATTAATCCATCCCCCCAGACTGACACATGCACAACCCCACCTGGCAAAACAGCTTCTCCGCTTCAGATCTGGGGTTGAAACCACATTTTTGGCAACCCTTCTCACCCCAGCCCAACACACTTCAGGCCTTAGTCCTGTCCAGGCTACTTCACTGCTTTTCTCCTTGCAAAAACACCCATCAAAGTGCTACCAAGCTCCCTGGCCCTTCCTACTGCTTATTGCATGCAGTAGTCAGAAACATGTTTTCATACTGAGCTCCTGGGGCAATAAACTTGCTCTAACTTGAGAGGGGAAAAAAAACCCAACAAGAAATAGGCACCATGGGCCAACACTCAAAGAAACACAATCTACAAATCTTCCAAGTTCCCACTGTTTTGGGCTCACTTCATCTCCTGTGCTGGCGTACAGCAAAGGAAAGCCTGGCACCCAGCCTCTCCGGCTTCTGCTCATCACCATGCTCAGGCCTCGGGGAGCACATGATAGCTGAATAAACAGCCATGAGGATAAAAAAAGAGCATCCCAGAGGTACAGCTCCCCATAGGTCTGCTGTTCACCGCTTGAGGAGCCACCTAAAATGTGTCATCTGCAGGGTGACAAATTACCAGGGAAGGGAAGAGAGTGAGTCATCCTCTTTGACTGACCTTTGTGTCAATCATGTGAGGGAGAAGACTGTTCCGGAGCTACTCAGAAATGGATAACGAGCTACCTGGGGCTGCACAGAAACCAGCCACAGGCCAAGCCCCAGCCCGCTTCAGCACAAGGCAATGCCCCCATAGGCACTGTCGGCAGGGTAAGGTGCGGGAGAGAGACAGCCCACACAGTGTGGGGGAGAAAAACACCAAGGAGCAAAAACCATGCTCAAGACTGTGTGGAAAAAAAATAAATTAGAAAACCTGAAAACTCTTCTTTTCATCAGTACGGCTGAGTCAGACGAGCGTAAGATCTAAAAGCTCCCTATTTCTGTGCTCAGCCACCTGCAGCAGAGGGGAGGGAGGACGGTGGTAACGACAGGCGGAGGGCCCTCAGGGGCTGGGTCCCCCTCAGAAAGCACCTCAGGGCAGCACCGGGAGCCGAGGCCGTCCCGCGGCGGGGCCCCGAGAGGACAGAGCCCCGCTTGCCTCCCCCACGGGGGAACCACTCACCCGTCCCGCCGGGGCTGCGCGATATTGGCGCCCTGATGAGGTACCGGCTGCACCTGGGCCCACCCGCACCGGCGGCTCGTGCCGCGGCCTCGTGCAAAGGCGGGAAAGTCCTGGCGCCCCTCAGCCCCCGCCGGCAGCTTCAGCCATTTAACGGCTGCCCGCCCCCCCCCCGAAATAACAAGCCCAGCCCCATCTCTCCAGCCCCCCAAAAAGCCTCCCGGGGATGGGTGGGTGACGCAGGGACAAAGGAACAGCAGCAGCAGCGTCCTGCATTGAGTGGAAAGGGCAGGCTCTGGCATGCAGTTTTTCAGAGAGAAGGTGGTTTTTCCCTTTCAAAGCCCCAGAATCAGGGCTTGATGTTTAGTTTCAGGGTGGGAAGGAGCCTGTGGGAGAAGGGGGGCCGGGTGCACCTGCTGCAGCACCCCAGGGCACACAGGCAGAGCCCCTAAATGCTGATGGGGCATCAGGGAGGCAAGGGAGATCTCACCGTGCTACGGCTTGACAGAAGACCGGGGGGAATTTGCTGTGTGTAATGAAGACTTCACACCAGACTCGCTCACCTGGAAGAAGAGATGGGGCTCTGCCAAATCGCAGGCAGCAGGTTTCAGAGCTTGGACCATCGGTGTTAGCACCGGGGCTGAGCCAGCAGCCCTGCATGGGCAGGCTCCTGCAGACAGAAACACAATTCCTTCCCACCTCTGCCAGCTTGAAATGAATAGTGAGCAGCTGTCGCCCTGTGTAATCCATCCTCTGAGCCGCTTCCCCTGTCCCAAACCCTTCCCCAGCCCATTTTCTGGAGCTATGGAGACCCTGCCCATCACTGCCTGTACCTGCAGCTGCTGTACCCTGGGCACCCCTTTCCTGTGCCCCCATCCCCACATTTGGCAGCCCTTGGCACTCACCACTGCCAGGTGGTCCCACACTCCTGCAAAGGGAAACACGTGCCTCTTCTGTGGTGCACAATCCACACACAGCTCCCCGCCAGTGTGCGAGCAAGTGCCTGTTGTGCCTGCTCTTGGGGCAAGGGGCTGAATTCGTAGCCAAAAACAACCCCCTTCCAGCCTTGCCTGGCAATTTCCCAGCAGCCGGCTTGAGCATAAACCCTCCCCTACCTGCGATCCCCAACTTCTCATTAAAGGGACAACGTTCCTCCTTCCTGTGGATACCGTGTTTTTTTCTTACTCGCCAGACTGTGACCCTGAGCCTTCCTGGTATTTATTACAACAGGGGTTTCACCAGTAACTTTGACCTCATCTGTAAAAGTGAGGGCTTGAAAACAGGGGAGGTTTTTGCTGCAATGTGCTGTCGGTGCTGTCCTTCCCAGCAGCGTCATAGCTGGGTGCAGTGTGAGAACACCCAAATGAGAGGGTGCGGGGAGCAAACCTCACTCAGCACAGCTGCAAAGAGAAGTAAATGCCTGGGTCCTCCTCCTGTCCTGCTGCTGGCCTCTGCGTGCATCTCGCTTCAGCGTGGTCCTGGGAGGCGCAGAGTAACACTTGCCGCCGCAGCACAGGACACCGAGACAAAACCTTGACCCGAAGTTTGTGCCAGGCATTGTGCATTGTGAGAAGCTGCAGCGCCACAGAAGCAGGCAGATGAATCCCCTTCTCGTGGAGTCAGTGTAGAAGTGCAATCTTCATGCACTGGAAGAAGCAGAGTATGGAATGGAGGAGTAAAAGGCCTCCACAAAACTTGGCTAAAGCTCCCGCTTGAGCCAGCCCTCTTGCAGACCTGTGTGGGATTCTGAGCTGGCTTTTCCAGACTGTCAGCTTTTCTGGATGTGGTAAGTTGGCTTCAAGGGGCCCAATTTCAGCAGCAGAAGCAGACAACGTTGTGCGTGTTGGACACCGGTGCTGTGGTCTCATCCCCGCTGCATTACTTACACACACAACACGTAACCTGTCAGGGCCACTGTGGACAGTACTACGTATACAAGCAATAGTGACATATTGATGAGTGAGGGATCCAAACGTGCGAATGTCAAAATCTTTTATTTACAACAGTCTCCAAAAATCAAGGAACACCGAAAATAGTGAGGGTAGGAGACAACTTACAAAAGTAACACGCGTACGTTACATCAGGAATTGTGCTACATCACTCTGAGAACCGACACTCTAAGGCCTGCACACGACGTGGTGGAACGAGAGTGCCCTCCCTCCCTCTGTCCTTGGGGTGCTCACACCTCTTCTCCTCTTGGCTTTTGAACCATCCTCCCTCCCTCTGTTCTCTTCTGCTTCCCTCTGCTAACCTTTCTCCTCATCTGGCTCTTAGTCTGGTCCTGGCCATCGCCCTCCTGTCCCCTCCAGCAACTGCCCAAAGGAGGAGCGGAAGGACCGAAAGCCAAACAGCCAAACAACTACATCCTCAAGATGGAGACAGACCTTGAAAGACTTTTAGCTCCGGGACCCTGGGTACTAAGCCAGGTCAGAGCAGTTAGCAGAGGCCTTTGAAAAACCTGTGAACTATGGCTTGCGTGCTATCTGGGGTGAGCAGTGATTCTGGAAGAACTAACCAAGAGACTGTAAATTTGTCCTGCCTGGCTGCAAATCAATCAGCACAGCTTCCTTGGTGGACAGTGTGGGAGGATTTATACATGTCACAGGGTTAAATAAAAAGCCTTTTATAACCTTCCAGGAGGGCAGGCTGTTCTGGTAAGAAAATTCAGTGCAGGACAAGCTAAAAGAATTAGACGCCGTGACATAAAGCAACATCCCAGTTCGCTTCAGTAGAGACAAAGCCAGGGGTCTCTGGAGATCATTGCATCCAGACTGCCATAGGTCCCGGTAACTCTGTAAGAATGCCACACGTCCTCCTCCTTGGGGATACTTCTCAGGCTGCCTTTGCTCTGGCATAGTTTCAGACCCATCAGGGATCAAGAAACACAGCCCAGCTCAGCCACTGATCCCCTTTCAGTATCTGCAGCCTTTGGAATTGCTGAGGTCAGTGGCCAAACCTGATGTCCCAGTTGCCTGTGCAGACCCCATGTGAACCCAGCACCTCAAGAGGCACCAGGACATAAGAAAACAGAGGGAGGAGGCCTGGGTCTATTCCTTCCTTTGACACTGATCTTTGCAAATCACATCAGCTCTGTTCCTCCTCGCTCCAAAGCTGATTTTGACAGGGCTGGTGTGAGCAGACTCTCTCCCTGAGTGTCCACAGCCATGGGGAGCCTTGAACTCACTCGGCAGCTCCACTGAAGGCAGAGAGCAGCACCACCAGCTCTGTGCATATATCGCAGTGCTTCAACACTGGGGAGCAGTGCCCTTCTGCCACTGCCCTGGGCTGGCAGGGAGAGCTGCTGGTCAGGACAGGACCTGCTCCATTTTGTAGGACTGCAGTTTCAGAATGAACCCTATCCTGAAACATTAATATCAACTTCTCAGAATGTGACCCTCAAAACAGGATTTACCAGAAATAAAGGAGTGGGCAGTTAACAGAAATATTCCACTGCAGTGTGCTGTAACTGAGAACTCCTGTACATTTCTTTTTAATTGCAGCAAGATTGTTCTGAAATGGAAAATCGGAGTATTCTCTACCAAGTGCGGCTGGTCTGCTGTGATCTACTGTTTAAAAACATCAAAACTGACAGCTTCATATGAAGCATTTTAACTCCCTAGCTTCCTCTGCGTGAGAAATTCTCCCTGAGACAATCTCCAGTCACTTTTAGTCCAGACTCTGTGAACACCTTAGGCACAAGCAGCTACCATGGAGAAGGCTGAACCTTGCTCAGCAAGACAACAGGGCCCAAGAGATGGTCTGGGCCACAGAGGAGTCATCAGAGAAAGACGATAGGCAGAGATGTGGGAGGAATTAATTTAGGGCGAGCATCTGCTCCCGGAACAGCGCCAGGCAGGTGAGGCCTTGCTTTTTATTGCTACAAGCATCTGCCTTGGAGCACCGATTCCCAGCAGGGCTGTCAGGCCCACCTTTGCATTTGCTCAGATAAACCCATCCATTTTCTTACCTCTATAATTTTATGAGTATTTTCTAATCCCAAGGAGGACGCTGCCTACATGGAGATGGATGTACTCAGCTGCTACTGATTTATTGTCTCCATAGACGCTTGGGGAGATCAGGGTGTTGTAAGTATTTTGGGGAAGGCTGGACCCTACCTCTAAGCCTCTTTCACTCCACAGCACATGGAGAAAGCACCAACCACCCTGACCACAGGGCTGTGCAGAGTGAAACGGTGATGGGGCAAACGTCTAGCTAGATCTCAAGTGTCATGACTATGTCTAATCAAGTTTTCAGGTTACCAACATCCAGTGAGTCCTTGCAGTGAAAAGCATCACCTAGGATCATCTCCTGGCTCTTCTGCCATCTTACTACACTCTGGAGTAAGTTCCTCCTCCTCTTCTTGCTGGAGGGGCAGAATGTCCTCAATATGCCTTTGTGAATCATCTGCTACAGCTCTGCACTTATCTCAGTCTCTCATTTTCCTTTCCAAATCCCTCCAGCCCTTGCTCTCCTGGTACCACTTTGGACGAACAAGGGCAAAGGTGATGCCCTGCTCCAGCTAGTGCCAGCCAGCCCTTCAGCACTCTGTGAGCCTGGGCTGGCCAGAGAGGAGGGTGGAAAGTGAGGGCTTGTCCTTTCCCCTGCCTGCTCCAGAAAACAGGACAGATCCTGTCAGGTGCCAAGAACTCTGTTATTTTCGTCTGCAGATCAGACGCTGCCAGATCAGACCCAAGAGACATAAAAGGTTTTCCACTACTTTGAAATTAATCTTTGCCTTCCAAGCGTGGCTGAATGAATGGTCCCAGCATGGTGTGTCCAGAATCACTCTGGAGGTGTGAGGCTTACATAGCCTCTTTATAGTGAGCACAAATATAGGACACCAGGGGTTTAAATGAACTTTAAACTTTGCAGGATTCAAAGCACATCTGTGCCTTGTCTTAAAAGGCCTTTCAAGGCTTCTTCATGCTCACAGAAGGAGGAACTTCCTCTAAGGGTACATTCAGCACCTTATTCTCTTGTCTGGTGACCTGGAAATAGCCATCAGCTTTAATCACCCCAAGGAGGTTGAAGCATTAGCTAAATTCAGGTCAAGCTGCCAGCCAGAGCATCCTTGGCAGCAGCACAAGGGCTACCTTGGCTCTCCCCTGCAGCACCCACATGGGTCTCACAGGGCTGTAGATGATCAGCACACTGCCCTCTACACTCCCTGCCAGTTAGGAGTGCTCAAGGCACCACTAGTAATTAAATTTAGAGAACAGACATAGGGAAAAGCATGGCTTACAGCTCAATGTTGGGGCTGAAGTGTGCACAGCAGCCATCAAAGCAGCACAGCTTAAGGATAGTCAAAAACCCTTTCCAGAACCCTTTATTCATGGGCACAGGGTTCATTACAAAAGAACTGGTGCAGATCAGAGGTAAGTGCCAAGGAACATTTAACACTTTGCTGCAGCCTGGGATGGTGAGGAAGAAACCAGGTCTGTTCTGCTCATGCTCTCACCACCCTCCCGGCCTGCAGTAGAATTGCTCTGGATTTCCCCTGGCATCAGAGTCCTGTCCCGACATTCCTCTCTCCAGCTGACACCTTGGGGAACCTACTTTTGGAACAAACATTTGATCCAGGGATGACATGATGTGAAGGTGTAAGACTGACAGGGTCAGAGCGAGGATACACTGAACCAAGCAGAAACAGCTGCTGGTCTGTCTCAGCAGCAGAGTCCCCAGAACTTGGCTGGCAATGGGGATGGGCTTCCTGGAATTTCCATCTTAAAAAGGGGGTCAATCCAGACAGGAAACACAAAGCCACCACAGAGTCAGGATGGCTTCTGGCCACCCCCCTCTATTGGCAGCCCTGTAAATAATGTTTAATGCATCTCCCTGTGGGCCCAACCCCTCCCCTTCTGCCGAGGACCAGATGTGCCGCATATCAATGCACACACTTAGCTATTTCAATTTTAAAAATATGATAGAATCAGTGATGCTTAAAATGTACTTGTTAATGGCACCAGTTTGCGATTTCATTTTACTTTAATATAAACCATCTGCTCTGAGCAGGCAACAGGCCTGGGCTGAAACTCCACTGCCCTCATGTCTCCACAACAGAGCGTGTCTCAGCTGCCACAGAGGATGCACCACTGTGTATCCATGGATGCCACAAGGCAGGGGCTCTACCTGGCCCCAGTGGTGAGCCTGGCCTCAGCCTAAGAGCTGACTGCCATGACTAAAGACTCTGTGGGGACCTCAAGGCTGTTTTCTCTCCACCATGAGGAGGGGAGACAGTGACTGGTGAGGTGACGCAGGGAGCAGGAGGTGGGGCGGCATCGATAGTGCCTTGGCCTCACTACTGAGATGAGCGAGAGGAGGGCCGGCCACCAAGGGCAGGGACTGCATTCCTGAGGGCTGTTCACACACCCAAGAGATCCCAGTGAGAGGTGCGCTGTCCCTTCAAAAAGAAGAGGAAAGCCATGCGTCCCAACGCCCTCCGTGAATGAGGAAAGCAGGTCACTGCAGGTGGTGCCACCCCACATCTCTAGTTTGGATTCCACAATGATACCCAGGAATGCTCCTGTGCAGCGAGTTCACTGCTGGTCTAGCCTGGACACAGCCAAGGGGTCCAGACAATGCTATTTCCCAGGCCTGTCCAACAGCTCACTGCTGCTTTCAAAGGCTCAGAAATTGAGGCACAAGTTTGGTGTGGGCATAGGACATCACCTCAAGAGTCATTGTTGCAATGCTGACCCTGGCTGAGGGGAGGGACAGAGGGAAGTGTTTTGAAAGGGATCAGATGGCCTTCCCAACTTCTCCCCTTTTAGCTTTGCGGTTCCAGAAAGCTCTGTTCATTTAAAAAAAAAAAAAAAAAAGGACAAAGAAAAGAAAAAAAGAAAATAAAAGCAGAGAGAAAAGTGAGAGGAGACCTCCTCCCCTCCTACTCATGGGCTGAGGTATTCCCTGGGCAGCCCTCACTGTCCGTCATCCATCCATCACTACCCAAAATAAATACAAGTTTCGAGCAAAACCCATTAGAAAATAAAGTGCATCTGGAGTTGAAAAACTTCTGGAAAAAGGGGATTTTTTTCCTCTTTTTTTTTCTTACAAAAAATATCCTTTAAAAAAAAGAAAAAAGAACAGGAGCAAGAGGACAGAGCACGTGGCTCTTGGCATAGGGTCTACATGGCTGTCCCATTAGCGAGAGGGATCTTAAATCCACTCTTCAGCAGGGCGAGGCAGATGCCCAGACCCAGCAGGCCAGCAAGCAGCACCCCCCCCACAGCCTTGAGGCAGGAAGTCCTGCTGCGGATGAAGGTGCCAGGCCCCATGATGCTCAGCAGGGCTGTGCTCACAGTCAGCGTGTACAGGATGGAGACTCCTGTGTTGAGGGCCACAATCTTCCCAAACTTAGCGAAAGGGGCAATGATGCAGAAGAACAGCGGGACGGTGGCAATCACTGTGGTGACGGCGCTTGAGACAATTGCCACACCCACGTGACGGACTGCTTCAATCGTCCTCCACTGGCGGCACGCTGTGGGGTCCTGGCAGAAGGGACAGCAGTGTTAAGGGGGAGTGGGGACAAGCACATGGAGCTGCACTAATGTTTTAGCCTGTGAGATGGTGGCTTAGCTCATGGAGTCTTGGGCCAGGACAAAGATGCTGCGTGAGGGCAGATCGGACAGCTCGTGCAGTCTCCGAGCACACTGGGCAAACAGCCATCAGGTTACAAACCAGTAGAGGCAAAGTCTGCTGGATTTTGTGCCTCCTTTCAGCCACGTCAGACTGACTGCTGGGCCTACAGAACAGAGGCACTGCCTGCAGACACTACACCCGGGATCAGAGATCCCCAAGCTTTTGTGGTCTCCTCCTTCCCGAAGAGGGAAAAGATGTTAACAAGGCCAGAGAAGACCTGGAGGTCCAGCACAGCACTCTGCAGAGGTTACAGAATGAGTGTAGGGCCACACCAGCACAAGCCTGTCTTCACTGGGACATGAAAAGGGGTTGCTCTGGACACAGTTGTGGCCATTAAGAAAGGGACAACCGTACAGGTTGGACCCTCAGCTGGGTTTACTGTACACAAGCTCATACCAGTCTCTGACCAGTCAGTGGGACAAGCAGCAAGTGTCCCAGGCATGCTGGGAGGGTGGCAAGACACATCCCCCCTTGCCTGTCATGCTTTAGGTCCTGCATCACAGCTGAGTGGCATGGAGGGCATGAGGGGAATGAATACAAGGCTGTAGGAAGGAAACAGCTCACCTCTGCCTGGTGTAGTGGCAGGTTTTCCCCTGCCAGCAGGTAGCCCTCCACCAAGTGCACACAGTAATCGACAGAGGAGCCAACAAGGATAGAGAGGGAAATGGCTTCCACAGCTCCCATTTCCCAGCCAGACCAGTACATGATGGTCACCACCAAGCAGACCACCCCTGTGTGAAGAAGGTCACGTTAGGCAAATTTAAAGGACTCTGGGCCTGCTGCCCAGGCCTCCTGACAGACAGAAGTCACTCGTTGGGGATCTTCCCCTGCAGGTCTGCACGCTAGCCAGTCTGAATCTTGTACACACTCCCTCCTGCCCACAGAGGCAAACACTTCCCTCACCCTCCCTTGCCACAGGGACCATTCAATGAGGTAATAAGACCTGCTGGGGATACTGAAGCACCTAGTTAAATATTAGGCAAACTGACAGACTGAAGCCAATCTAGACTAATGCCTCCTAAACGAATCTAAGCCCAGGCAAGTGTGCATGTGTGCACACAGGCACTACAGGGAAGAGGGCCCTTTGTTTTGCTTGCTGGAGTTACACACAGGCTGAGCACATACACAGGTTTTTCTTAAAGGCAAGAGTGATGTTTGTTTGTGAGTCATGTGTGGGAGACTAAGTGGTTTTAAAATGATAGATTTGATTTTTCAACTGAGAAGTTTAGCAACACACTTAGACCACGATATCGTCAAATCACCAGCCAGGGAAAGGGAATTATTTACAAATTTGCTTCAAATACTAACAAAACCGCTAAAATATTCAGCTTTTAAAATCTCCCACTGCTTGGAAGCAGCAGCCATGGTGCAGATCCTTGGGAAGTAATGCAATTGTTATTCAGAGCATGTGGGACTTAATCACATTATTATACATAACAGGCAGGGATGGCATTTGTGTAGCTAAAACCCTTATTTAAACAAATAGAAGGGATTGTGTAGATAAAACACACTGGGAATTAGACACCCAAATCTGCTTTCCCAATGAGGTTCCTGTGCATTCATTAAGAGTTCCTCCCGATCACCTAGGTATATCAGGACTGGCTCCTGGAAAGCCAAAAGGGTTTACAGAGTAAGAGCAATTCAGTTCAAATCACCAGAGACTCAGCACTGCCACAACCCACCAATTTCAGACAAAGGGAGAGTTTGACACGTTGGAATTGGTATTTTTACCTAAAATGCTGAGCAGCACTGGCAGCAGGAGGAGGATGTGAGTGGTAAACACCGCCACTGCAGCCACACAAATAATCAGCGAGAGGACGAGACCGTACAGGGCGCTCTGCACTCCTGGAAGAAAAGAGCCAGCTAATTTGACTCCTGGAAGGCGACAGCTGGGATGAGAAAGGCACAGTGTCCCTGCTGGCAACAAGGCAGGCAGGGACTCACACTGGGGGACATGGGAAGGAGAAGCTGAAAGTGGAAAGTGGGTGATCAACTTCTTCAGGATTTTTACAGTATACACTGCTTGGGGCAGAAACAGGCTCTAGGAGTTTGCACAGCAATGGTAAGGGACTGAAGATATAACACGTGCCCATCAATGGGACAGAGTGTGCTGTGAAAATGTATCAGAGCGTGGGCTCCTCAGGGAGAGAAACTTGGCAGTCACTTACCTATAATCTCCATGAAGATCTGCTTCCAGTGCTCACATGTCTGGAAACCGTGCCGGAGAGCAGAGCCCTCTGGGAAGAGCTGGAGTTGCTGCTGCAGGAATGTCTCCCATTTCAGGTAGTCAGCATATGTCTGGAAGGAAGATTTCCCTTTGTAGGTTGTCTGTAACAAGATGAACATGTTATTCTTCTGTCCTGCTCCTGTCCTGCTCTTTGGGGCAGGGTATGCATGACAAGGGAAGAGGTAGAACAAGCCAGCTTGTTGCAGTACCAAGCAGAACCGGTAGTGGCAGATGGGCAAATCTGCGACCAGACCTCCGCCTGAGCTCTTGTGGTAAGAGGGAACTGTGGCATAAGCAGCCACTTCTAGCAACCTGTGAGTGCAGGCTGCAACAAGGCACAAACACTAACTAACACTGAATTATGGCTGCACATGAAAGTGGCCAGTGCAGAAAGAGCAGAGCTAAACCCCCAGAAGAAGAAACTCACAAAGATAGATGGCAATGCCATGTGCTCACCGATTCAAATGCCATGGAGATCCACTGCACCTTCCCATCCTTCACCCCCACTGCCCCATGAGAGAGCTGTCCGGGCAGCAAGTTTGGCTCAGGGATGTTCTTGCACTCAGGGTGCAACATCTGCAGAAAGGAGGAGATGCTGTAACCTGGAAAGACAGAAAGAGCAAGGGATGGAGGATAGGACAGGGAGCAAGGGGATAGCATATTGGAGCAAGGGGAGAACAAAAACCAAGAGAAAGTTGCAGGCCCCATTTGTCAGCAGTTGCTTCCCCTGCAACTCTGACTTGCCAAAGCCCTTGAGGTCTTGGGACCAGAGCCCTCAGCTGCTGCAGGCCTGAAAGGGCACTCTGTGCCATCAGCACTGGACAGACACTGCCACCGCTGTCTGTCCCCAGCTGCCAGGAAGCAGTACAAACAGCAAGTGCAGAGGAGCTGCCTGCCTGGCCTGGCAAGAGATTCTCTCCAAAGCATGAGTTTGGCTTTTGGCCTGAAGTCAATATACACTTCCTAGACACAGCTCCACAACCTTGTGACCTCTGACATTGGAAGAGACAGTCACTGGTTAGGTATGTGAAGCCACAGGGGCAGTGAGCAGCCTCATCACAATGAGATCAGGTGTGATTTGCTGGTTATTCAGGAGCTACTAAGAAGATATCTACTGGTCCAAAAGACTGTAATGGTATCACAAGCAATACCCATGACTGGAAAGAACGGATGCAATTCTGTTATCTTCACTGGATTAAATCCCAAAGAATATGCCCAATGTCTTTGGAGCTAAGACACCATTTCTCTTTCTCATCTCCCAGAAAGCATGACCAGGGGCATGTTCTAGAAGGGTAAAGCTGCCTTGGGAAGAAAATGGAGGCAGCAAGAAGCAGCCACCCTTTCTGGTTTGCTGTTGAGGACCCCAGCTCAAACACTGCTACAAGCAGAGCTGCAGAACAGGAGTCTGATGTTCCTGTCCCACTCGCTATGTATTGCTCATCCCCAAAACAGTTGGCACAACACATGGAAGCATGAGGTGAATGGCCTGTGGAGATGGGAGCTGTGACTCAAGCCAGGTGGAAACAGGCAGAGCTGTGCAGCCAGGTCAGGAGAGCTGACTGCTGAGAAACACCTCTCCTCCCTGCACTGCCTGCATTTGTCATCGACTGATACCTCCCTTTCCCTTCCCTGCTTCATTGATCTGGGATCTGAAAGCTGAAAAGCCCTTAGGAGCCAAACTCCTTGGACTGGAGGGTGAGAACCAGTCTCTGTCCAGGGACCCAGGATCTCCCCAAGGACTCTGTCGCTGGCCTTAGTCCCACCTACCAGAGGGCAGGCACTGAGCCCCTCCTGGCTTCACCAGCTCGGTGTTGCTGGCAATGGCTTTGCAGAGGCGGCACAGGTTGCCAATCTCTTTGAAGAGGTCGAAGCTGTCATCATAGATAACGCTGCCCTTTCACAAGGAGACACAACAATAAGAGCACCACACGTGAGGTGTACACACAGCAACTGGCACAAGAAGGCAGAAGATGAGTCCTCTCCTGGCTACACAGCCTGGGACTAGCTTATACAGACCACAGGTTATACGGTGGAAAAACCCATCAGACATCTTTGCCTCACCAGATAATCAAGGAAGAAACTACATACCCTCCCCACCTTCCGTTCAAAAAAAAAAAAAAATAATTCAGGCAGTATGACAGAAGCACTGATTAATGGAATAGCCACCATGCCATGCCCAAAACCATTAGGGGCTGCCTAAGGAGCAGCTTTGAATCCCTACCAGAGCCCAGCACAAAACTCCAGCTTTCTGCCTACTCCACTGCCTGCATTTTGCACTGCTCCCTCCAGAGGAAACAGGCACAGGCTGATTCTGCATAGTGCCCCCAGATCAGAAAGCAGGAAGAACAGCAGAAAGCTGAAGTGCATCTGCCAAGTGACCAGTTAAGCATAATTTTTCTGGGGAAAGGCAGTGAATGTGTCGAGGTATCAGATCTGGGAGATAAGCTGTTCCTGGAAAAGTCACATTTAATAACCTTTCCCTGGAGTAATTGATTTGTATTTTTTTCATGTTAATATCTCATAACAAGATAAACAATTATAAAAAAAATAATAAGTTCCCTGGATCTTGAATTTGTACTGAGATTTTCATACTGAGCTCAAGATGTGTTTGCTTCCAAAATCCTCAGGAAATCCAGATTTAGACTCAAAATTAGAAGGTTAGATATTGCACTCAGAAAGGGATTTTCTGAAAAGCCTGAAGTGATTTCAGTAAGGGCTTTCTGATCTCCATTATTTGTGAATTTGCTAAAACAAAAATGTACTTTTGGCTCATCACGCTACCACCTCTGCTATTCCATCTGTCTAGGCTGCTGGACCACGCTGCCTGGGCTGTTGGATTAACTAAACACCATCCAGGGAGATCATCCTTCACTCATCAGCCCCCAGCATGCCTGTCCAGCACGCCACAATGTGTGTACCATGTCTCCGATGACGTGGTTGTCCAGGCGTCTCGTGCGATTAACACCTCTGATACCAAACACTACAAACACCATGGCTCCTGTGTCTACCAGTGGCCGCACCGCTGGCTTCCCGCAGCCTGTGTTCATGCAAGGATTAAATCCAGAAGTGGCTGAGAGCTTTGCTTTGGGTGCTGCTGTCAAATACAGAAGAGAGGTTGGTTACATCAGAAGGCAGCGAAAAAAAGGTCTGACTCTCTGGTCCCGACAGCCAGACACAGCTGACCAGGTCCTCACCAGCTTACCTTTCTCACTGGGAACATAAAGGATGCCTTTGGTGGGTCCATCTGGGCTGGAGCTGAGAAGACAGCCAGGAGGTGCTACACACACTCGGCCATGATAAGGGGGCTTGTGCGACTGGGCAAAATACAGTTTCCTGTGCAGCAAAGAAAGTTTGTTACAGGGGACCAGAGGTAGCAAAGATGATGTGTCCAAAGCGTTACATGAAAACAGATGTTCTCAGGGACAGAAGGAAAGGAAAAAGGTGAGCGACTCCAGACCTGCATCCCTAGCCATCGCATATTCTGTGCTGCCTGTTCAGCCCAAGAGTTCAGGTGGGTAAGGGCAAGACCAAGGTCAGCAATATCTTTTTGCCACCCAAAGAAGCCCCCAGTCACAGTCCCGCCTTTGGCACATTAATGATGCCATGGGCCTGCAAAATAACTTTGCAAAGATGGGACACATTTGCAGCAAAGCAAGTCCTAGGGCCGTGGATGTCACCAACTGGGGACAGGACTGGCTCTGGGCACCAGGCATCCCATACCAGCCACTCAGCTGTGATGTTTTTGCTGCCCGGCCCTGAGTGGGTTTTGGATAGTTACCGTGTTCGCTGCTGCTCCTTGGCGGCCACGTAGAAACTGAAGTCGAACTTCCAGCCTCTCTTGGTGTCACAGGACAAGGTGGTCATCATCCACTTCCTGGGGCTCGTCTGCTTAAGCAGCCCTACTGTGGACACACAAGCTGTCAGCTTCCTGGTGAAGTTACCGAAAGGCGCTCTATACACCTAAGCAATGAATTAATGAAAACAGACACTTAACTCCACAGGGTTGCAGCCTGTTGCACATTAGCATCACACACTCCCCTCCTCCCTGAGCACTGTCACAGCCACACAGAATGAGCACTGAAGGCACGAACCCAGCCAGCCCCTCCTCTGCCTCCCTCCCAGGGTTGGCCAGCATTTGATGGGGCCCCTCACCACCTCCATTCTCTGTGGATAGTGGCTGCTCTGTCCAGGGTGAGGGACATCTGAAAGTGAGTCCTCCAGGGACCGTGCGTGTCCAACACAGCCTGTGCACAAGCAGTGTTGCCTGCTCGCCTGTGTCTGTGGATGGACAGAGGGAGGCAGTGGGAATCCAGCTGTCTCAGTAGCAGTTTCTAGTAGAATGAGCTCAGCTGACAATGCCAGGCCTCATCTGTTCTCCACAGACACCCACACTTCTTCTCCTGTTGCTGACAGTCACATTGCAACAGCAACAGATAAGTATTGTGGCACTATGAGGCATAATCTTTAACGATGCCAGGCACAATGCCCTCCGTGTTAGCTACCTTACTGCAATGCCCTGCAAACTTCACCCCAAGCTACCTAGGATCCCATGGAGAGACAGGAGGAGGCTCTTGTGCTCACCTGTTGAGTGCTGCACTCTTGATAGAGGGGTCCAGCATCCCTGGACTGACTCACCTGGAATGAAGGCACCTCCCCGTCTCCCGGTGACACCATCTGCCAAGGGGCAGGGACACTGGCATTGAGCGAGAATCTGTAGATGGCTGGTCTTCCCTTGCTTCTGGACTTGGAGATATACACAGTCCCCTGGAGATCTGAAGAAAATAGAGGGCATGAGGGATGGTGGTACCTCTCAATCAGCAAATCCTAGAGACATGGACAGCAGCAAAGGAGGGTTCTTCTGGTCTGCTATTTCCTCTGGGGCTGCAAGAACAGCCTCTGCCTTCTAGAAGCACAGCACACCTTCCAAAGGTTTTCATAAATATATGCTGAGCAGCAGTAATTCCTGACTGGCTTATTGATTCATGTCATCTCGGGACCTGGCCCAATAACTCTTTTTATCCTCAAAATCCTCACGGCCTGTCAGCAAGGCTGTGACACAGGACTGGGATGCAAAAGCTCTAAGCTCCTAGCCCTGACCTCAGAGCAGAGGTATGTGTCACTAGACTGTACCATCACCTGGATTATAGAACCATGTCCTAGAGAACAGTAAGCATTCAGGGGAAGGGGGACTGTAACGCCCCTTACATCCAGCACCAAGCTAGGGCTCAGTGGGGCAGGGCTTGAAGAGCATCATTCCCCGTCAGCTATTCAGAGATCATACGATTTCGTTTTCACCTGAGAGGATCCTTGAGCCCTGGACCCAAATGTGGTCAGAGTCATCATGCCCCACTTACCTTGCTGCCCTGTATCACTTATGCTCCCTTTGCTTCCCCAAGGGGACCCTGAGCCCCTCTTCTTTTTTTCCAAGGAGGTTCGGATGTTGTTTTGCAAACTGTGAGGCTTTTCCTGAAACAAACCTGTCCCACAAGGTTAGTCAGGGAGGAGAGAGTGAATGGTGTGACAAGAGACCTACTGGCCCTGCACACACCACAGACTCTGCTATTGAACACCAAAGCCTAAGCAGGGAACACAGAGCCACAGCCCCCCAGTAAAAATAGTCACTTTTCATGGACAAGAAAGGAATTGCTCCAGCAGAAACACTCAGGCAATTCCCACTTAATGCAGGAACTCAAAATACTCTACTTCTATGAGCAACTCAACCATCCCACTCCCAACATGCACCTCCCTTCGGTAGGGTCCATCCAATGTCCCATGAGGTATTTGAACAATGTAGGCCTCTATCCCACGTTTCAGCTCTTCCAGCTCAGGACTTAGGCCAGGCTGCACCCACCATGGTCTGGGGACCAGCACTCTCACCTGAGCAGGTAATGCAGGAGATGCCTTCAGCACTCAGGTTGTATTTCAGGTCCAGCAGCACCTGAATGTTAGTGTCTGGCCGGAACAAGACTGGAGCACGGCTAGCAGGATGGAGGCGGCTAGCAAAGAATATGGACAGGAGCAAAACAAGGAGAAAGAGCCCTGCAAGGATAAGCCCAGGTAAGTGTGTGGGACCCTACATACATCTTGCACTTAGGACACACTCAGACAGCAGGGGTGTATCAGAAAGACAGTATTTTCAACAAGAAAAAAGAACAGCCCCTAAAGCACACTGGCAGCTGGGCTTTCTTGTAACGAGCACCACGCCTGGAAAACCCCATCAGGACTTGCCATTTCAAATCTGTGTGAAAGGAGAGGGATGGAGAACTCTCAGAGTTCCTCATGCAGTTCCCTTAGGGACCAACTGTTCTGGAGACACTCTTCCACTGAATTAGAAGCCATCTACCATGTCCCTTTTCTTGATATCGTTGCTAATAATCAAGGCTTGGGGACTGATTGAGATGCTGTCAAACCCCCTAAAATCCATGCAGATGGAACACCCCCCTTCTTTCTTACCCACAATCACCCATCTGTTCTTCACTGCAGACCACAGCACCCAGTGTTCCAGCAGCTCCTGCAGATGAGTTATCAAGTGACCCCGGTTGCTCTTCTCCGCAGGGAGCTGCGGATTTTCTGGCATCACAGATACCAAGGGGACATCCCCCATTTCCAGGGAGACTAGAAACAGAGAGAAATCAAAGGCAGTCTCAGTGCTCAGTGTCATGAGTGTCTCTCAGCTTTCTGCTCTCCTTTACAAAAATCTTCTGCAAGGTGCTGTACAACTCATTCAAACTAAAGACATGGGAGTAAGACCCAGGGAGAGGTAGTGATTTCCCAGGATGTCACAGGAAGCTTCTTTGTCAAGTCACTGCCATGTGACAGCTACACTTCTAAATGCACAGCTCAGCCCAAAGCCTACGCTTCAGGCTATTCTTCCTCCGCTACATCCCAGTAACATTGTCCATAAGGTCACAGGGACGCTCTGTGCTTCTTGGGCCAAGCAAAAGTCAAGGCCAGGCTGGACAGGGCTTTGAGCAACCTGATCTAGTGGAAGGTGTCCCTGCCCATGGCAGAGTGACTGGAACCAGATGACCTTTAAGGTCCCTTCCAACCCAAACCATTCTATGATTATATGAAAATTTGTCCCTGTCCCACTATGTCTTACAGCTACCTACACAGAGCTGACCTCTACCCGACTGCAGTCTGGCTCCTAGCTGATCTCTCTACTCCAGCTCAGGGGTGCCTAGGGAACTGTCCCCTTCTCTACAGGTGAGAAGCAGGCACTTCTTGTAGTGGCGTCCAAGTGTGCCTGGCACACTGTACAGCTGACCCACAAACCATGCTTGGTCACCAAGTGGAACAAGCTGCTTTGCTTCTTCACAAGTTACCTGATGTCCAGGGGCCCCTGGAGAAGAGCATCCTGCTGTTTACTCTGCTCGAGGGAAGGGGCTATTTCCATACATTACCATTGCATGTGGTTCTGGCACACTAAGGAGACAGCTCTTGCAGCACAGCGCCAAAGCTTAGCTGTCTGCTTATCAAAGGCAGCGCAGAGCCTACTCTGCAGGGAGGGGGTCTGCACACTGCTGTGGGATTGACGGGCTCTCAGCCATTGATCCATTTGCCTCCAGCTCCAGTTTGCTGTTAGGCCCGGGAGCTACTCACTGCCCAGACTGCTTCCGATAGGGGGTTTAAAAGGAAGAGAGCCCAGCAAGTTTTAAAAGCCAAGTACAACAGAGCATGACTCTGTAAGCACCCTTATCTTCAATCAGGGCTAGAAGGATTATCTCCTGCTAACAACAGATAGGGAATTTCTGGACTCTTTTTCTAGATTGCTTGGGTGGTCTCAGGCAAGCCACTGCCCTCTTCTTGCTGTGATGGAGGAGATACTCCGAGGAGGTGATGCTGGAGAATAACAAAGCATTCTCTCGCCTGCTTCCCAAATGCAGTGCTCTGAACAGCAGGGAAGAGGGGAAAACTCTTTACTCAAAGGTGAGCTGTCCTGGTGCTACGGATTAGATGTTTCATAGCTACATCCATGTGACAATCAGTGATTCCAGTAAGAAAGTACAATCCACATTAGACCTAAAAGGATTAGCAAAGTAGTTAGAAAGCCTGTATTGACACCCCTGAAGATCTCAAAGCAACTTACAACCATTAATGAGTTCAGACTCCTACAACCTCCTGTGACAGCACTATCTCCAGTTTAAATTAGGGAAACGGAGGCATGGATGAGTGGCAGGGACAGGAAGAACTGCAGGATGAACAGGGCAGTGTAGCCCCCCTGAAGGCACTACACAGCAGGCACATACCAGGCTCCTCCTCCACGCTGAGCAGCGGGATGTCATCATCAAGGTAGGGAAGCGTCTCTCTGCCTGCTCTGGAGGTGGCCTCCGAGGCAATGAAGAGATCTTCAGCCAAGTGCAAGGCACTCTCTTTGGTGCACTTCTGACTACAGCTGGATTGGAGCAGGGAAGGAGACAAAGCCATGAGTTTTAAGCCACATACCCTGCAAAGAGTTACCAGTGGGCTTCTTCAGTGACAAGGAGAGCAGCAACAGCCTGCTCCAATTACTTGGCAACACAACAGGCACTGCCATGAGCAATTTCCATTGCTAAGTGCTGAGAGGTCAGGGGCTGAGCAGGCTGAGCTGGATACACAGAGCAGGGCTGAGCCATGAACACTGGGCATTGAGTGACGGGAGATTCAGCAGTTCATCTCCCTGCTAATGAATTAAATCAGGCCAGGTCATCCGCACTGCTAAAGAGTGGGGGGAAAAGGGAGATGTGCTGACTTTCAAATACAAATCTGCATGCCCTGCTTGTGCTTGCAGGCAGGAGCAGTGTTGATCTGTCTGCCTTGCGGGGCTTGTGTCTCCACAGCTTGAGGATTTAGCTGTGCAGTAAGTGCTCTGAGGACACAGCTGGCCCCAATACTCCAGGGGATTCAGTGAAGAGGTATGACTGGCATGGCAGAGCTGGCTCCTGGGAGGCACCTGTGCGTACACCGGAGGGAATGGGACTGCAACCTGGCCCTTCCATTTTGCTCCAATCTGGAATGGCAAAAGTTAAATTTCCCTTCTGTTAGAGATTAACAGGGAATGGTGAAGCCAAGCTGCCTGAGGGAGATGAGGATAACTGAGAGGATAGGGCAGGGATTTGCACGCTGCCTTGACCATGAGTTCCACAACAACTTCCCACCCACACAAGGAGGCTCCAGGGCTCACCTGGTTTGGCAGGAGCTCTCTAGTGGGGACACATAAAGGGTCCATATTCCCAGAGCAGCTGGCATGGTGAAGAGCACAGCTACCCAGCAGCAGGACACAATCAGGGACATGAAGAGTCCAAAGTCATGCACAGCTGGGATCTACATGAAGAGAGAGAACACAGAGTTGGGACCTACTGGGGAAGGAGACCTGGAGAGACACCAGGCTAGAAAGGTATCTGGAGGGACCTGAGAATAGCACACGCTGACCTCAGACACAGTAGTCAGCAAACCTGGTAGGTAAAGAGCCAAGCCAGAGCCTGACAGCCACTGGATCTTGTTTGACCAGTGGCTCAGGAAATACTGCCTTGGATGCTGATACAGGCAGTGTCCACTGCCTTAGAGCAGGTAAGGGACAGCCCTCTAGGGCAAGCAAGTCTGTCATGCCTCTGTGCTGGAAGAGAGGACAGAAGGATGGTGCTGGCAGCTTCCCTCTCTATTAGGCCCTCTGGCAGAAACAGAAAGCCCCAAATCCCAAAGCTGCAGTGTACCTGAGAGAAGATGTTGGCAGCATATGCTGCAGCCGTGGTGAGGGAAGTGAAGAAGGTGGCCTTCCCTGCTGTCTGGATAGTGTGGATCATGCGCAGCCGCAGGTCCTTGAGGTGGGTGGCTTGGCGGTAGGTGTTGATGAAAACAAAGACATCATCAACCCCTGGGAAAAGAGGGGGGAGATTTTGATACTTTGTTCACAGTAGAGACACATGCTAAAAATCCAACTTCCCCTCAACATCTGACCTGCAAATAGTGCACTTACAGGTAATGGAGGGAAAGGGCTGGAAAATTCAATCTGCATTGGCCACCATCACCTTTCTCTCTCCTGTAGGCAGGAGTTACGGCAAGGCAGCACACGTAGGTTTTGAGTAAGGACGTGCTTACCAATCCCCACAATGACAAAGGCAGCCACACCATTGAGTATACCCAGGTACTGGATCCCAAATACGACGTGGTACAGGAACAGAGCCACCAGGCAGCTTAGCCCAATACTGGCAATGCCGAAGAATGACAGGAATACTATAGGAGGAAAGGAACATGTAAAAAAATAGCACAGCTGGCCATCCCCTGGGAGAAGAGACATCTCACACCTGCCCTGTTGGGATACTGTTTCCCAGGAGTGTGTGGGTGGCAAGGAATAGCTCAAGGCTGCAAGAGTACTGCTTGCAGACTCCTTCCCATGAGGCCCATCCATTAAATTACATCAGCTTTACACCAGCATTAGTAAGATGGAATTTGCATCTTATTCCTGTTTTCCTGTGAGCCTTCCCCCCACCCTGCCCACAAATCTCTGCTCTGGAGAATCAGACTTGCATGACCTTCTGCATGGTGCTGTGTGAGGGCATGAACGCCTCTCCTGCGGCTTGCACAGGGAGTTATGGCATATTTGGGTTTCTGTGGGAGCAGGGCAGCCGTGACTACAACCTACCTGAGCAGGAGGTAAGGATGTAGACCAAGACAGCTATGCAGCTACTGCTGATGAAGGCCAGCAACATGTCATTGTTGAAAGTCCTCCTCACTTCATAGTCAAACAAATCCGTCCCTCCATACAGCACCTGGACTTTGCTAGGGTGGGAAGATAGGAAGGAAGGAAGGAAGGGGAGTAGGTAGAGTGTAAAGGGAGCAGAGAAAGGGGATTTAAAGCACAATGTCTCCCCCCGAGCCAAAGAAGGTCACTGCTCTAATAAACTTGGCAGTTGTCTAAGAAAACAGCTCAGAGTGGTGAGAGTATGTTGAACAAGATTGCTGCTGGAGGTGAAGTTCACACAAGAAGGGAGAAAAACAAAAGAGCAGGTCTAATATTTTTAAAGTTCCTCCAGTGCATGGTGGGTCTTTGGCACTAACAGACAGCTCCTGAAGCCTCCAAAGCCAATTCCATCTGGAATCCTAACCATTGCTTATTGTATTAAGCACAAAGGTAATAACCAGCAGATGCAGGCACGGTGAGAGCTTATCAGAGACCATATGATTTACCAGCTTCTTCTGGAAGCTGGCTGGCTTTGAGCAGAAGTAATCCAAAATAATTTAACCAAGGGTATTATAACACTGCACCATAGGAGGCTATCGGACACCCAAGCTTCAGAACTGAGCCTTGCCCCAATACTCTCTGCTTCCCCTAACTGCAACCCACTCTGCCAGCCCATTGCTGAGAATGCTCTGTGGCTGCCTGCTTTCAGGGCTGACTAGGGCTGGCTGCATTTCACTCTGCAGATCAGTATCCCTTTGTTCTGGGAGCTAATGACATTCAGAGCAGTAGAGAGTTGGAGACTAAGGAGCTGCACCGACACTGGGACTCACCACCTTCCCTCAGCTGTCTGGATACTGGGCTACCCTTTTAGCTCTATTTTACTATCTTCCTCTCACAAGCACTGAGCAAATCTCTATTCAACCAAAGTCACACAGACCTGGTGGTGAAAAAAGCCTGCATTTCCTGAAACTCCCCTCCCCATCTCTCTGTAGCAAAGAACAAAACATTTCTGGAAGGAATTACACTGGCATGAGTAAAAGCAGAATTAGATCCACAGGTTGATGTCTTAAGTAAGGACCATTTCACCCCCTGCATCAGACCAAATGTGGCCAAATTCAGACCAGGAAGGGAGAGAAGCAGCTCTGTTGGAGGCAGTGGAATTGGACTTGTGAGATGGAAGCAAACAGATCCAATACCAGACAGGGGCTGAGTGGAAAGGCAGGCACTGGATTCAATCTTTGGCTCCCTTTCATTGTCTCTATTGATGTCTCTGGCATGTTGCTGCAGTAGGAAGCGGCATTAAAGGGAAGCATATGAGCGGTTTTCTGCCATATGCTCCCCACCCTCATTCACAGCACTGTGCCTGAGCCCAACTTCAAAGGAGATGTTTTTTCTCCTTTGCCTGCAGCATTATGCTGGGGCCACTGTTTGAGACTGACCAGCAGTCTGAGCTGGCATGCCAAGCCTCCTGTGCCTAGTGCCTTCCAGGTGAGACTGAATGCTGCACGGCCATCAGAGCGAAGCAGGCATGTCTGCTCTGCACAGACCTTAAGACAGAGCTTTTACACCCTGAAGGGCCTATTGCATCCGCCTCTTTAGTGCGACAAAGCACCATCCTCTCCAGCCTCTGCCTTTCCCTGCTCTCACCCACTGCCAGCAAGGCCCCTGCCCTGCCTGCACACACCCTCACCTCGTGGACTGCTTGGCCAGCATGGCCACGTACGTGATGACAAAGTTCTGGAACTTGCGGCGCTGCTCCTCCCAGCGGTCCTCCACTGAGTAGTAGTTCGGCAGTGGTGCCCCGAAGAGGATTTCGCTCCGCAGCAGGGAGCTCTTCATGTTCTCAGCAGACAAGCCCTCATCCACATACCAGTAGAATTCAGGGTGGGTCATGGCCAGCTCCAGGGACCCTGCAGGAGAAAGCAGCACCAATTTTGTTAGGTTCTGCTTAGTTGACTTGGAAAGGTACAGAGTCTAGTCTGACAAAGGAAAACTGGGAGTGATCCTGTCTTTCAGAATGATGCTGACTGCTGCTGCCTTGCAGAGAGCAAGGAGGGCTGGGAAATGCTGGATTGCAAAGACTCCCATTCCACTTCTGCTTTGTGACTCTACTTGCCATGCTGCCAACATGCAGTTCCCCATCAGGGACGCATCTTCCACCCAGCTGTGATCTGAACCACAGCTCCCCCAAGCAGTGATGCACACAACATCCCCATCAATACTCCCACTGCTGGATGCACTTACTTCTCATACATTGGGCCAATATTTGCTCCACCACCCTGGGAAGCACAAGAGCTAAACAATACCCATGGAAGATGAGGAGTCCTGCCTCTGCTGTGACCTGGTACCCCTGCCATCTGATGGCATGGGGGCTGCAGAGATGGAGGAACTCAGCTAGTTCTGTGTAAGAGACACTGCACATCTACCCCCAAAATCCAAGTTCCCTTGAGTTCACACCAGAAAGCCATAGAAACTACCCTCTTTCCTGTTTTGGTTGCAGAATTGTTACTCACACTGGAGCAGATGGAGTTAATTCTTTGCCTGCTCTGTGTATGGCTCCTGGACAGCTATCATCTGCAGCCTGTGCTTGGGAGACAGATGGAAGCTTCATCCCACAGCCACATCACACCCACAGACTCCTCATGATTCACCTCTTCTTCACCATCCAGAAGCCTCTGCTCTACTAGAGGGGCATAGTACAAGGTATGGAGCTGGAAGGAGGAGGCAGGGCCTTCATCTCCTTATAGAAGCCTTTCCAGCTGGTGACTCACAAGCTGCCTTTCAAGCTCCAGAGCAGCCCACAGACCTCTTTCATCTACTCTGTGGTGCAGGGAAGCTCATCCCTATTGTCTGTCCAAGAGCTGACATTCCTCTAGTTAAGGACAGTCATTTACAGGGGACATGCTCCGTAGAAGGCATCTGTACAAGGCAGGACTCCCCCTCATTTGCACCTCTCGATTGCCTGTTGGGGTCTGTGTAAGCCATGACTGGAGTTGCAGGGGCTTTGCTGAAAGGGTTGAAAAGGGGCCCTAACACAGAAAAGATTTCTCAAGGCACAACACGGCAGTATCTTCCTCTCTGCACAAGGCAAGTCACCCCTCTTAGCTGCACACCAGTGACTGCCTGAACTGGCAGGAGATGCATGGCTGAAACATGCCAGCCCTTGCCCGTGGCCCTCAGCTCACCTTGGATGTCAGCAAGGTCTTGTCCCATGCCATCGTAGTAAATCTTCCCTCCCCTCTCAGTGGGGAAGAAGTAGGTCATGAGGGAGCTGGGAGGGGAGCAATAGGAGTAGGAGCCCAAGGGCAGATCCTTCAAGACCTCATGGGGCTTCCAGCAGAACTCCCGGAAGCGAGGGTGGTCCATGATCTTGCGCTCGACCTCATGGATGGTTACCAGGCGCTCAGTGGTGAAGATGTTGTTTTCAGAGTCCCCCCGAGCCAGAAAAATGAGCTCGATGCGCCAGTGGGCATGTGTCTGTGTGTTGGCGCTGATGTAAGTGCTGGAGTAGTCCCAGCGTGGGGCACCCCTCCCAATTCGAGAAGTCCGGTTTCCTGGGTTCAGGTGGGCACGGGGCTTGGGGGAGCTCGTCCTGCCCTCGGGGGTGCTGCGCTTGACCCGCGCGCTGACCCCGAGGTGGGAAGCATTGAGGTGAAGCTGCTGGAGCTGCTCAAAGATGAGCCTCTGGAGGGTTTCAGAGGTGAAGTCAGCCAGGTCCCGGCGGTTCCTCCCCCATGACCCAAACTGAGACTTGAGGGCCAAGGCAAGCGCATCGAAGCGCTGAGAGGACTCGTGGTTGCGGATCTCAAAAGCATTGTAGGAGATGTCAATATCCAGGGCTGGGTAGTGGAGGAACATGACAACAGCAAGCACAGCAGGGATGGCACAGCCCAGGAAAAGGATGAAGCCAGCACAGTACGGGTTGGTAAACACCCAGCCAACAATATTCCAGAAGCCAGACGCTGGCAGCATGACATGTAGGGGCCTGACTCTGCATGGACTTTTCCCACACAACAGAGCACCCTCTCGCCTCTTCCGGGAGCTGAAGGCTACCTCTTCATCTTCCTCGTCTAGCCAGGCATCCTGTAACAAGGGGTCATCCTCTGTGTCCATGTCCAGCGCCTGCACAAAGGGGTAGAGAAAAGCAGTGAGCAAGGCCCAGCAATGGGTGTCACCAGGCACAGCAGTTGCCAAAAGCTCTCGGCAGCAGAGCCGGGGAGGGACGCACACTCCAGCTCCCTCAGCCCTGCATCCTCAGCAGCAAAGCATGGCTCCTTTCAAACCCCACAGATTTGCCACAGCCACTGAAGGACCAGGCTCACCATGGAGTATCCCACAGCCCGGCTGGTAGAGGAACTAGGCAGGGGAGAAGTTCAAACTATAGTCCCAGAGCTCAGTGCTCTGGGAGAAGAGGGCTCTGCATGGCTCCAGGACCACCAAGCATGGAGACAGCAGGGGATTCACTGTATGCTGCTCAGACTGCAGCAGCAGGAACATTTAATTAGCTAACCTGGTTCTCATGCCCAGGACCTCATGCTACCTAATGAAAAATGCAAGGGACCCTATATCCCTCTCCTTAAAACTGACAATAGATTTTCCCCCAGCTATTTACAGCTGTGTTCGTCTTTCCCACAAAGTGTGCCTGTGTGTGCACATGCATAACCTGAAGCACATACACCCACACCTGCAGATACACATGTATACGTGCACTTGCACATACCAACCCCCACAGAAAACTCACTGTGACCCTGCTCTAGTCCCTGAAGGGCTATCCACCTCCAGTGTAGGAAGGGCTGAACAATCCCACTTTCCTTTCGTCCCTGAGAATACTGTTTATGGAGTTGGTTTTCCCAGTTCCTCTGGAACAACCAGGAAGCAAAAGCAGTTACTGTCACTGTGGAATAAGAGGGAAACTCTCGTGATGAGCCCACACTTGGGCAGGAAAGAAAGGGAGACTCCCTGGGCCGTGCTCTCCTTTGCTGCCAGCACACACAGGTTCTTAGACTCTCCCCACATGCCCCTCCTGGGTGATGCACAGTAGCCTCCCAAGCCAGGTGGTGGTCCCCGAGAGTGAAGCCCAGACCCTCGAAGTGTCACTCCCTTTCCCGCCTCCTGGCAGCAAAGCCAGCAGCCCCTGCTCACTGAATGAACAGACAGATTCAGTTTGTTACTTGACCCTGGTAGCTGCAAGCAATTTACACGCAGGCCAGAAGCAATTTGCCAGCTTTGCTCCTAACCAGTGTTTCTATTTTATATCAGCAGGAAGATGAATTGCCAGCACCCCTTAACTCTAGGTCCTTCAAAGACCTGGGAGCTGCCTGAACCTGGACTGAGAGGAAAAGCAATGGGGTAGAAATGCTCCTTGGCAGAAGAGGGATGTGCAAAAGAGCAAGGGTCCCAGCAACCTCCCTGTCTCTGGGCAGCCTGGGTAATGCCTGTGGCTTCGCTCACAGGGAGTTCACGGGAGCTACAGCAGCTCCCATGGGATTCACTCTGGTCCGGGTAGCACCTGTGCTGGCAGGCTGGGCAGAGCACTCCCAGCATTGCAGAGCCTGTGGAGAACAGGGAACCTCTGAGCTCCAGCCTCCCTCTTCCTGCCCACACCAAGGAAAGCATGAATAGTGATCAGTGGCTTTAATCTGCAACTGATAGTTGTCTCAAAACATCCCACCCTTCCTGTCAGTGAGAGAGTGGGGACTCTCCCACCCCCTCGCCGTGGTTCGGCTCATGCAGCTGGCTCACCCACCTCAGGCAGGCTGCGGAGAGCTGTGCAGGAGCGCACGTGTATGCCTGTGCTGAATCCGCCTCCTGCTCTGCCATCTCACAGTGCAAAAACAGATGGGCACCACTGATGGCAGATGGCCACAGTCCCTCTTCTGCCAGACCTCCAATCCCCAGGAGGCTAAGAAATAGGGTGAGGAGAAGGTGGCTCCTAAAAATTCTGCTGTGTTGTTTCCCCCTTCACATGTAGGGCTGTTAGCAAGAAGGTGGCAAAGTGGGGGGTCTTTTCAAGTCTCTGGAAAGCTTAGGAGAAATCTAGCTGGTTTTAGGCCCCATTAAGATTTCTTTAATATTCAGGATGCATAATCCTAAACAGTCAGGGAGCATCTGAGAGCTTCCCTGAACAGCCACACATCACTGCGTGAGTCTTGGGCACAGGGTCAAAGCTAAGTGCATATGAACAATGCTGCCCAAAGACAGCTACTGGCCTGCAGGTGCTCCTCCACCTCAACTTCAAAGGCATGCACACCATGTGCTCTTCTGTTGTGGCTTACACAGAGCTTTACTTGCGTCATGACAGGGAGGAGGCTTTCCCAAGTCCCTGAATCTGCATATAAATCCTCTCACAGCTGCTCCTTTCTGCAGCCCTGCCTTCTCTCCCACACTCTACACTCCCAAACTCTCCCCAGAGCAGCCATAATGCCATCAATGCTGACAAAGCAGTGGAGGGCAGTGACATCCTCATATGTGTCCGAAGCCTGCTGGCATGCCAGCCCCTGCAAACACAGCACAGTGCCAGCCCCAGCTCAGAGGTCACCCCGCACTGCTCGCCTTTGCAGACAGGCATCCTCAGCACGTGCAAGCCCTTGGCCAGTGTATAGCTCCCATCCATCACTGGACTGACAAGTACTAGCACCCTTCTGCCTCAAAGACCAAGCTACAACTTCAGCTCATGTTAGCAGTGCAGACTGGCACTCAGCATCTGGGCAAGTTGGTTGGTAACATACAGTTACCTCCACTCCACCCAGCTGCCCTTTCTCCTGTTAGCCTGGACTCTCCTTCAACAGAATGGAGTTACTGCAAGACATGATCAAGCATATGTATTCTCTCTTTAGAAAGAGAGGTAAAAAGCCATAATAATTCCCCATTTGTTGAGCTACTGAGGAGAAGGAGGAAAAGATTCTAATCCTGAACAGAAGAGCCTACACGTGATGAAAAAGGGAAACAAGAGAGACTGAGATAGTAATAAGCCAGCAGAAAAAGGATCATACCATCTTTTTTAACCAAGAGCTAAATCCTCAACTCAAGGAGGGGATCAGACCTCAGGCATCTCTCTCCAGCTCTCTTATCCACTCTCACGGTGACTGTAAAACCCACCTTATAACAGACGGGCACCCACGACGTATGAAGGCCAAGGCATTCTACCCTCTAGCTAAATACTGGTACAAATTCTGACGCTGGTGTAAACCCTGGCACGGCAAGTGCTGGAAAAGCCCCAAGATTATACGCACTCACATGAGAACTGAGTCAGGCAAGGATCAAGATTTGGTCCAGGCAGAAGGCCAGGAGCAGGGGGGGAGGCACTTGGGCTGTGCTGTCCCTGACAGTGACAGCCTCCTCTGCATGTGGGGTATGCACGTGCGTGCATCCTGCCCTAGTTCCACCACAGCTCTGAACTCCCTTCAAAAGCGAGTTAACCACATGATTCAGCTGCAAAGCCAGACACGGCTCACTTAGCATTGCCCTTGGGACTCGTCTGGCTTTACCGCCTTAGTCAGATCCTGCCTGGGTCAGGATGAAAGCTTATCCAACCCAAAACACAGCAAACTGAATCGGCGGGGGAGATAAACCCTGAAATCAGCCAGAAGGGGAGTGAAATGCATTTTTTCTGCTTGAATTCTACTTGGGGGCTGGCCTGCTTTCTCTCCACCACTTCCTGTACTACCCACCGACTCCCAGCACTGAATGAAGCATGGCCCAGATACTTTTTCAATTCCAGGGTACACACAGTGGACCTAATCCTGCTGCCCTCATCAAAACTCTGCTCCACTTCTGTGCAAGCTTAGCTTGCTCCAGGTTGGAAGGAACAGAGGGTAAGAGCACTGGTAGGAGCTCTGGATTTGTTTCTTTAGAGAAGAGGCACTGATTCAGCTGGTTGAAGTAGGCATTTGGATTTTTTTGGGCTTCCCTCTGCGCCTTCTAAAGCAAAGAGGCTTCCTCCTGGTTCAAAACCAGCCAGGACTCTCTAGGGTAGCAGAACTTCCTGTAAAGAAGGTTTCTGGCTCAGATTTAAGAGTGCTCTACAGGCACAGCTTCCATCAAGTCACACGCATGGCTACACAAAGCCAGATCTTGCAGGAACCTACAACGCCACATTATGGGCAGCCCTGGTCCAGACTGCAAGCAGGAAGCAAGAGCCACAGCTGCAGTCACCATGGCAGGGACCCTGTCCCACTGTCCCGATGCTTTCAGGTTTGTCCACCAGGAACACACAAGCATGGAATAGATGTGTGGTGAGAAGGGCCTAGGCTGCCACCACATACCTCGTGAAGGACAGGCCCTGAACCAGCTGCTTGAGCAAAAAGAGCTCCTCAAGCCTACCTGCACAGCCTGCAGCAGTTCCTGCTTTGCCTTCCACACAGCCATGCAACGGCAGACTGTGCACATCGGACAGCCAGCTCAGAGAGCAAGACAGGGGCAAAGCAAGGGGGAAGTCTCCCCAGGATACCTGTCACAGAGAAGATGTGGGGCCCTTCCCCACGCCACCACGGTATGGATGAAGTTCAACAACAGGGTTGCAGAACTGCAGAGCTCTGCAGAGCTGCCAACAGAGTATGCTGCAAAGGGAGGACAAATCTCAAGCCTTTTGCCTAACAGCTGCATAAACCACAGATGCTGCATTCCTCTGGCAAAGCTGGGCCTGCACAGTTCATGTTCAGCTCACCCACCTCCTACCCTGATGTCGGCACAATTTCACCTGTGCTGCCTTGCTCATTCAGTCAGCCAAGAAGCACTTGGGGATGGGGAAAAGGGGGAGAGGCAAGCGAGCTGCTGATTCAGCAGCACAGCTGAGCTTGGAGGGACCTTGTAGAAAACTAACTGAGCTGGAAAGGGAGGGTAGGAGGGGGATTCAAGAGCGGAAGAGAAGGAGGAGTCTGTAGTACAGTACATAAAAAAACCCTCCTCCCTTAGCATTCAGCCTTCAGACTGCTGGGCAGTTTCAGCATCCTCCCACGATGAAGATCCTTCCTGATCTGAAGATGCAAGTTCAGAAAATCCATCACAGCAGAGACACATGTCACAACGAAGAGACTCTCATCTTCCCACCCTGTGTTGGTACAAAGACACACAGCTTTATGGAAGGTACCAATAACACCAGGGTCCAGCTGATGATCTGGTTTGCCTCTTTGCAGCCACAGCAGCAGCGTGGAAACAGGACTAGGAGGAAAACAAGGAAGGTCTCCTTGCCAAGGCTATTTTTTCAGTGCCAATGGACACTTCTATCCAGAAGAGGATAAAGGGTATCTCGCACCAGATCTGAGCCATCCCCCCAGCCCTGCACACCAGACAACCTGCAGCTGAACCTCAGCACCACGGCCATGAACGCTACCAGAGCGCAGTGGAAGAGGCTCACCCCTTTCCTCCCTGGATGACTGTCACAGATGAACCAGCGGCCGGCAGACCAGGCCTCCAAGCTCCTTGCTATTTGCACCGCTGTGCAGCAATTTAACCTGGGCATCCTCCATGTCTTGCTGCAAGTTACCAGTCTGATCAGAGTAATGAATTAAGCATTTAAAGCACTGCAGGGCTACAGAGTACAGGGTAGGAATAATTATGACTCCTGTGAGCGTGACACACAGTGGAAAAGAAGGGACACAGCCAAACCTGAGAGACCTTAAGATCAGTAAGAGTTTTGCCCTTGACTGCAGTAAGTGGGATCCACCTCAACAGCCCTGCAGGGATTGTCACTCATTTGCACCCCAACCAGGAAAAACATCCATGCAGCTCCCATGTAACAGTTCTTTTTCAGTGAAATCTAGGATAGAAGAAAGTCATTGACAAGTTGGGGAGAGGCAGTGACAGATGAGGAAGCTAATTACACCCGACCCGACTAATTAATGCTGACTTTCAGATTAAAAAATCCTCACTAATGTTCCATTTCAATTACTCGGTTGTTCCTTCTTACAGGAAAAAGGAAGCCTTGTGCATCAGCAAGCTAGAAAGAAAAAAGGAAAGAAAGCACAAGGCTAAAAGGGGAGGGAAAGACAATTTCTGTAATATGGGAGATTCCTATCGACAAAATAATTAAACTTCACATTCGTTTCTCCCATGGGCAAAGCTTTCAGAGCACATCTAGCAGTTTTGTGGTCCTATCTGTACTCCTGAAAACTCTTGGAGTTTCTGCCAAAGGCAGCTTCAGGCCCCTTTGTTAGCTATATAAAGTTCCTCTAAGAGGGAGAGAAATGGCCTTTGTGCTTGCAAAATCATCCTAAGAGCATCCAGGTCCTGCAACAAGCCACCTCTCTGTAACGATGCACAGCTGATAGCAGGGATGGACACAGTGCTCCCAGGCCCTGTTCAGCTGAAGAACGCTGTACACAGCTCTGGCTGTGTAAAACAACCAGAGGGCAACATTAATGTATACCCACCCACTCTAAAGCAGGGCTCCACAGTGACACCGAGACTCAGGACCAGAATTTTGCTCTGCACTTGAATCACTGAGACTAGTCCAGAAGTATCATTTAAAAAAAAAAAACAACCAACAAAGGCTCTCTCAGGTCCCTGCTCTCCCTTTACCAACACAGCTGTAACTGAATGCATGGAGTAAGCCGTGTGTTGCCCTTCACCAGTGCAGACTACCTTTCATGAGTGGGAAAAATGAAACAGCAAGGAGGAATTAGATGCAATTTCTGGGCGCCTAATTGGAGGTCTGACTTTCAGAGGTGTTGCACTCCTGGAAACGCAAAACAGGCCCAGGGCACCTCAGGCTGGGCATCTGACCCTGAATCTCCTGAAATACTTCTGAAAACACTAGCTTAATTTAGCCATTGACCAGAATCTGTGCCTGAGGATACAACCCAGAACCTATTTCAGTGGAATACAAGCCCAGAGATGCACATGCTGCTTAAAGGTACTGGTTTAAACTGCTGGCTAGGCTGGCTCCGCCATTATTAGTCAAGCAGATCTACTCTTCCAACTGTATAGCACAATGCAGCAACAAGGTTTTAACCTATTTTCTTTCTGGACCTTTTGCATTTCCATTCCCACTTGCTTTAAATCCTTTGGTAAGATGCACAAAAACATCACCAGACCCCAGGCACTTTGCAGATCAGAATAACATCAAAATGCTCCAGCAGCACAGTGCTGTTGGAATTGCAGCGCAATGATGTAAATATGTGTTTGCTGGGGAAAAAAGTTCAACAAAATGATTTAAAAAAAAAAATAGTATTTAAAGCTCTATCATCTGCAATTCCACTTGCCCCCGGGAGGCAAGACGATAGATAGGGTTGTATACAGGATGGAGGATTGTCTGATCTCCCAAGCTTTACAAAATCAAGTACACGCATGCACTCTCACTCCTAACTGAGGTGTCCTCTTTCACTGCTGACTGTCCTACCCTCCTTTCCCCTTACAGACACTTTCACACCCCAGCTAAAACAAGAGCAGCTGGAAATGGAATGAACCAGTCAGACTGGATGATCTTAAAGGGCTTTTCCAACCTGCTTTCAGAATGGACAAAGGCTGGTTGGAACACTCTCAGCCTACAACACTGAGGGTCTCCAGCCTGCAGCTGCCTGCTTTCCAGGTCTGAACAAGCACTGATTAGATCTACTCATAACTGCATGCCAAAAACAGTGTGGAAAGATTAGCTGCAAAGTCGAGCACTCACCAGTCAGGAAATGCCAAATTCAGGGCTGACACAGCATCCTTAATTTGCCCCCCTTCTATAAATGCTTTGCAGTGCAGTTTTTCCTCCAAGCCCAGTGTCCAAAGGCAGGGACTCTGGCCTCCACCAGTGCATGCGATGGATGATGTTCCCTGAACCCAGTAGCTATTTGCTACCTTGTTCTCTCCTCATTGTTCAGCATGTGGTCTCACGCCTCATTTCCTGCACGCTGCTCATGCCTGGCTCAGAGGCAGAATTATTAATTTCCTCATGAGCTTTTCAACACTGCCTGTCACGACAGAGTCTGAGGGCTGAACAAACAGGACTGAACTGAATCTTCTCCTAGCATCTCTGAGAAGGAGGGGGTGGTGTAGTCCGCATCTGACAGATGCAGGAGCTCAGGAGATCAGAAGGAAAAAAAACCAAGACACTTATTTTGGGTGCCTAGCTTGACACACAACATACCTAATTTCTTAGAGTGCACAGAACAGCACAGATGGGGGCTGTGTGCAACAAACTGCGAACTCCGCTTTGTTCTGCGAGCATAATTTGAGCTGTAACATCAAGCGTAACCATCGTTGTGCAACATAATCTCTATGCTGGCGAGGGACATCTAACCTCCACAAGAAGAGCCAACTTCACACAATCTATGCTAACCAGTGAGATGTATGCCAGTACCTGGGACACCTCAGAAAGGTTTAACAGTGCCAGACAGTGCAAGGACCATCAGTTTCCTCATCTCTCTTTACCTCTAACCTGGCCATGTGGACAAGGAACAGGCTGGAGAAAGGGACTGCAAAATCAGTATATGGGGAAAAGTGAGAGAGACTGGTTTAAAAGGCGTTTGCTTTGCTATGTGAGAAGCCGCTACCTGCACACAGAACAGACCAAGAAGAAAGTGGACAGAAGAACTAGCTAACCTTACAGCTATGAGCCACACAAAGATGTGCAGCAGAAGCAAAAAGGAGAGCAACAGCAGCAATACTGTGCTTTGCTAGGAGTAAGATGTCTGCAAATAAGAACTAGCTCAGCCATTCAAGTTCCCTATTTTAACACCACAATTTTCCTGAATGTTTTCTTAATTCAGAAAAAGAGTGATCCTGCAGCCTTGGATCAGGGGGAGACCTTCATGGCACTAGTTTGGAAACTGAGGCAGCCCCACCATGGCTCCAGCAGGTACCAGCCATGAGGTCTCTCCTAGGGTGCTACTTCTTAAGCAACTCCCGGAAGAATCTGTATCCTGACAGATTTTTAAAAAATCCAAAAGCACGCAGTAAACTGCTCCAAAATACTTGCTTTAAAGTACTGAAACTGGCATTTTTCACATAGAATGGTCACCAGGATTTGTTGACAAACCATGCATGATCAGTGCCCTGCCATCCCAGGATTGCTGTAGAGGTAAAGCTACATAAGAACTTTGCTAACATGCATGTAATTGCCAAAAAAATTCATTTCCTGATAAAATAATTTGCTCCTGGTTATTGTAACTAATGATTGCAGGTGTTAGAAGACAGCTTCTTGGTTATAATCTCACGAAACATGCCTTGCAGCCTTGTGCCACGTTCACCACTTGAGTTACTTGCTTGTGTTAATGATAAGGCCCCGCTGTCACTCAGGCATGTGGCACTTACAGGTTTCTGCGCACAGACACCAAGCAAGCTGAGACTCTGATATGCTTCAGAAATGACTTACCTAACCATTACAAAAATTACTCAGATTTTGTCTGAGCCCCAGCCACTTGCTGTTGCTAAGTAAAGGGTTGACTTCTGGATCAGCCTTTGGGTGCCTTGACACAGACTTCAAAAGCACCCTGGATCCCACCTACCAGGGGCCCAAGATAACAAGCTTGTTAAAGGTGTGTGGATTTCCATGCTCCAGTGTCTACCCCTGAGCACCTGTGTTCATAGCAAAGACTTTACAGATCATTAAATACAGATGGTTGCCACAAACCAGGGCCTTGTATTATTATCCCAAGAAGTGTCACTCATTCCAGGAAGGAATCTCAGACCACAGAGAGGATTCGCCAGTTCCCAAGACCCTGGAATAAACTGCCATCCCCAAAGCTTGTGTGCTGCTCTTTTATAAACTCAAGCTTCCCACACCACTGTCAACCTGAAAAGGAAAGCCAAGTCCTGCTGTCAGTGCCTGCCAGGCATTTATTATTCCCCCCCCATGCTCAGGCTCCCCAGTTTACATCACCACTCTATGCTCAGCTGCATGATTCCCAGCTCTGACCCTGCTCCCCACACCTGCTCCTTGCAGCAGGAGGAAGTATGAAGACAAGGGCTGGCTGTGCACTCTCCTCCATCTGCAGCTCCCCAGCAATAGCCTGCTTGTGTGCACACTGTGCTTCTGGGACTAATCAAAACACCCGCTCCTAAAGGCCCCTTTCCAGAGTCTCCCCATAAGCTGCTAGTTCATTACTGAGAAGGAGGAGGGCAATTTCCTCCTCTCCGTGCACGTGAGCCGATTTCTCGCCAGCAGCCTAAGCAGCAGTTTGTGCTGAGGGAACTTTGTTGGTTGTGGTTCTGTGGCAGCAATGTGAGAGGTAACGCAGGAATGCCAACCTATGCTGACAGTCCTTCTTGCCAGCCACAGCACAGGCAGCTATTTCATCTCCACTTCTTGCCACTCCAACATAAAAAGTACAATTAAGGTTAAAAGAAAATGTTGCAAGTACTCCCCTTCACCTGAAGTGTCTGTATTCAGGCAGCTCTGCTCATCATTCTCTCATCTTCCAGGAAAAGGAGGTACGGGTAGAAAGTCCCATTTCCACATGTGTCGGAGTCATATGGGCCAGAGTGTCTCACTCCAGATGCTACCTAGCCTCAGTCAGATGGATCTAACAGTCTTGCCTTTTTGCTGCTGTAATTTACTGACATCAGAAAATGCCAGATTCACAACAGGAAGGCTGTAAGGACTGCAATCTGTGGTGGGGACACAGCTCCCACAGCATTTCAGTCATATTTAGGTCTTCAGCAGGGCTTTCCACATACCAGCATGAAAGAGGAATGGCAGATGCTGTAGTCCTCTCAAATGAGGGAGCAGAAGACATACCCAAGGTCATTCATGCACCACCCCAGCTCCAAGCTGAGCTCATCTGTGGTACAGACATGGCCTCTTATTTCTGAGAACATGAGGGCCTGAATTTTGGGGAGAATTCATTCTGACAAGTCATTACAGCTGAGTGGGAATAACTGCAGCAAACCACGCTCTACTGTCACCCATGGAAAACTTACTACTGGATCAGGAGGGACTCACAAAGTAGCTTGTAGCTAGCTGGCTCTCAGCAGCCTATAAAGTGGGATCTGAGCAGGTATGTCTTTCTTACCTCCCACACTTCTCCCTCTGAAACATACGCAGCTAGCTGCTCTCCTCCCATGAAAACCTGGTGTTTCTGGAGTTAGATTAATTAACACTGCTTTTTCATCTTCCCAGGATCAGTGAGAAATCTGGAAGCAGAGGTGTAAAGCCCAGAGGCTCTAGTGCCACAGCTGACTGCTCCAGAGCAGGACCTGGGTGAACACAAGGTTTTTCAGAACAGAAGGAAAACTTCCTGAGGGGAAGGGGAGGATGTGGAGACAAGACAAGATGCCTCAGTGCCTGAACAGCACGTCAGCAGATCCCCTGCCAGTACAAGGACTTAAAGCTTACTGCCAGCTGCACCAACCATGCAGAAACTCACATTAAATGTTACCACAGCTCAATGAGCACAGTCCTGCAGACCGTTAGCAGAGGAGGGGGCAGGGTCTCAGAATAAGCAAACAGGCTTTAATGACACATTAATCTCAGGGAGAATCCAGGATGGTTCATCTAATACAGACAGGAGACACTACGAGCTGGTTCCTGTTAGTCCCTGTGCAAGGGAAGGAAACATTGCTGGCAGCAGCTCCCAGAAGCTGCCAGTGAAGCCATGTCCATAGGATACAGATTGAGGCCACCAGAACTGAGCTGAGACAGCAGCACTGTCCCTTCTCCCTCCCAGCACAGACCTGGAGAAGCGTGATCTAAGCCTAGCACAAGAGCAGTTCAGAAGGAGGCAGACACCACCCTTGTCCCTGTTCCCCTGCTACCAAAGATTCAGAGATCAACAGCCATGTGAGCGGCACGAGCTCAGGAGCTCATGAATGGGCATCATCCAACCCCAAGGATACCAAGGGACTGCCATCTGGCAAAGGATCAGAGCATTTCAGGCAATTGTTCCCAGTTCCGTACTGCATCCCACACTTCTCAGCCAGGCACTCACAGGCTGAGATGCTACTTGTGTTAACTGCAGGACACAAAACCAAAGGAAACATTTGTGGCTCTGCTTTCCTGGGGCAACTCACATCACGTGCTTCTGAATTGCTCTCATATTCTGCAGTCTGAGACCCCATGTTCCATCCTTCCACAACACGCCTTGTCCCAAAGCCTCCTGGGATCCCCCTCCACAAGCAAACACAGGCTATTCTTGCACAGACACTTGTAAACTGATTTTCAGAGGGACTCACTCCACTGCCCTACGCTGAAGTGGAACTGTGTCTGGCCCTCTGGAAATCAGGCCCAGCTGGCTGAGTAAGGGAACAAACTCCCTGCAGGCACTCCCCAAATCAGCCAGAGGAATAGAAATGCAAACAGTACCAGGATCTGCAACATAACTGAATAGATGGGCACGTAGGCAGGTGGAGCACACGCAGGAATGAATTTAGCCGCATGTGTGCCAAGATTTGGATCCAGAAGGAATGATCTCCCCCACAACACATCAGAAATACAGGAGAAATACAAGAAACAGCAAGAGGTTTGTAAAGGAAATGTCATCACAATCTTAACTGAATTTGTCCCTGCTACTTACAGTATAGCTTTCTGTTATTGGGATCTAAATAAGGTCAAATGCTTTACTGTATCACTTACACAGAAACCTATGCTATGAACTCTGCAGTCAGTGTGAGGTAACTTTCACCAAGGAATTGGTTCCATGTAGCAGATTTACAGGAATGAAGCTTCTTTTCTTCAGCTTAAGCAGTGCCACAGGGGATAAAACATTTACCTGCTGATACATCTTGTTTCCAGTTGTCATAGGCTGGTGTTTTATAGCTCTCTATGATGCTGCAGTGTTTCTACCATGCTCTGTGCACAAGTATATTGACATCTGTGACAAAAGTGAAATGGACCAAAGAACCAAAAGACCACAGCTCAGTTGCCCACTTTCTGCCTGTCTCAAAGAGCCCCATGTGAAGTGACAGAGCTGAGATGTAATGGTTAGGATTGGGAGAAAGAGCAAAATTCAGTTTGGATGTGGAAAAAGAATGGCTCCAAGCATATACATCAGATTCTGAGACACTGTTTAAAAGCATGTCCATAGATTTGACACTCAGGTGAGGCCAGGGCACTGACAAGCGCTCAACGGGTTCTGAAGAGCCACAACTTGCAATGCCTGGAGTTTGGAAATTGCAACTGTTGGCAGGAAGCACCAGAAGGAGCAGCTTTCTGCATGGTTCAAGAACAAGCCCAAGCTTTCCAGCAAAATAGATTTAGCTTTCAAAACAAGCGGTTGACTATATTGTCCAGACTCACGGCCCTCAGTTTAAATGGAGCCCACTGTTTTATTGAGTCACTTTCATGCTCTTGTGGGCCCATCCACCTTTCCATTTCAACTCAGCCATAAAAATTGCCTTGGAGATTAAACTTGGCGCATGAGTTGTTGGCTGGAGAGCAAGTGGCAGGGTGTGCAGGGAGGAAGGTGGAGGGAAGGAGGTGGCTGAGGAAATAAGAAGACAGAGGATTTGGCCAGGTTTGATTTACAAGCAGGAACCAGGGTTGCTTTGGGCTTTTCAGACACGTTTAAAATGCTCTGTTGGGTTCTAGTTCAAATCCAAGTTTGCAGCCCCATCTTCTTCAGGAATTCATCTGACTTGTTAAAAGGAGGAACAAAAAGACAAATTATGCGATTCAGAGAATCAAGAGTGCTGCATGTTCAGCAGTACCCCAAGCAGTAGAAAGGATTAGGTATTGTTTTGGGTTTTTTTCCAAATTGTCTCCACAGATCTTAATACAGCACTCAAAAGCAATTCATTCTGAGCTCCTGGGTGTAAAACAGAGCCAAGAAACAAGTCAACATATAGCACATCCCCCTAGGAGCAAAGAGCACTTTGCATTTGTGCATCATATCAGCTTCTATCAGAGACTGCATAAACCCTTTGCAAACACCTATCAGATGCAATTCCCTTATTCCTCTAGGGAAATAGGTCGGATTATATGCAAGTTTACAAATGAATTAAGCAAGGCTCCACAGTCTAGCTCCAGCTCTGCTGGAACTCAGCCATTACCTTTGCCAATTTTAACAGAAGCTAAAAAGACCAGGCAAGTTACAACTAACATTGTTAAGTTTTAGTTGCCATTTGGGGAGCAGCAGTGGTACCTACAACTCCAGTTAGCAGTGACACAAACTGGGTGCTCAGAAACAGAGGCATCCAAACCAGAGAGTCGTCTTTGCTACAGCAACCTTCCAGATCTGCTCAGAAATCACAAGATTTGTGGCAGAGCAACAACAGGACCCAACTCTTCCTAATCTTTTGCTTTGATTACCAGATGCTCCAGCTCCTCCTATGCTCAATATCATAAAGTGTGAAGATGTTAATACCCAGCAGAGGCCTGTGATGCTAACACATGAATTTCTTTCTCTGCTGTTGGTCTGCAAACACACAGATCCTTTAAGAACATGGGAAGGCAGGGGTAAACAGGCCTTCCATGACACACTTGTGTAGATAAGACTGTGAAATGTACTGAGCCAAATGATCCTGGAAATGAAAGTGCCAATTTAAAGTTGGGCATTATTATTGTTTATTAAATACGTATCACCACATATAGATGAAGAAACAGAGACTCTGCGACTTGCTAGCCTAACATCAGACAGTTAGTTCAGAGTAAGATTAGAGATGTCCCAGAACCCTACTCTGTGTTCAAGTCAAAGAAATTTCTGCTATGCAAAAGTAAGGTGGGAAGAAAATCTGTGGCAACATCAGACAGATGCCACATACAAGCTCGTCCATGTAGTCATCTCAGCAGGTAGATCCTGGGCTCATGTTCCCAGTAGCAAATCCAATGTGACTTCACTGACGTGACCGCATTTACAGAGAGAGAGTGAGATCGCAGCTGCAGAACCAGGCCCCAGAAGCAAGAGCATCCACACCCTGAAGTCCAGGCAGAAAAATGATGCTCACCTCTGACTCCCCTCCATAAAGGAGCAGAGAGTCAAGGCCAGCAGCAGTTTAAGAACCAGACAACTGCCAGTATGTCTTTCACCCCCTGCAAAGACATTGGCCTCTCCCCCTTCTCCACTATTTATGTAACATGAACTGCCTTCTATTCAGGAGGAGTTGTTCTCTATTAACAGAGCTTGGCAAAGATCAGGAATTAACTGTGCCAAGTTTCAAGCCTGCTGCCTTAAGGCAGATGGCAGGGAAAGTATCCCAGCCTTGTTCCCCAAACCTCTCCTCCCAGCAAGCAGACATAACCCAAAACAGGAAAAAAAGGGTCAGGTATCCGTAAAGCCTCGTTTCAGTGCAGGAGACAGCCTATGTCTGGGGTGCCCTGCTCTGCAACGGGCACGCTTGCCTCCCCACGGAGGAGCAAAGCCTGCTGCACTGCCAGGATCTGCTGGCAGAGAGCAAGGGCACAGGTTTCACTGGAAGCTTTATACTTCCAGAGTTACAACAAGAAAGAGGAGATGTTCTGCCCCTCCAAGTCAATGATGCTGCTATCATCAAATAATCAGCACTGCTTACGACTAGCACTGAACTGCACCTTTATGGGAAAGCAAACCCCTCTGGGACAGCTGGAAGGACAGGATTCCCACAGTTACTGCAGACCCACAGCATAAAACAAGAGCTGCAGTTGCAGAACATCCTCTGCTTCCCATCAGCAGAAGATAGGTGCTCTGCCATCCCCACCACAACGGGTCTCCCAGGAGCAGTTCCAGCGCCTGGACGTTCAAGTCACCCCCATGAAGGCAGATCAAACTCAGCTGCTGGCAGGAATGGACAAGCGGACTCCTGAGCTGTGAAGTGCTGAGTGTACAATTCTGGTGAAATCTGTATGACATGCAAGTGCCTTGTTCTTGCAAAAGGAGGGCAACATCCCCAGCTCTAAGCAATCAAAATTAAACCTTTGAAGCTTGTTTTGCCAAACTTCGTGTCTGTATTTTCTCCCATTAATGGTGTGGCACTCCAATTATTAATCTTTTATTTTTCAATACTATAAAAACATGACTCAATAGCAGTGCTCAGACCTCAGGAAACTTCTCTCATGGTGCTGCAGAGGACAGCTGATGACAGTATGACAGGCAAGAGCGTCGTAAATAATACTCTACTGGGTGCTAATTCAGATAGTAGTTGTAGCTCATGCCTGAAGCACACTGCCATCATTGGGACAATTTACAAACTCACAGTTAAACCCATGCTGAAACATATTCTAGACTGGGGTCAATGGAAAGTCTCTTGCTGACTTCACCTAGAGCTGGATTAAGCACTTAACTCTTACACTGTCTCCTCCATGCTCCTGAATTATTCATTAAGGGCCAGACACTGCAATCCATACTCACACTGCGCTTAATCTGTCCTTTAAATTGACTTGCATTAGTCTGAGTCACAGGCATCACAGCACCTTGCTCTTTAAACAGTCTCACTGAATGCAGCAGAGCTATTCGTGAAATAAGGTACTCCTCTGCAAGGGGAAAGGAGGCAGGATCCAGCCCTTAGAAAAGACATCAGTAAGGCCAGACCTCAGAGAAAATTCACCCTGGTAAAGCTGCATCAAGATGAATGAACTCAAGTAAATCTGTGTGAAATCAATCATTTAAAGAGATAGCCTGTTCTGTAGTATCACAGGGGAGACATAACGGAGTGCTAGAAACTAATATTTCATTGTTCAACTTCATCACAAGGTCTGGAAACACATTCCCCTGCCCCTGGCCACACATTCACAGAGCTGAATGGCAGCTTGCACAAGCACCTCGTGAGGACCATTTTATCTCTCTATATAGAGAGAAGCAGGGAGGTTTGTGGAAAGCAGGCAAAGGACATATTCCACTCCTCTTGACTGGCACAAAAGGATCAAAAAGTAAACAGGACTGCTTGTCACCAAGGAGGTTACAAGTACCCACACTTACCAGCAACTCCTTCCTCTGCCAGCCTTGCAACTTCCAGTAACCAAGCCTCCCCGACCACATTACTGGCTCTGATCCCGAAATCCCCTGAGGCTACTTAAACAGCAAATAAACTCACATCACAGGAGAGCCGATTACCAAGTACCTCCATCACTGAGCCCAAATCTATAGTCCAATACTTTTAAACAAACAATGGATAAAAAAAATAAACCAATCAGGTAAGTGAAAGGCAAAACCTTGTGCACTACATTGAGAAATATAAGAGGGTTTGATTTTTTAGAATGAATTAATCTGTTCAGTTCTCATTTATGTTAGTGCTTCATAAGATTAGAGGATTAAACCAACTGTATGCTAAATGCTTCGTGCTAAAGAGAGCCTTGCCAGGATTTACTGCATGTTGGCATGCACGGAGATGATGGCAGCATCACCCAGAGACCCCGGGACTCAGAGGAGGACCTGTTCAAATTTCAGAAATAAAAATCACAGCTTATCCAGATTTTCCATATGCCGTCAGGGTATGAACTCCTATCCCTCTCCAGTTTCAGTCAAGCTTACTTATTAAACACTTGTACCCAACAGGCAAGTCTTTGTATAAGCAGCACTTATCTCAGAGCACTGGCATCACAGAGGATTTCAGATGTGCTCGGGTTTTTTGGATGCAAAATGTTAACACCATATTCATACCCTCCCCCAGTGCCATACCGAAATGCACACATCCTATCACTCTCATGCTATAGTTACATGTACATACACACAGATCACAGCTACCCCCATAAACTCCTGCACAATACAGTTTGTTAAAAACATTTCTCATTGATGGTTCAGAAACCACAGATGCAGAAGCAGTCAAAGTTCTCCTGTAACTTAACCACTTTTTCTACTGGTGTGACAAAGGCATTTGTGATGTTTCATTCATTAATGCTGAAAAAGTACAAGATCTTGGGAGGCATGGCCAAGGACATATTAGGTATTGAGAGAATTTTTAGCACCTTGCAAAAGCATTCTCCCCAAACACCTGAAGACTAACAGAGATTTCACCAGTGTGAAATCCCTCATTTCTGTGCCCCCAAATTACACAGAGCCAGTCAGATATTGTCACTGTGACTCCCTATAAGCGCCTTACTCCACTGCTGTAAAGAGACAGTATGTACAACAAGCTGAGAACACTATAATATAGCTAGTGAGATAAGTCTTGATAGAGTGTCAGTGACTTCAGGTGGTGGTTTGGTTAGGGTTTTTTTCACCCCTGAGGATGAATTTGGCTCTGTATGTTGCAGAAACTGAATCACAATCTTCATCGCAGTGGGTGATTGGAATGATGCTGATGCTACTTGCCAAATGCCAGTCTGGTTCTCACATATTATACTGTTACATATTGCTCTGGGCCATTTGTCCCTTAGTTTTCCCCCATGTGTGTCTAGGTGAAACGGTCACAAACGCTGATGGCTAGGTTCCCCTTGAATCATTTTTCTATAAGACAAGCATCCTCCCTCCGTAGTGGAGTATTTTCCCCCTGGGAATACAGCAGGTATTCACAGGGGCAGCAGGAAGAAAGGAGGAATGGATCTTTTATCATATTAAGCATTTCCATTCTATCTTTGTTGTCTTTTTCACTAGCTTGAGTCTGTTTTATTCCAGGGAATCAAACCATAAGGCTCCAAAGGGGTAAAGAGACTGGCTTGATGAGTCTAACCTCTGAAGATGTATCCAGCGTGATAAAAGAAGTATAGCTATTGAAACACCGCCCTTCAATACAGTTATTGTGTTGCTAGGTTTCCATCTAGACACACAGCCTAAAAGAGCAATCAAAGGAAGCTGACTCTGTGGATAATATCTTTATCAACACTTCACAAGGTTGTTGGGGAGGAAGAGGGAAAAATATTGTCCCCGAGCAAAGTTTTACTGGTGAGAATAGAAAGCTAGTGTCAAAAGCTCACCCAAATTTTCATGGGAAAATTGTTTTTAAAAAATGAGCTTTTAGGGTAGCAGATTTTATGTGCATCAGCATGTAGCTTTGTGAGCAAAAAGTCATCTGAATTATAAAAGTGCTCCTCATCCCACTTAACTTGAGTCATGTCTTGCAGCCACAGAAGAGGGCATGCACCGGCTTTGTTTTAAAGGAACTTATTTGCTTGCATATTACATTAAATCCTAACAGACTCAGCACAGCTGTCAAAATACTATCCAAAAATTGCATAAGCTAAGGTTGCTAACCAGCACGCTGCTGTGCCTGTGCACAAAACAAAAGTGCAAGCGACACAGGATGCAGCAGCAAGGCAGATACAAGGTCCTACCCACGCCCGAGGCACCTGCCACTTGCATCTTACTCCCTCCGTCCCAGAGGTTTTCAGTTACACTCAGCTCCCACCCAAATACCTGGGCAGTGGCAACCAGCCCCACTCCTCAGGTTTGGTCATCACATCACCGAAGAGGAAAGAACATGAAAGAGTCCATTTTCCCCAGGACACAGGCTGTTTTTCTGGCTTGTCTTTGGAGACCACCTGGAATGGTAAAGGGCCCAGGACTGGGCTGCAACTGGGACTGCTGCTAAGCAAAGTCATGCCCTTACTAAGCAACCCAGGGTTTTTAGGCAGGAAAAGTCAATTTCTACGCAAGGCAGTATAAAACAGGAAGGTTACCTTACATGTGCCAGGTACACGATTCTCTTTACATCTTCTAGATAAAGATCTGACACCAGCTGCTGTCAGAGATGAGGATCCTGCCTGGCTGGACCTGCTAACATCCCTGAGCATGGCTCTGCTGACTCTCCTCCTCCCCAGGGAAGCAGGCCAGCCCTCCGTGAAGTCGGGGACACAAAGCTGCTCAGTTCTGGCGCCCAACTTTTCCCCCAGGAGAACAGCCCTGCTGCAGGCACAGCTCAATCAGCTTATTATAGAGGCAGCCTCCCCGGGAAACGCTCTCCTCTGTGCATATTCATGAACTCTCCGGAGCTTCCAGGGAGAGTTGGTTAAACACACAAGTGAGGGATTTATCTGTTGTATTCGCAGAAAAAAAAAAAAAGGGGGGGGGGGGGGGGACGGACGCTTTTTAAAAAAAAAGAAAGTAAACTGAGGAGTGAGGGGAAGGGGAGCGATTACAAGCTGTGCTCTCCTCTTATCACCGCCTGCCACAGCGGGACCCGGGAGCCCGACCTACCCCCCCGGACGACCTTCACAGGCAGAGCCGAGCGCCTGGGGGCTGGCGGGGGCAGCGAGGAGACGGTACAAGGGGAGATGGCTGTGCCCCCCCGCCCACCCCCCCATCCCAGGGCCGCTTCGCGGAGCGCAGCACTCACCTGCGCCCGCCCGGGCGGCTGCAGCCGTGGGCTCGCAGCGATGCCGGGGCAGAGCCGGGTACCGCGGTATCGGCTGCCCGCCCTGCAGCGCCGCTTCCCCCCGCCCAGCACCGGCGTGCGCCGGTCCCGGTCCCGGTCCCCGCAGCCCTCCCCCGGCCCCGCCGCCGGGTGCCAGCGCGGCGAGCAGCAGCCGCCGCCGCCGCCTTTTAATGCCGCTCCGCCGTGCGCCGCGGCCGACTCCTAGCACGGCCCGCCGGCCCCCGGGGGCGGAGGGGCGGCCGCCAGCCCCCGCCGCTACGCCGCGGAGCGGTGCGGAGCTCCGGGCGCGGCCGCTGCCCGCTGCTGCCGCCGCCGCCCCGCCGGGCTGCGGGCAGCGCTGCGGCCGCGCTATAAACCCTGCCCTGTGCGCGGCCCCCGCCCGCGCCGGCCCCCGGTGCGGCGGCGCCGGGGAGGAAGCCCCGCGGGGGAGGCAGCCCCCAGAGGCAGGAAGCCCCCCCGGAGAGGCACCCCCCGCCGCGGGGCCCGGCCCCCAGCGCAAGCGCGGCCGCCTGGGTCAGGCGTGGGGGGCGCGGCACTCGGGAAGGGTCCCCGCTGCGCGCCCTCCCCGTGCGACTCCTCATCGGAGGGGGGGGGGGGGGGGGGAGAGGCCCCCCTGGGACCCCTCCGGGGGTGCGGGGCCAGCCCGGGATTGCCCTGCGCACCCTCAGACGGAGCCGTTGGTTCACCGGGGAAATGCCCGGTGTAACAAGCTCCGGACTTGGGGCGGGGGGGGGGGGAAATCCGGCCGGGCCAGGGTAGGCAGGACCCCCACCCCGGTACCAGGCAGATCTTGGAACAGAAACTGCCAGAAACTTTTGCAGCAACTGGCCAGTGCTGCAGGTCTGCCCCGTGTTAGGAGCCAGGGTGCCGGGAAGGACTCATCGGGTTTCCTTGCTGGCACTGTCACCGCTACATCAACGCTCCTATAGGAGACATCTATATGCATTCAGCGGCAGAGGTATGCAGCAACAATCCCTGAATTAAGTAGGAGTCATTAAATGGGAGGTGGCAAGGCTTGTTAACTACGGTGGTAAAGAGAATCTTTTTTATATTCGTGCTTGTCCCTTACGCAGCTAGGCATCCTGCACAGGTCGTCTAACTTGACCACGGCCCCTTGGCTTGGCTTTCAGGAGTCCTGTTTGTGATAAAGACATCCCTGAGTACAGGGGCTTTGCTTAGTGTTGACAGAAGGTCTCTAATGACTGTGCTGGATACAGCGGTCTTGCATTTATTCATCGTGCACTCTTCTGTGACTCACTCTGGTTTTGGAGGCAGGGAGAGAACATTCCCCCCATCCTTGTGCCTGTTTACTGGCGTGACCTGTTAATACAATGTGAACTCCTGCAAGAGCAGGATTATGTCAGTAAATTACTGAACATCTACCTGATGGGAATGGCTTTTAATCAGGCTACATTACAGAGGTGACCTAAGCATGTTTTGCCTAATATTCTCGCTTATTTGAGTGTTGATGGTACCTCAGAAAAATATCCCTCACTCCAGTTTTTAGACAGATTTGTCAAGTCAATAACAAACAGAGAGCAGCACAGTAAAATATGCCCATCACCTGAGTCTGTCTCCAGGCAGGCGGCTGTGTCAGAGGCATTGCACTCTTCCTGATGCATCACCCAAAGCGAACAGGAAGCCGGGCAGACAAAGCCAGACCATCATCTTCCTTGTGGGGCTCCAAGGAATGCAAATTTAATGAGGCTCCTGACGTAAAATTGCATTCCACCAGCTTTGCACATTTCTGCCAGGGATGGAGGTTTCTGCAGAGAAGGTGATGGTGAGGGGTTAGCAATTTTGTTGAAAACTGCAAGTGTAAAGGGAAAAATTGCTTTTTCAAAGTTCGCCGTTGGTGCGAGCGGAGCCCACGCTGATGTGAGGGACAGCGCTCAATCAATCACACAGCAGAGCCCAGCAAACTGTGGGGAGTTATCAGTCAGCGCTGCGTACGAGCACTCAGACAATAACACAATTCTCCTCAGCTGCCTTTCCGACAGCCCTCCGGGCACAGGCAGGGACGCACGTGGGAGCCCATCACCGGCCCCCTGCTCCCCTCTTCACATAAGCGTGCAGCGCACCAAGGCCTGCGATGCACACAGGGGCAGACAGACACAAAGTGATGCTGACACACCTGCTCACGGACGAGCCGTACCCATCTCCTCTCCGCATGCAAAAGTACATCAACTTGACAGCTTTAGCTTTCAAAACTTGTATGTGGTTTTCCAACAGCGTAAACACACGACACCTTCCTTTGCCACACACACACCACAGAGCTTCGCGAGCCCTTAGCTGAACTGGAAGTTTCTCTTGCTGTGTTAGCACGTACAGTATAAACATGAAGAACGTGCCTTTTCCTGCCAATACAGACATTCAGACCGCCACACTCATCTGTTAAATATCACTCTGTGAACACGCAGGGGTCTGCACAGCACTCGAAAAGCCCCGTGATGGAATACTCACCTGGACGGGAAGGGGTGATTGGGGGGTTTACAGTCCTGCTCTATAGCAACTTCCATGATTTCAGTCTCTTTTCATTCTGTGTTGGAAGGACGTAACATTTCAAATATTTGGGGATGGGAGGGTCAGGATGGTGCATAGTGGAAATCTTCATACCTGGCTTAACATTTCCTTCCATGCCCCTCTGTACTCAGAGAGCATCAGCCTCTGACTGCTATAATTTCCCTCCGTCAGGCCTCACAGAAGCGTTCAACAAAACAGCATGTGTTGCCAAAATGAATAAATACTCATTACTAGTTTAAATCAGCAACACTGAACATGGTTTACTCAGACGTAGGTTAGAAATGTCTACATAAGCAGCACTATCCATGCACGTAAACACAAACTGTGTCAAACTGTACCTACATTACTTGCACATACCTGTACACAAAGGTTTCAGTGCTTTATTCAGACACCACTAACAATGCAAATGCATCTACAAAGAATTAGCATTATTTATGGCTTTATTGACCACACACTGCACAGGGAAGCAGCACACAGACTGAGGTGCTGCACACTGCTGTTGTCCTCATTAACCACGCAGGTATACAAACACACGCGTGACACCAAGAGACATGAGCACTGTACTGCAGTCTTCGTTCGCAAGCTGCGTATTCACAAATGCCTGGCCACATGCACAGAGGCACGCAGTCACAGGCAGGCAGGAAAAGAATTGCTACTGCACCTAAAGCCATACCTGGCTAAAGGATGGAGTGGGAAGCCGAAGAAAAACATCTTCTTTATTCATGCTCTCTAACCTTCTCACAGCCTCAGCACGACTGCCTTCCACACCAAAGTCGGGTATCATCGGCCATTCCGCTTGCTTATATTTATGGCCCCTCTTTGAAATTCTGACTGCTCATCTATGCAGAATAAAACTACCCAAGCAATCTTTCCTGTTCAGGTGCTCATTACTAAAGCATTAAATAATGCCAGGCAGGCTCTCTTAGGCCTTGTAAATTTTATCTGGGGGACTTTCAGCTTCCACAAGGTCTATTACTGCCTGATTGCCTGAAAGGCTTTCAAGTTTGTACCAGAAAGCAAGCCATACAGCAGCGAGGGCTGGGTAACAACTGGGAACTGAACTTCTATTAAACACCATCACTGGCCTGGGAGCCAGGCTCGGGAAGGTGAAATGTGTACCTGTGAGTGCGTACGCATGGCTGCATGCAGAGCCTGCCTGCATGTCCCTGGAGTATACACAAGGCTACCGGTGTTGGCGTAAATGAATGTATGTGCTCGGCTGTTAGAGAGAAACGTCTGGATCGAAGGGTGACACTGTGCATGAGCGAGTGCAGGATTGTGGGTGCACAAAATAGGTGTGGGCTTATGTCTGTGGGCCTGATCTCAGCTACACAAATGTCAGTGCAGAGAGAGTGCTTAGGAGTCAGTGGGGTTTATGGTGAGAGCTGAGAACAGAATCAGGCCCGGGGAGTTCAGACCTTTCCTATTTGAGCAGCTTTCTCCAAGTGCTTGCTGTTAGCCAGGGCTCAAAGCAAGGCTGTTTGAATACACCAGTAAGCTTGATAAAGTGGAGAGAAAATAATGGGGAAACCCAGGAAGGAAGGGCAATAGCCCCCAGTGCCAGAGAGGTTGTTTATCAGCTGCCAGCTAAGCTCCCAGGAGAATGTGCAGGTACATCCAACACCTCTCAGCTCCTGGAGGCAACCCCTGAAGGATGCTGAGCTGCAGATAAAGCAGATTTTCAGAGGAAAAGAAGGGGGGTTGGGGACAAAATGCTCTGTTTAGAAACATCCTGCCTTTTTGAAGCTGTGCTCTTTGTTTCCTAGTGTCTTCCTGTCAGAGAACTCGGACCTTTTCTCCTCATCTTTCCTAACCCGAACATCCAGCTTGACAGAACATCAAGGAAAGGGATATTTCCTATCTGTCCACAAAACTAACGAAGCCACATCACAAGCTATTTCTATGTGCTGTGTATTTATAAACCTCAACCCTGACCCGATCAAACAAAATAGCTTCTAGTTACCACTGACTCAGGCCTGTATTCAAACTGCCAGCCTATTATTTCTTACTCAGGCAACACTAGTACTCAAAAATTATGTTAAACATTTCCCAGATGCAAAAACAATCCCTTCCCCAAAGAGCACAGAGGTGAAGGCACACAGCCAGCCAGCCCTCTCTTTTATTGGATAACATTTCTCATATATTTCATGAGAGCCAGATGGCACCATTTGAACAGCAGTGAGCCTGGAAGCCTTCAGCCACATCAGCGAAAGGGAAGCGTGACCCAGCCCTGGGCACGCAGCAGCTCAGCGCTGGAGCCCGCTCTGGCTCGGGCAGCGTGCAGCTGCGGGCCCACGCTGCCTGCACGCAGCTGTCTCTGTGCGGGCACGGGGGCATGGGACGGCACGGGAGGGGTGGGCTTTTTTGCATTCAGGCAACAGCGTAAATTTGCACGTGGAAACCTAAATTGCCACTGCTGACAAGTAAAATCCTACACTTTTGAGGGCAGGAAGAGTTTCCCCAGTCCTCAAGCTCTCTGGGAAAGGGAGGCCCATCTGCAGATTGCCTGAGAAAAAGAAACAGATGTAAAGAGAGACAGAGTGTATTCTAAACCCCCGCTGTGTGGGGGGCCTTTTCCTCGCAATTAAGTGAAGCTAATGGTTTTATGGAAGTTGTTTGTTCAAAAGGCCTTCACTGCACCGTTTAATGGAGTTTCACCAGCAGTCCCCAAAGGCTTCCAGACTGCATTAATATCCCACAGCTCCCATCCTAACCAAACAAGCCTTCTCACCCTGGCGTCTCTACCCTGTATGTATGGAGTGTATCAGGGCTGCCATGCCTCCTGTGCTTGCCTTTCCACTGGAGTCTTGAAGCCCCAGGATGTCATGAATATTCATGACATAAACATTAGCAATAAGTATTGTGCAATTTGGACAAAAATATATTTTAGGCAAAAGAACTGGGAGAGAACAACTGAGAGAGAATCTTTACTCCTGAGCTCCGGGAACTACTGAATAGAATTTTCCTGAGCTGTAACTGGTGGTTTTAAAATGCAAATCAGCCCTGGGTTTTTGAGAGACATTGTAAAAAAAAAAAAAAAAAGACCCATACAGCAAAGCTTTATTGTATTGTAATGAATGCGGGATTTGCAGAGCTGCTTCGTGCCAGTGAATGCACAGTGGATGCAGGCCAGGGACTCAAGAAGCCCTGAGGCTTGTCCCCAGCTAGCTCTGCCACTGACTCACTATGTGACCTTGAACAAGACATCCTTTCCTCTATTTCCGTGTTCTCATCAGAGGACGTAGGGGAGAGGAGAGAGATGAGGCCATTTCTGTGCCTCCTGGTGAGGTTATACATTATAGGCCACTCTGAGGTGGAAGTCAACAAAACAAATGTACCAGCTGTCTCCCTGCAGGGACCAATGAACTGGGATAATGTTGCCCTGTTCTTAATGGTCTTCCTCTGGCAGATGCTGCTCAACCTTTCCTACCCCTTTTCCTGTTGCTACTCTTACTGCTATTCCTATTCCTATTCCATAGTTCATCTTTGGCCTTGTGTCTTCCTTGTGTTTTTCTGTAGAGCTGGTCCCTTCCTTGAGCCCCAGAGTCTGTAGAAACCTCTCTGCAATTGTTCAGTTCTTCTTTTTCACATCCACCTGTAGAGCATCTAATACCATTTTACCTGCCCTCTAATTAAAGGCTGTCCTTAAATAGACTCTGCCATACAGATCATAGTAGGAGTTGAACACAGAAGGGGAGACATAATAAGTGAACTTTTACTATAGATAGACCTTTTCAAATTATTAATGGTATAAACAAATAATAACAATCTATAAAGAAGGGGAATGATCTGAGGCACATCACAGACAACCCCTCTATTCCTGGACTCCCAGGATCCACTGTGGGATCTTGAATAAGTCACTGGTTATCTCTGCCATGGGTTTCCTCTCCTTCTGCTCCTTCTGTACAGCCTGGTGGTGGGAGGGGCTTGGGGTGCCATTTATTTGTCCACTGTTGCCTCTTCTTATCAGCTTCCTTCACCACACTCAGACCCCAGTATTAGTGAACTCGGAAGGGTAAATTGGTGATTTCTAAACTTGCCCCTTCAAAGCTATACTCTGCCACCTGCAGCCTGCACACACCTCCCACTGCATCCCACATGTACAGCACTGAAGGAAGGCTGCTGAATCTGGCATTTAGAAACTAAGTTCACTCCACAAGGTCACATCAAAGAGGCCAAAAATCACATTCAGCTGGCGCTAGCCTTCACTTATTACTCACCAGAGAGAATATTAACTGGTAAAGCAGAGGCAAAGAGTGCCATATACCATTACCAGTCCCCTGAGCCCCCCCGCCCCGACACCATGGAGGGAGAGCTGTTAACTGAGCTCTTCAACTGCATTTTCACTGACAGAAATGCCCTACCAGCTGCCTGACCTTCATGTAGCAGAAGTCTCAGGTCCTCTCAGCTGCTGTGTGTCACAGTCAGAAATCACTCAGAGCCTTCTGTGTCCTGATGCATTTCAGAAATTATCTCTCTGATGAAGGCAAGATCACAAAGGAGGAATACACCACAAGGAGAAGCAGTCACACTGGGGAAAAGTCAGGGCATTTCAGTAATAAAAAGCCAAGATGTTCAAATCTAGATGCCAAAAGGTAGTGAAATCTATATTTAAATGCCTAAGCATCAGACCTGAAGCTCCCATTACCTGTAACAGAATTTATGAGTGTTCAAAGCTTTTCAAACCTGGCCATTTGTTTCCAAATACGTGAACAGGAAAAAAAGAGCTTCTCAAAAAATGCTTTACTGTACTAGCAGAAAATTTCAGCCCTTCACTGGAAACACATATCTTTAAGAGGCACTGTCTGGAGCCAAAATATGTTAATTTAAGCTGAAATATTTGGGGATTCAGATATTCCTTTTTGAAGTAATAAAAATTAAATATTCTTAAGCAAAACATCCTTTCTTACTCCTTCCCCACCAGCTGTGCAGTGGGGACGATCTGAAGGTTTTGCATATTGGCAGTGGCAGTAGAAAAGTGCTTCCGTACAGAGTAAGAATCAGAAGAAAAAGGAGGACAAGCAATCAAACTAACCCATTCACACGCTGAAACACTTTGGAAACACCTGGAAATGTTACCAATTTCTTCAACTACTGGAGAACCAGGAGAGCTTGCAGAGTGATTATGGGTCAGAAAATTACCAGAAAGCAAAAAATTCCTACAGAACAGAAAATTCCTAGGAAGATTCTAGGTCAGAAATTCCTAGCAAGCAAAACGATTCCTCAAAATCAAACTTTCCTCTCCTGGTGTAAATCGCCATGAAAAATATGTGGGAAATGTTCCAGTGTGCACATAACAAACACAGGGCATATTCTAGCCTAATGATTAATGCAAGAGAAGATGTCATTCAAATTCCACACATTTATCTCAGGTATTTTTCCTGTTAATGTTCATGTTACTACTGCGAAAAAAAATTAATTGTGGGGGGGAAACACGGACCAAATTCATAGCTGTTATAAATCAATCCCATTCCATTTTGATCTCAGAATGGTAGGCCAGTTCCTAGCAATGGAGCATATGAGTCATTACCTGTCTATTCAAACACCCAGTAGCAGGGAGTTCTGTATGGTATCCGCTTGGCAAACAAATCTTTTGTCCCCCCTCTAAAATAGCACACACAGAATTATCTCAGCAACAGCTATTTATATATTGGGAAGCTAAGCAGCTAAGTGTTCCTTTCATCTCTGGGTCCTTCCACCTAGCCAAGAAAAGCATCCTGCCTTAGATGATGAAACACAATAAAAGCTTGTGCTCTTTTCATATCCCGAGCAAACAGGGAGTGCAATCGAAACCCTCCACCTATTCTCAGTGAAGCTTTGTATTTTGCTTTGTGCAGACATTTCCATCTGAACATCAGGCTTCTTGAACTGCTGATGTGGGAGAAAGGCTGTTCTACCCCGTGGGTGAGGAAGCTAACAACTGGTCTGGTTCTCTCAGAGAAAGCACGAAAAGGGGCCATGTGTGTGTCTGAGCACTGCAGCCCAGGCAGACAGAGGATGTGGATTGTCTTTTGCCAAAGAGGGTGGCTTCAGACTCTGACAGGCCAGCCCTGACTGTTGTGGTGGCTCCACATCATTCACCAGAGCCCTTCGGACCACTGTCAGTGGGTTTGTGTCCATATGGAAGGCTGTGAACTGCAGCCATGGCAGTGTGGGGCCAGATCCAGCTGTGCTGCCTCCAGTGTGGAAGTGCTGACCTCCAGCAGAGGCTCCAGCTGTAGAACCACCGCTGCAAAAGAGCCCCTGGTCTCTCAAAATGAAGAAAAGTGTCCCTTGGGAGGTGGGGCTGGAGAAATATCTTTTGCAGTTGTTTTTGGTGGCACGCTCCTATTTACCAACAGTGTTATTACTATAAAGGTAAAGTGAGAAGTATAAGCAGGGAAGCAGACAGACAAAACATAGCCATAGGAAAAAGCTAAACTGTACATAAACCCAGACTGGCAGATTGATAAAATATTCTTAGGCAAGAAACAGACAGCATGAAAGACAGGAAGATGGAGAGAGAGATTTAGAACGGAACTTAATACTTCTGTGATTTATTTGCATTAAGCTCCAGGAGTGTGTGTGGCTTGGGTTTTACTTGTTTATTTTGCTTCCTAGACTGCCTCAGGTGCTGGCAGAGAATTGTTTTGTTGAAGTTGCAGTCCATGGGATGTTTTGGAAATTTATTGTCCCTGGGGAAAAATGAGAAGAGCTTCATAAAATTCTGGAAAAGTTCTGCAAGTTCTGAAACTCAAAAGAGAAAGATTTATACATGAAGTAGTCTGGATCTCCTCCCTATAGTGAAAGCCCAGCTTTGTCTCCTCAGAGCCAGAAGACCAGAAACTATCAGCAGCCTTCCTACTGCGCTTTGCATGAGGACATTCTGCAAATTATGGTAATTTTGTCCATCCAGTCATCCTGCAACAGATGGCAAAGCAGTGAGAATGGCCAGAGCTAGTGGGTGGTATGGATGTGTTTACTTTAATAAGGCCCAGAGATTAAAGTTCCACCAGTGCCCATCAGCAGTCTGTTATGTTCATTCATTTATAATTATTTCTCATTTTTCCCTGCAGTTACTTTTTAGAATTGTAGTTATTTGGATCTCTATAATCATCCAATGTAGCTCACATGACTCTGCCCCAAAACAGGGCATCCAGGATCCCTCCCAGGATCCCCCTTGTAATCCAAACCCAGGCATCAATCTGTGAGACACTGAGCCCCTTTCAGCCCACAGAGATAGGACTGTGGCCTTGCAGAACCTCCTCTGCTATGGTCAGGCTGACCAAAAGAGCAGGAAGGAAAGTGAAAAAGCAAGGGAATACATGGGTATAGGAAGGAGAATAGACAAAAAAGAGTAAAGGAGACAGATGAAGGGATTAAAAATGGTACATCAGAAGAGGCAAACTACAGCATAGGGCTGGTACCTATAATCACTGCTACAGAATTTGTGCTAGATGGATAGAAAAGTTGCAGAGGAGAAACTTTCTTATGTCTATCATGAAACTCCAGGAAAAATTTTAATAGAAAGAAAAAGGAGAAAGTTAAAATAGGAATAAGAGACAGAATGACAGTGAAGTTGTGCGGTTAAAACCCCAGAAAGCCCAAGTACATGAATGCTGGAGAAAGGGGAAGGTAGCTAATAGAGGAGCTTGTTGGAACACCATAAAAAATCAGTTGCTTCCAGATGTAATGTGCTCTATGCTGCCTGAAAAATCTCAGCCTGGATCACCACCCATTTCCTGGGCGCTCAAGCACCAGGTAGCTGCACTCTCTCGGGTGCTGTTTGCTTTTGATGAATGCTGCTGTGAGAAGTGCATTAAACCCAAGAAAAGTGAGCTTTATTAAACCCTGAAAACCAGGGTCCATCACTGCTCAGATTACTTATAAAACAGTCTGGTTTGAGAGCGGTATCAGCTTTCCCCAGGGCATGCAGGGAGGCGGTGCTTATGCCAGCATGAGTCTTCCCACAAAGACTGTCTGCATCTCTTCCAGGCCCTGCAACAGAGAGCAAACTGGGTAGCTGCCACAACCCCTTCTTATAATTACTAGTGTTTCCTATCAAGGAGACTTGGTTTTAGTGGCAGGTTATCATGAAAGCCTCAAGTGGGCTTCAGGAAGTCACATACCACCACTGGTCATCCAGTTTGCAAGGGATCCCTGTGGGTGGGACACAATGGAGTCTAATTATTTTTTTGACTTATGGGATTCAGATCATCCCAAGAAAGGTCTATGTGTAAGCCAGGTCACCGGACAAGGATGTGGCTTGATCTGCTCTGTGCTTTACTAAATCCACAGACTCATTATGCAGCTGCTGTTTCCAGGGAGGAGCAAGAGGGTGAGAGCTCTCCCTCACTGTGACTCCAGAACTCAGCCAAAGGCTGATGGACAGACTGAGTGTCACTGTCTCCTGCTGTGGCTGTGATTTAAGATGACTCTTCATTGCTGTTTGAGCCAAGAATGGTGCCAGCCCAGTTGTGACATTCTCTGCCCCTGAGCCTGGATCCCCAAACACTCCCTATCTCCAAGTAGCTTTTGCAGAGAATCTCACTCGCCGCTACTGTAATGAGTTGCACAGCATGATATGGAATTAGTAGAATCTAAGTTATTAATTGTCTACAACAATTAGTCAGAACACCTGGGCCTTCAGGCACCTTGGTTACGTGTGGGAGTCAATTACAGTCTCGTATATATTCATGGCACTTCATCCACAGACTGTGAGAGCTGCTTCCCCAGCTCTCTCCTCATCTCCTTTACTCACATCCAGCCCACCCTGAGCCAGGAAGAAGGAGTTTTCTTTCCTTTCACATTTCACTGAAATCAGATATTTGCTGTGGCCATAACTGATGTAACAGAAATGCAGAACTAGTATATTTGACAGGCTAGAACAGAAACGGCCTGGCCAAACCTTACTCATGCCTTACAAGAGGAGATGCAGAGATCTTGCTGGACTTCTCTCCCTGCAGTCACCTGCTTTATCAACATACCACGATACATCATCCAGCCGAGCTTGATGAGAGATACTTCTCATAGTCAGCAACCACCTCAACTCCATCTGAGACCACAATCACCAGCTCTCATGGTGTAGATCAGTGTGGTCACTGTATGGCCAGTGAATCTGATAGATTTAGAGCAGTTTATACCCGCTGAGGACCTTGACAGTAAGTGCTGAGTGAGGCACTGGGCCGCACCAGGTAAGTCATGCAATGCCTGCATGTGTCTGATTCCCATAGGGATGGTAACGCTTCACTTCTTCCCAAGGTTCCTCTGAGGTTACATCTATAAATATCCATGTGCCGTGCTCCTAGGAAAATAGTGACCCTGTGAATACATCACTGAAACTATGCTTGACCCCAACAGGAGTTGGAGCTGGTCCTGGGATGAGTGCACGGGGCTACAAGTGAGCTCCACGGGAGTCTTCTGAGTGCTTTCACCACAGCGGGGTCAGAGCCTAACTGAACAGGGACACGTGTCTTGAGAATCCATTGATCTACCAGTGTGCCCATTTAATATCTCTCTTGCAGCAGCTATCCAGGAGCTAAAATGTTAAATCCATAACCCGCTCTCTAGATTTATTGCCCTGAAGGCCGTTACGACTTTTGTGAGCTTTGGAGTGCAAAATAATGTTAGAAACAGACGTTATTTATCTGACACACTAGAGTGACTCCTCCTCAGCCATCACTGTCTGCCGTGGAAATAAATCCCTGCTCTGTGTTTAGGAAACAAAGCTATTTCTGTCACATAGGAGACCAGCTGAAGCTTTTGAAAGAATCTGATTTTAATATCGCTAATGTTTGCTTTTTGGTTTTGTGCACCCAAACAACTTTCTGAAGGGGCCCGATTGATTTTGCCTTTCCAGTCATTTTTTATCATCCTCTTCGCAGGCTGGTAAGAGGCTGGTCACAATTTTCAAAAGTGACTTGTGATTTGGGCTGCTTCACTTCCGTTATGGACACTACTTCAGTAAAAATCAATAACAAATTAAATCACAGTAGGCAGTGTCACCAGTGAAAGAGTGGCTGAGGGCTGCGAGAGGGAAAGGGTTTGTATTTTTTTAAATTAGAGAGAAATTGAAAAAAGATAACTTTGTGGCTTCATCAGAAGTAGCCGTTTTAGAAAGGTACTGGTATACACAGAATGTACTTTAGCATCCTACATCATATTAACTTGTGACTAGGATACAGTATTGGCCACTGCTGGGAAGTGAAACACCTGTGTAGTACAGTACACAGCCTGGTTCTCCCCCATTACTCCTGATTTATGCCATCTAACATCATTAACTTGAAGAAAGTTCCTTCTGACTTAACACCAGTATGAGATCAAAACCAGACTCCTCATTCTAAGAAACAGAAGAGAGTGTAATGAAGTCTCCTGCTTGAGCCTCCTACAAATATTTTCCAGTTCCTCTGAGTCTGTGAGGAACAAACCTTTCTGCTTTAAATTCACAAACCTGTGAGCTCCCCCAGGGCAGTGGGAGAGACACCATAAACAGATTTTAGGTCTCCCCCATGTGCTTTTCAGTGTCTGCTTTGTTTCCCTACATACTCCCCTGAACAACAACAGCAGTGTGATTTGAATTGCCCACAATAAGTTCTGGACTCTGCCAATCTCAGTGTCTCAAGTTACTGGCTGGTTTTATACAAAGGTTCCTAGCATCTTGCGATCTATGACTGGTAAATGCAAACATTTTATCTCTCAACAACTTAATTTAACCTCTCAGCTATCTGCTGCTTTCTTTCTTCACCTTTGTCTGCTTCCTAGTTCATAATTTTTCCATTTTTATTGCAGGGATAACCTGCCTGTTAGGGGAACTTTGCAGAAAGAAAAATAAACAGATCAGTATTTGATGTTACGCTTTCTGTTTAGAAGTTGTTTCTCTTTCTTCTTCCATTGCATCAATATTAACATGTTGATTCATAAGCAAAATAAAGAAAGTATATAAATATACTCTTTTTCTTCTTTTTGAATCATAAAACTCAAAGTTATGGTTCCCACAGCAACTGTAACTCAACCTCAATGTGCACATACATTAAAAGCAGGGAAATTATCACCCAAGGCAGCAATTGAATATGCGTGAGGGGATTATGTTACTGACAGTGGAAGGACTGCGAAAGGTTGAAATCCCTGAGATGTGAAACATTTCAGGTCTGTCTGTGACAAGATGTCACATCAAAAAAAAAAAGAAGAGATCTCGGAGATCTTAATCTTCATGGACATAAATGGGATTCAGCCTTGCAACATGCAGAACCACTTGTCTGAGGTAGTGTTACCTTTATTGTTGAACTCCACTGGCCTCAAAGATGCTAAGGCACTCCAGAGCCAAAGATAGTGCCACTGGGCAGACGTGCGTGCGCTTCTCCATCGTACAGAGCTGATGGGGTGACGCAGAACCACAGAGAGTTGAAGTGTCTGACAGAAAGGCAACAGGCCCCCATACCCCCCAGAACAGGGCATGCACTGTGTACCAGACCACAAAGCTAGAAGAGTCATTGGAGGATCTGCTGCATTCACACACACAATCTGTCGTCCATCCTGCCTCTTCCAAGCGTTTTCAGCTGCTCTCTAGGAGAGGCACAATTCTGAAATACAGCTTCTTAGAAAGGACTGGAGCCTACAGGGATACAGACGAAAGGCTGGCAGCGTCTACAGGCAAGAGGTCTCGGCCCCTCCTGCTCTTCTGTACTCTGGCTGCCAAAGTAAGCCAAGGGAAGCGTTTTAAGCACAAACTGCATCCCAGGGGACTTTGGCTAAGTTATTCTAATTATTTGTACAATAAGATGAAAGAACGACATGTTCCCATTTCATAAAGGCTTTAGCAAATAGAGTCCACCAGGTGCTGATGCTCCTTTGTGAGGCCTGAGAGCTGAGAACTAATTAGTCCCAAATTATACCCCTGACAAAGACACAGCAAGGAAGCAGAAAAGACCTACACATGCCAAACTGCGACAGCGTCCTTTCAAATGGCAGATCAAATAGGCACCACCACTTCAGGGGGCCAAAGATGCCTCGAGCAACCGGTTGGTATTTACCTTAAACAGCAAGGAGAAAGGCAGAGGAAGGTGGAAGAGAAACATTAAAAGGGCTGGCAGGACTGGCTCTCCTGAATCCTCGTGTGCTGCTCCCATAGGAAAGGGGTTTCCCTCACGTTCAGGCCTTTGAGATCTGCACAATTGCTCTCAGCACCATTTGCTGTCATTTTCCATTGGATGTACTTTTAAACAAGCTTCAGTCAGCTCTTTTAAATAAACATGAAGGCAGCATCTTAGAAGAATACAGCTGGAGTTTGCAGAGCATGCCGTTTGATGTGTTGCAAGATGCAGGAGATTGTGTGTGATCCTACAATTAAAGGCTGCATCACAGTCCAGCCCAGAAGGATTAGCACAATTTTTGCTTTCATGTTTCCTGACTGTGCAGGGCAGTGCTGGGGTGCTCCTTCCACTGCTGCACAGCCTTTCCAAAGTCTCCCACCAGTGCTGCAAAGAGGAGACTCTCCTCTCACTCCTTTTTAAACCTCGAGAAGGGAAGAATCTACCAGTAACCTGCTGCAGGGCAGAGAGGTACCCTGGCCTTTTATCAGCCACTTAGCAGCTTGCACAGAGCCAGTGCCGATCCAGGGAATGCCTGAGAGGAGACACAGCCATGATGCCTTAGCCAAAGTAATTTCACACTGAGAGTGTCCTGCAAACAGTCCTCAGTGTTCCACTTGCATATGATGAATGCTGTGCAGTGTACACGTTTTATGTTTCCCTCTGAAGTATGTAGCATTGTCCTTTTCCAGTGGCACAGTCCTGGATTAGACAAACCATCACTCTTTTACATTCTGGTAATCCCACAGCTAATCTCAGCTAGACTAGTACTCCTTAGAAGCAGCTCCTCTGCTTGGACCTGAGTGGCTCTAACTTTGTAGTGGCATGAATGACACCACCTTCAGCTCACAAAAGTAGTGACAGTCCACAGAGAAGTCCTAAAGCTTATCCTAGAGCAGAGCATCAAAAAGACTAAAATCAACCCTTAGTCTCATTAATTCCGTTCTGCAACAAAGGCATTTCATCAGGAAGCACAGAAGCTCTGGGCCCAATTTTGACCTGAGGAATCACACAACAACCACTGGGGCAGCACCCAGCTGGTCGGGGAGCAGAGCTGGGACCAGGGATCAGACAAACACCCAACATGTTCCTTCACAGCAACTCCTCTCTCCTTTCCTCCTTCTCTTTTCTCACACCTGTGATTCATTAATCATGGCATAATTTGCTGCTCGCATCTGGACAATTCTCTGCTAAGAAGGGAGTTTTAAGTTCTCGGGGTAGTATGTTAATAATATCTAGGTCTCTGTTTACCCCTCCCAAAGCTGTCTGAGGTACTATACGTTCAGGAATATGGTTTGCTCTGTGTTTCTAACTCAGGAGCAACAATGTGATGCTTAGAGCAGGCAGACGTATGGTGCAAGTACTCAGAGGCAGCACAACAGGCTCCACCGGCCAGAGCTAAAACACAAAGCCAGAGTCACTGTGGGCTGTTGGCACCTAACGATGCAGATAGTCAGGCAGCAAGACCCCAGTAAGCATCCAAAGAGCTGAGAGACTCCTTCCTATTCACAGTCAGGCACCCAAACTGTTTAGGTGCTTTGATCATTTTGCTGGATGTGTTTCTCTTTCTGTAGATGCCTCCATACCTTTGAACTTTTGTCCCAAACCAGAGTCAGTTGGGAACGCTATAGACTTCCTCACTGGAAGGTAAGTATTAAATTATTTAAGAGTATTATCAAAAATCTGTGGGATACAAGACTGGAAAAAGCCCAGCACCTTTGCTGACCCTTCCCTTCAGGATTTATCTAAACCATCTCAGCACAGCTCCATTCTCCTTCCCAACCAGCACCTCATCCCTGGGAAACGCAGGTTAAGTACAAGTTGCTAAATCCCCTGAACTGTCCTGTCTTGTCCTAGCCATTCCCCTGATTTAAAGCAAAGCCTCTAAGGCTGAATGCCACTGTGGCATGAATCATGTTTATCATAACAAGAAACAAAGAAGGAAGAGAACAAAGGAAAAGGGAAAGAGGAGAGAAAACAAGAAGGAAAAGACAAACAGAAGAGTGAAAGGGAGGGATATAGATAGACCCATTAATTTGCCTCTGTTTGCTCTGAGATTTAAACAACAAGCTGCTATGTCTCTGGTTTATCTTGGTTCCTCAGCTGTGAAACGTGCTGTGCTCCAGCGTCTTCTGAGCTTTAGAGATTTGCCGGGGAGCTAGGAATGAAGCAAGAGGCTCAGCAAACAGAGATAGCAGAGGCGGCTTCATACATCACACTCAGAGGAAATTCATTCCTTTCAGCGCTGCCCATGGGTGAAATTACATTATATTCTATTTGGATAATTGGATGTCATATACCACCCGACTTGTTATAGGATGGCATTTCCTTCCCTAAAGAGGCTGTTAGCAGCATCCCAGGACAGAGAACACAAGGCACAGGTCCCATGAAGTATGGGGAAAAAAGTAAGGACACAGAGGTGTTGGCTCCGAGCAGTCCTGGTTACAAACTGGACCTCTCAGGGGCAGGTTGGTAATGGTAATGGAGAGGGTGAAAAACAGGACAAGGCAAGGCATATGGAATGAGAAGGAGATGAAAAAAATGAAAGGAAGGGAGCAAATCTAAAAGAGGAGAGAAAAGGAGGAGGAGAAGGTAGAAGAAGGAACTTGGTTTCAAAATGTTCTTTCTGTTTTTCTGAATGTGTCTTTCAGTGCACTAACATCTCCAGGTGTCTCTCTACAGACCTACGAGGACATGTGTAGGTCTCACACGGTAGATATTGACACTGGTCTTCCAGTTACAGCTTTGGGAACAGCCTCCGCATCTAAAGGGAGGACTGATTTACTGGGAGGTTTTTCCCAGCACAAACACAAACATTTCCTCCTTAAATTGGGGGGTGGGATGCAGAGGTCTTTTAGCTAGAAATTCACTGGGTGGACACGCCTGTCCCACTGTGCAGGGGCAGGTCACATAATGGCTGCCTGTTCATCCTGTAGAAATACAGCGGTTTTCTTTGATCTCGGTCTCTGAGGATCACAGAGGAATTCGGAGTCTCCCAAACATGCCTTGCTGCATTTTATATTCACCACTTACCTACATTTTGTCTAAAATGCCTTCAATTTCCCCCTCATTGTGTCCTTTCTTGCAACTCCTCACTCCAGTTCGTTGATGGCTTTTTAATAGCACAGTTAGAGTTGTCAACACAAGCCAGAGGACAATTTCATGTGTCATATTGTCCCAGTGCATCCTGGGAACTCCATCTGGCTCAAGCAAACTTATTTTATTGAAATAATCTCTCCTCCCTGCTAGTTATTGAATTGTCTTGGCTCAATGGCCTCGCTCAATATCAACTTTTCAGGCTTAATAATTAGTGCTGGAGAAAAGAGTTTCATTGAATAAGTGTTTAATGTCACACATGATTAGGAGACACAGAGATGACCTAACTAGGCAATTCAATTTGGGACTGCAACTGTTCAGATGAGGGACAATTAGGAACATGTTCTAGACTGTGCATGTATGCTAGTCAGTGTCTGCAAAGGTATTTATGGGAACTATACCCTTCTCTTCCAGCCCATATACTTTGATCTTGCTTCAAGGCCTAGAAACAGATGTTAGCCCTTATTTTTCCACCTGAGGTGTGCTATTCCCCCATATAATGTACTTCTTCAGAAACCTATGTTGCTGTCAGTTGATTGCAACAATTGCTGCAATTCTCCCTTTAACTTGACGGAGCCACCGAGTTCTGAAAGAATTGCCACAAGCACAAAATCAGGCAAATACCTGGTTTCACTGAAGCCCTTAAATGTCAGTGTGCTCATGACTGGGCCCCAAACCACATGCTCATTTCCTGATGGGAGCAGAAATTCAGAAAGTGACTTGCAACAGTGAGTCTTAGATAAGCTGTAGAAGCAAACCATCCAGCACACAGCAATTTGTTCGCTTGACTGCTTGTCTCTATCTACCTATCTACCTACCACTACCCGCTTACCTATTTGTCCACCCACTGCTGCCAGTCCTTCCAGCCAGGATGTTTGTGTACTGTGTTAATGGCTGGTGTATTTAGTCCCCAAAGGCTCTCTGCTAATATCCCCTGTTACATGTATGGGAAAACGAGATTCAGATAAAAAAAGAGACAAACCAACAAATATGTTTAGGAGTGAAGATAAGAGACAGCACTAATTATTCTGGGGGACCTTCTAAATTATTTTCTCATGGCACTCTTAAAGTGAGTTCTCCCAGTTCTGGGATTTCTGTCCTGATGGATCAACTGTCCTTCCTCTGTGTATGTAATTAGTTACAAGCACTCTGCAAATGACTGTGCTCTCCATGCTCAGGGTGATTGAAATCCTGTCTTAAAGCATTTCCTACGAAAGTGATTTTTCCCACTTAAAATTCACTAACACACCAATCTACCACATCTTCATACATATCACAGACTGCTCTCAGGAGTGATAATAAGAAAATTTGCTCAATGAAACCTACATTCCTCCCTTTCTCTGGCTCCCTCATCCTTCTTCTCACAGAGCCTCTTCCCGCACAAACTCTTCAGTGCAACATTTTTAATAGGATTTGGAAAGCACTTGATAGTAGCTGTCACCCTGTTACACCTGCACACAGTCCGCACTTTGCTCTTCCCTATAAACGAGAACATCGATCTATCCTCTGCAAGATGTATTTCATTTTCCTGGAACTTCTGATATGCCTATTTGTCCCAGGAGAAGGAGTGACTAGATGAGAAATGTGTTCCCTCTTTATAGTGATATTTTATGTGCAAGAGATTGATTTGCTATGATAGCCACCAACTTCCCTATCTGGAAACCCAGCAGTGCCCTGAACAGCCATCTCCTCCTACCTAAAAGGTGCCTGTAAATACAGAGCACTATTCCTCACCCTGGGGAATAAAACCGCAGAAACCCAGCTCACCTCTGTGCCTGTTAGTTGGGCACAGCAGGACAGGGTTTTCCTCTGGGCTAAAGGCCAAGGGGCTGGATGTTTCTCGAAAGGGACAAGAATGGATAAGCAGAGAGGCACAAACAGAATGACAGTAACCTGTTCCTGCTTTCTAAAAAACTGCAAGTCAAGTTTTGAAAAATGAAGATTGTTGCCATTTTAAGATGCTACAAGTCTTGAATCTGCCCAGTGATGGAGTCACACGGGGGTTGTCAGCGATGCTGCTGGAGTAAGGCAGTACCAGGCTGCCTGAAAGCATCACTGTAGCCAGTGGAGGTTTCCCCTGACTTCCATGAGCGTTGCTCTGTGCGTGCTAACAGAAATGCTCCACTCCCTGCAGTACAGTCACGTCTGGGGAGGAACACAACTGCTACTTAAATTGCGCATAATGATGTGACACACAACGGTATCTGGACTGTGTGAGTCTGTCCCTGCTCTGCTGAACCGAGACAAGGTTTTGCCACTGAGAAGAGAGGAGCTGTGCCAGGCCCCCCACTGTAAGAGCCAGGAATGCAATGGAAAGAACAGGAAAGCACGGGCAGGCAGGATGTAATTACATACATTGCAGTTGGACAAATCTCTGCAACTGATGAAAAACAATACAACTTTTCAACAGCTGGTCATGATAGAGAGGGTGCCTATCCTGCACATGTGCGTCCTCCATAATCAAATGTCATGCTGGGCTTTAATTTCAAGCTGGCTTGGATGGAGGAGCGCTACTGAGTCGTCTCCATGCCTGGAGCTATGGATCAGCCTTTGATCTATTAAAATAAATAGATTATTTCCCTGAGATGCCATGGAGAGCTTCCATCTGACAAGTGACCCTGCTTAGCTTTTTGATCACTGTTCAGGATAGCCTGCCTGCAACCAAAAGGACAATCAGACTAAAGTCATGCTTCTTGGCTGCAAGAGGCTGCAACCAGCATACCCAGAGAATGCAATCTAAATTAAGAGAGAGTGATGCCAGTGTAAATCTGTGGATCAGATGGTGAGAAATGTGGTCTTTGGGTCCCCCAAAGCACATGGTACAATACTTGGAAAGTGAGTTGGCCAACTTTAGGCCTGGACAAAGTCCAGGACAAAGGCATTATTCTTTTCACAGACCAAGACTATTCCCAAAGCCCATTGCTGTAGGCCCTGGCTGAATGACTGCAGAGGGGAGGGCTGAGAAGAAGGGAAAGCTGACAGTCAAATTCTATCAGAAGAGAAATGGCCTTTTCAGTCACCTGGAGTTCTCCCCTACCAATTACAAATAATGAGAGAAGCCCATAGCCTGCAACGGTTTCCCTCAAGGCACCATCAACCAGTAGAGACTGCCCTAAACTGGCCTTCACCTATTTAGCTGTTCTGGTATTTTTCCTAGGTAACTCTGCTTTCAAAGTGATTACATGGGTGTTTCTATCAGCAAGCTAGTGAGGATCTGGACACTCAGCACCATCGTCCATCACCACGAATATTTAATTTTTAATTAAACAATAGGGAGTCTTTTCATTTTGCTAATTTCCTCTCAGTCCCAGTGCTGCTGCAGCAGCAGGAGGGAAGTAAGGGGCAGCAGAACACATCAGGACTATCACAGATTATCAAAGTGAGATTCAACTTCATAAGAATCTCAGGCATCAGGGACTTGTCTAGAAAAAAAACTTGATTTCTCAGCTGCTTTAGTGTCCCTGGCCAGAACTTCAGCTAATAAGAGTCTGCATCTTGAATAGGATCATTTCAGGAAGACTTTAGTCAGCTGTTTCTTCTCCACTTCCTTTCCTCACTCTGTGTATTATTCATGCGAGGATGTGTACAGTAAAGCAAGATGGCTTCTTTCTTTCCAACCTGATCTTCACAGACAGACACAGTGAATAATTATGCATGCAGGCATTAAAAAGAAAAATCACTTGGATGAATTAGGGACTTTATTTAATTGTTTGTGGGAGTGTGAAACTTACCCTGGATCAGACTGTATTGCACATGGTAATGAAACACAATTACCTATTCTTCTCCATCTCAGATGAGACCAAAGAAACCTGAAAGTCCTTGGAAGGTGAAGGAGAGGGAATTAAAACCAGATTCAAAGTAAAAGGAGAAAAAGACCTTTGAAAGAAGTGGAAGCACTGGGAGCTTATTTTGCTTGTGAGATCTCTATCAAAATCCAACATTATTTCAGAAGTTTCCAGCCCTAGCAGATAATTAATGAAATTAAGGTCAGGATTTGCTGCTAAATATTTGCTCATGCTACAGGGGAAAGAAACAGTGCCAAAACCACCTGGAATTTTATGGGCAAATAAATCAAGAAAGAGAGGTGTCTCAATTACTCAGACTACAGAGGGGAAAAGTACCTCTCTTTACAGCAGAGTTTTCAGTAATGGTAAAAAATTCATAGCTTTTCAAAGCAGCCCACTGCCAGGGCCCAGTTTTGCAATGTTTAAAATACTGGGACCATCTCTAAAGCACTCTGGGGCTGTGGATAATGTATTTGGGAAATAGCTAAAAGGCTGATGTTTTCAAAGCTGCAAATGGATTTTGATGCTGCAGCTAGGAAGGTGATTATGGGGACCTTAAACAACTGCCCCCCAAATTTTGCAGGAGTAGCAGGGCTAGATGAAGCCATCGTGACAAAGTCTGTTAGGCAGGACTTTCTCAGTCTCTCGCTCATGATGTGACATGGGGTGTGCTGCACCCTTACTCTGCTGAGCTCCCTGGGCAATTTACTTTCTCTGATTAATCTGATCCATTTCAACTTGTACAAAAGACGCCTTGTAGATTTTCCAGCTCTGGCAGTTTCTAAAACCAAAATTAATTGGTCAGTCCAGACTGAGGAGACAGGCAGCCTGGGTTAGAGTCCTCAGCTTGTGTTAGGCAGCAGGCCACAGTGGGTGATCAGAGCACTGCTTCCAGCTTTAATGTTCAGGACTATGTGTTTCATTGTGCTATTGGAGGTCAGTAATCACTGAGGCAAAGCTGTGCAGAGGCATAAATGTGTGCCAGCTTTGGCCACTAAGGTGGACATCCAAAAAACTAGTGACAACAACCACTAGTACCATTGAAAACTAATCCACAGGATGCTTACAAGTAGACTTAGCCTTTAAAAAGGACTTGAATCCATACTAAGCAAGCTATAGTAGGGATGAGTTTAGCCCTTTTTATAATACTCTTAAGCACATAGTTAATTTAGGGACAGTCAGGCCAACCTTAGGTGCTTTGATGCTTTAGTCAAACTGGGAAATGCCTTCCCTTCAGCTCTGAGCTATTTGCACAGTGAGTAACTATTAAACCTTTTACTGCCCTAGGCAGCCACTTGCCTGACAGAGATTGCCCCAGGGTCCAATACAGCTCCAAGCTGGAAATGTCATCTGCAGGAATGGCATGTGCAATTAAACTAACTAAGCTGCAGACAAAATACAAGGGTGATGGGCTCCCACCCTGCAGACCACACACCATCATCAACAGGGATCTCGGAGAAACATCCCTCAGACCTCCCTTCCTCATGCCATAGGATTTACAACACAGTTAGTTAGGTACAGTATGTCCTTTTTGATGCACCTATCACTAGTCTGTGAGAAAGTAGCAGACAAAGTAGACTTCCAGTCTAGTCTTCCACGGCAATTCCCAGGTATGTGGGGATGAATGACAGATAGTAATAGCAGGCCATCACATCTGTACCGACAGTGCTAAAAAATGGGGTCAGCAGAGAATCCAGAGGTTTTCCAGGGGTCTTGCACTCAGCAAGCAATTGCGGGTTAGTGTGTGATAGACTGAGAGGCCACATTGAGGAGACAGTTAATAAAAGCAGGACTAGAAGAATCAATGTGTTCTGACACACCAGTGACAGATTGGAGAGAGGGACAGATTTAATATCCTAGCATTATCCTTTCCCAGCCTAAGGGCCCTGAAATTGATTGAATAAATTAAAGCATTGCTGTGGATGACACTTGAGTTAAGGTAGTATCAGCACTTCCATCTTAACTCCCTATATCCTTTCCTCTGAGGTTTTCTTTTTCATGTCTTGGCACAGAAAACTTACTCCCGTGCTACAATTTGGCCAAGCAGATCTCAGCTCCCATGCAATTTTACTATTATAATTTTCAAGAACAGGAGAAAAAGCAAGAAAATGAGGGAATTACAGAAGGAGGACTAGATAGATAGTTCTATCTGGTGTGCTTTTGAAATCAAAGGATAAACAGGCCATGTCAGGCTACTCCTAAAACTACCATGTGCTCATTCTGTGTCATGGCCAATCTCTCTTTGCAAATAGTGAGCAGAAAAATAGACTTTGAAAAGAAAAATGTACCGAGAACTCACAAAAAAATAAAGCTTTAGGCCAAATTAATCGCTACATAGCTTCACTTGCATGCAAAATTATTCATTCTTTTGTTACTAAAAGCAGCTAAGGTAATTGCAGATGAACACTCTTCCACTTTTATTCTTTATTATCTCTTGGCAAGTCTCTCTCAGAGTCATCAATAGGATTTTATGTCACAACAAATCCAACTGCTTAAATAGAGTCAGGTGCTATGACAGAATCAGGCCCTTCATTGAGTTGGTCTGATCATCAGTATTCCCAGGGCACCTCTCATCCATGTATAGAAGAAGTGGGTCTTGGAAATCACTCAATATTTTCTTTAAAGCACTAGGCACATTCATCCGAGGGAAAAAACTAACCTCTGCACCTCAGAAATGGTGCCATGTCTCTCACAAAACGAGATTTAAAACTGCGGTGTATCATTTTCATTTTTATAGGCTGTGTCACTGTCCAAACTCCTGTACCAGCCACCACTGGGTCACTAGCATCTCAAATATTACCAAAATGCTACCCAGACATCTGTTTACACGCAGCTGACTAACACATAAGGGGCCAGTAGTCCACACTCTGAAAGTTGTGTATTACACATAATAAAGATTGTGTAGAGCAAATGGTCTCTGCTATGTTCTTTGCATTAGTGCTTAACATCACACCCTCTAGCAGAACATCAGCTCCAACAATGGCAACAACAAAAACTTGCTTTCTCTCATTTTTAAATTTTATTAAACTCACCGTGCACAAAGCTGCAATGCTAAAAAGTATGAGCACTTAGCACGCTGCTCATTTTAGCAATTACCCGTCTGACCCCAACTCCCTCATCTTTTTAGCACGTCTACAGGGCATCAGGGAGCAGTTTCAACCTTCTCCCTTTGTGAAGAAGCAGGTGCTCAACAACTTCACACAGTATAACGTTTCACCCGACAACACAACAGGGAAATTCCCCACCCTTCCCTGATTTGCAACAGCCAAAAAGCAGAATGGTTCCAGATAGCTGCATCCCAGGATGCTTTGGGATAAATTTGCACATGAGAATGTAGTACGTGACTGCTGTTGTCTTTAATGGGAGTCACATGGTTAAAGCCCCAAAGAGCTACTTGGAAAATTTTGAGGCTTGGTATTTAAAAATGAGAAAAACGTACACAAAACGGTTTAGGTCAGCATTCAGCTGAGATACAAGGGAAAACAAGCTGGGACATTCAAAGCAGGCATATTAGTGTGCACCCCACCTCTACGGCAGCCAAACAAGATGGGTTAAAGTCAAAGTATGTGAGTCACCCCTGTATTAATCTGCATTTATACCATCAATTTATGGGGGTAAACACACCAGTGATTCAGGCTCTCAGTGTCAGCCTCCGTGGGGACTTCAATGACTCTGTCAGCTTGTATCTCAGTCCACAGGCTGTTTGCCCATGAATTTAAATATAGATTGAACGTCAATGCCTCTTTCCACAAATCAAGGCTTCTCATTTAAAACATTGCACTTGCATGTTAAATAGAGACTAATTAGACACTCAAAGGGAGGACAAATCTAATTTGACTAGAAGGATACGGAGAAAATTAATGCAGTGCTGTGGCAGTATGGAAAAAGCCTTTCACGCTGGTTAAAGTGGAAGCGGAATAGGACCTGTGACTTCTGTTCTTGCTCCTTATACTCGCTTCCTTGTATGAGTTCTTCACACCCTCCTGGTTTCACTGCTCCTTGGGTCCTCATTTACATCAGTACACAAATAGCCACTCTGGTGCTCCAGCATCCTACGCACATCACGTCTTTGTGCAGGGGGACAGAGACTTCACATCCGCTGTGCCTGTATTCGTTATTTTTTTTAAATCATCTGCCAGAGTGGTAGGAGTGAGCTTACTAGCCCTGCTTCCTGAGCAACGTAAATGATGGGTTTAATCTACTATAACGCAGTTATCACCCCCAGAAAAATCACACACCTTTTTGTGAATAATGGGAGCCTTCTGAGGGGTTTCTCTACAGATAATGGAGCACAGTTGGCTAAGCCATCTTTGGAGGCTACTCTTTAAACATCAACAACTCATAGCATCCTCAGGCAGTGGAAGTTTATGAATCTCTCTCTGGAAGTTAAGGTACTCATTAGTTTTAGGCTGAGGGAGCAGATGGCAGCAGACTTGCCTTTCCTTGGACACAGGTGGTTGACTCTGCACCAACCTTCATTAAAGACTTTGAGACTGTTAAAGAAACCAGCAATTAATCTAAAGATACATGTCAAAAGATTTCTCTTCTTCCTTGAGGTCTGGGTTTCCCACCACATTACTTATCACTAAGTAGCCAGCACAGCATAGAAGCTGAGAGAAAGAGGGAGTGAGGTAGGAGGAAAAACAAAATTCAGCTTTCTAGCTGTGATTTTTATTAGAATCACGGAAAATGTAAATAATGACATCTCAATATAGGAAAGTTCACATACCTTGGGGTACAGCCTCAGGTTTGAAATTCATCCCAGGCTGAGCTAGAGGCTTGCCAAGACTTGCAAAATTTTGGAGTAAGCTTGGGTCCAGTGCAACATTGTCCAAGACCCAATTCCAAACAGAAGGTGGCAAATTTAAACCTGGCTTCAGTTCTAATCAGACCTCTGGGAATTCATGATTTTGCTTCAGAAGACTGGAAACAAGCCATTTTACAACTGCTATTGCTAAGCCAGGTGAAAGTGGTGATCTCAGTTAATTATCTGTTGGCAGTCAAAACAGAAATGGGGAGATCCACCTCTGTACACATGCCCTGATCCTGATCCACTCCAGCCATGAACTGGTCTAACCACACTGACTCCTCCTTTAACGCAGCATGACAGAGAAGAATGACTAACTGCAGAATTGTTATGTTATAAATATGTCATAGATCTATAACCCGTGCCTGATTTGACTCTGATTCAAGAATTCATCTGAAACCTGCTAAGGACAACAATATTGACTGTTGCTTGAGAAAATCCTCTGACCCTATCTGGTTTTCAGGGCAGAACTTGGTTGAGTTCATACATCCCCTATGACAACCCTGGGAGCACGCGCTTTTATTGAGCAGCCTGTCTCCTCAAGAACGGTTGGCATCCTACTGCTGGGTGGCATCTATCGGGGATGCCTGTCGACGTAGGGACACATGAGGAGCTCTTCCTCCATGCTCCAGCTCACTGTTCTCTGACCCAGTGTGCAGCTGTTATCTCAGAGACATGAGACATTGAGAGAGTAACTGCACAGACTCATTTTTGTCTGAGGATCACATCAGTGGTGTTTAGCCAAACTCCCTTCACAGCTCAGTCTCTTGATGCTTCTGGAGTTACACCAGCAGAAAATCTAACTTTTTTACTGGTGTTTCTGTAACAGATTGCCCTATTGTATTGCAAACAATAAAGTGTGTTTCAGAATGCCAAAAAGCATCTAAAATGGCTGGCTAGCTCTTCATATCCTGGGAACTTAACTGCAGCTGCACAAACTGATTTGAAAATGTGTGATCCCGGGGTTCTTTCTTATAAAAGGTCTATAAAGACATTATGTTGGAAAAATAGCTCGAAGAATAGTTAAAGCGACAGTCTTGAAACATCAGACACTTGCTACTCTTGCCACCTCAGCTACTTATTCCAGAGAGGGGAAGGCCAAGATTACAGAGTTCTGATGCTGCCTTGGGTCAGGCCCTCAAAAACACTGCTGTTTCTCCATCTGTACAACAGGTAATGACATCTAAGTCTTGCAAAGATATTCTTTGGCTAAACTAACTGAACGCTGTGTTCTCTGTATAATTGTAAGTACAAAGAAATCTCAGCAGCCATTTAAAATCAGGCTTTAAGATTTATAAACTCATGGGATTTTTAGTAGCAGTATAAATGTTACCACCATAGCCAAGGTCCTTTCCATACTCTGTGCCCAAATCCTGTAGCTCTAATAATCAAGGGAATGTTTAGTCTTTGAGCTGTAATATTTCTTGCCTTTTAGGATTCATCCCTGACAATAATTAAGTCTCATAAGGATGAAACTTAAATGAGCAGTAGCCTTTGGGGATGGTATTAGAGAGCTAACTGTGTTTGTGGTTTAAATATTAATGTCAAAGTGTAATTACCATCCGCTAAGTTTCAGGCTAGTGTTTGAAAACACATTTAGCTAAGCAGGAAGAATGAGCTGTACCAGTTGGAAGCTTCTATATGGAAAGGATTAAAACTTAGAGCCAGAACAATTTCTCAACCAGCAAAGAGCACAAGAAGACATGCTTGGTGGGTGTTCTTCATGCAACCCCAGTGTGTGGTGGCTTCCCACTGCTGGCTGACTCCAGGCAACTTCTTCACACAGCATGGCAAGGCAGAAGCCTCAACAGCAGCAATGCTATAATATTGCATCCCAGTGGGGGTTGTGGATGTTGTGTGTCTACCTTACAATTGCAATGCAAGCTACAGCCAGATCCCAGAGGAAAAAGCCTCATCAAATTGAATGCCACTGTTGTTTTCTCCTTGTAGCCTCTTTGCTTATTCCCTGGAGTCTGAGCAAGGATCCCACTGAGTCCCCAAGATCCCTCTGGCTTTGAGAGAGGAAGCACATAAGTATTAGTTCACTTAGCACATATGGACTCCTGGTGTAGTCTTGTGCACTGCTGGAATTCTCAGGGAACATTCAACATCTGGCAGAGTTGAGCCTGTGGAAGAAAAGTGTGCAGAGCACAGGGACAGTAAGAGCAGAAAGAAAGGGGGTGGTGCATGCAAATTAGGTTTTGAATGGAAGAGAAGGATTCTGTGCATGCTAGCACTTGCTGGGGAAAGGCTGCGTTGCAGTAGAGCTACAAATTGAGCCAGACACAGTAACACTCTACTCTCCCTCTAGGTCTTGAGCATGGAAAACAGGGAGAGGCTGTAAGTCATTTCACTTCATCTTTGTTCGTTTCAGACAAATAGAGCAGAAAAGTCAAGCCAGAGAAAGTGGAAAGAGGGCATGAAATGGAGCTGACTTTCTAATGGCTCGGTTAGCCTGGCCACTGGTTACAAGCATTAATAACATACAAGCTATTCCCAGTACTCCCAAACCTTTGTGTGATGTTAAAAGTGTGGACAGGAGGAGAAAGCAAGAAAGTAGAGAGCTAATGCAAACAAATCGTGCAGAGTGTTGCCCAGAATTAATTCCTTTTTCCTACACACTGCTACTCTGTCCCTCCAGGTCCGGGTCCGCACAAAAAGATCGCTCCTCTCCCAGGGAAGCTGGAGTGTCCCTGTTGAGGACCTCCTTTCATTAGAAATTATCCTTGTGCCCTGGGCAGGATCAGGTGACCTCTCCACTTTCTCAGACCTTTGCACAATAGATGAGCAGTTAAAGATGATTCCTCCAATGCTGCCCTATGCCTCTGGGGACAGCAGAGCTCTGAATGGCCAAGCAGGCCTGGTGGGCCACAGATAAATCTTTCATTCAGCATATGTTGTAAATCCCAAGGAATCTAATGGGATTTGGCAATTTGCTCCAGCCAAGGTTTAGATGATCAAAAGAATTTCTTCAAGTCAGCAGCACTTATGATGAAAGCTAGCCAAAATCTCAAAATATAGTCCCTCAGCAGGATGAAGCCATTATTCTTTCTTTTTGAGTTTATGTGTCTTTATTTTTATCATCTCTCTGAGAGGAGGGGGCGGAAAGAAGGAAAAGTAAAGTTTAAGAGCACGGATAAATTCTACCTTGCTCAGCTTCTGCCCTGAGACAGCTATCTCCAACCTCTCAGTGACACATTAGCCTTCAGAGAGATTGATCGATAGCTGGATTGCTGGGAAAGACTCATAGCCCGTGCCCTAATAACCAGAGAAACCTGCCAGAGGAACTGCAAAATTAACTCTGGTTCTAAATAATTAAGCGTTAGGTGAATATTTTCTTCTATTAACTATTTCAGCTTGCACCCCAGCTGCAAATTCCTCTCTGCCTTTGATGGAGGGATTGTACCTTCAGCTGCTTTGGGATGTGACACTGCACGCCCTGTTCAGGCAATCTGGTTTTCTGGGTTCTGTTTCTGTCTCTCTTCTGGCGATATGCTGGATCTCACATAAACCTGGCGCATGTCTTAGGAGGAAACAGAGTCATCCAAAACGGATAGCCTCGTTTGGAAAACGGAGCTTTCCTTTCTCCCCGCCTCTGTTTCCCCTCCTGTAAAATGGTTTCCTGCTCTTCGGAGAGTGCAAGGGGTGTTTGTTGATGTTTGGTAAGAGGCCATGGAGCAGGAGTGATAAATGGTAGAGTAGATTTCCTGCCTGTCCCCAGTCTCTGGCTCTTTTGCAACCCCTGAGCTGTGCCCTTATTGTTCTCTTTCACCATGGGTCAGATCCAGCATGGTACTAAGCATTCCCCGCCTCCATCCTAATCTTGTCTGTAACTCTGGAGTGAGAATAATAACAAAGTGATATAAATACTCAGTAAAAGCCACCTTTTCTGCAGTCACTGGGAGGTGAGGGCATTTTATGCTTCTTAAAGGGAACTCAGTACAATACAGGATTAGGTCCTGTTTGCTTTTCTGTCTCTAGTTCATTCTGCCATTCTTTTTTCAACTTAGCCAGTCTCCCACTCCCTTTCCAGGTATCTTCCACAATGTCCCTTCTGTTCAAACTCTGTACTCTCCCCAGCTGGGAGGACAGTCCTGGACAAAACATCACATTGCCAAGCAACGTGTGCATTATCTGTCTGCCGTATTGCTTGTCCTCCCACAGGCAGCATGTAAGCTGACATAAAAGTGAAAATGGCCTGAAGTCTGATCTACGTGCATGGGCTAATCCAACAGAAATGCAGCCATGTGTAACAGAGTGCAAAAATCCAATTTATCCTGCCAGAAGAACTGGGATTGTATTGATCTTGTACAATGATTGTGGAATCACAGCTGCAGATAGCATCTGCAGATGCTCGCAGAGAAGGCAAGGGCTAAACACAGAATGGCAGGTCAGGTATAAACCTCAAGTCCTTCCTGCTACAGAACATCTTTCCAGGACGAGAGTCAAGACCTAGTTAAGGGGCTACGCACAGTGAACTGACTCTGCAAGGGTGCAGAAATGTTTGCTGGTAGTTCTAGAGGGCTAACTTCACACACAAAACAAAGGAACATACAGGAAGAACAAACTGAGTGAGCTCATAATAATAATACAAGAATGAAGTATGGCCCCGCTCCCTTCCTAGCTATGACAGAACTAAACAATCACAAGGCCCTCCCTTGCTATCACTTCTCTGGTAGGGAAAAAGACGCAACAGCGTCAACAAAACACTGATGTCCCGACAATCTGCTCCAGAAATTGCTGGGGATAGGCGGTGTCTCGCTGCCTGGCCTGTCTGATGATGAACAATGCTTTTCCAAGGCTGCTTGCTCTTGCCTGTCAGCCAACACACTGAGCGGAACAGGCATGTTTTGGCAGGGAGATTTTTTTAATCCTTGTGCAGAACTGAATCGTTTAATAAAGCAGAGTTGTAGATAATGTCTTCTGAATTAGTGGTTAGCATTGCAGTTCAACCTCTTCCCAACTCCATGGAGGAGAAAGGAGAAAAAAGAAGAAAAATTTAATGGATTCTCCAAGCTGCTAGGTTACATTAACTTGAGGCCACATCAGAGTGCCATCCCCAGGTTTTATGAGCATCCCCTCGTCTTGCATGCATTTGTGTTAGAATCCTTCCGACTCCACTCAGAGAAGACCAACTCCAGTGAGACCAATGGAGCTAGAACTAAATCATGCTTCCGATGAGATGTAAAAGGCTTTTTGATTTCAGTAGAAACCACTAACGGCATCTAACAGAGATCAGAATTTAGACCAACTCTCTCTGATTCTGGAAAACAGGAAAAAAAAGCGCACATCATTAAAATAAAGTCTTCCATAATAAGCAGAGCTCATTTGTCTGTCAGTGCAGGTGACAATCCGTCAGGCCGTCATCTGCCTTGACAGCTGTCACCTCTCTGAGACTGACACATCTAGAGAGTGCAGTGTTTCCTGTGCTGCTCTCCCTTGTACTGCTCTCCCATGCTCATGTCCTAGTCACCACATTTGAAGCCTTTTGCCAGTTCTTATGTACATTTGATATTCACATCTATTCACCTAGGTCTTTTGACTTCACCCTACAACATGCCTTTTGCTGCTGGTTTTCACTTGAGATTGATTTGCTAGACAGATTTTTAATGCAACAGTCATTGAGGTGGGAGTTCTGGGACAAGGCCTCTTCTGATGTGATTTGGAAGAATTCCAGATGCTCATCTGCATCACCTAATGCCCCACCCCTGTCACTTCAATTTTCCACTGCGTCTCTCCTCTCTTCTTCTTCCTGCCTCTACCATACAAGTTGCAACCCTTCCTCCACGCTTCTACTTGTTTACTCCTTTTACAACTTCTTTCTTTCAAATACAAATGCCTGATTGCTACTGTCCCCAATAGGAAATGGGGATACGAGGCCAGGCATAAAAGATGTTGCCTCCAACACTTGTAATGGAGTTACTCCTACATATACTAGGACTGAACATAAAATCAAGAATTCCAATGAGGAAAGTGGCCACCATCTCTGAAGGGAAGGAGTGTTTACCACTGGGCCAAGAAATGAAATCCCCAAACCCTGCACTAAAGAGAAGAAGGGCATCCTTGAGCCTGCAGAAAGGGAAGCTGCAATGCAGGGCTGTTTTAGTCATTACGGTAAAGAAGGTCTTTGACATAAATCAGACAGATTTTGCTTTCTTTGATACTGGTACAAATGTAAGATAAATGCCATGATTTCACTGGGATTACTTCAGATTCATGCTGATGCAAATATTATTAGAATTTGGTATCTTACCGTTAGGATGATTACCCTGCAGCAGAACATGCACTGTGCACCTGCTGCTGCTGTAGCTCCTAATTAGAAATAGGTTTATTGACCAAAGATGAGTACAGCATTTTATCAGTTCTTTTTCCTTGTTCTCTCCGTCCCTCTCTCCTGGTCACATTTATAGCCAAGGGAAGGGGAAAGAAACAGCATCAGCAATTTCTGCCTACAATGAAATACAAACTCTTCTTCCCAAGCTTCCTTGTGAAGCAAACCCTGGCTAACTGGCTGCTTTCTCTCCTTTCCATGAGAGTGACAAACATCTAGTAGAAGCATCAGTCAGAGGTACAAACTCTTCTGAAATTGATGAGCTGGAGTATCATCTTGGTGCTCTCAGAGCACTGCAGCTTGTGACTGTGACAGACACTCACCGGCCTTCAGTGTGGGCTCTGCAGGGAGTCCAGAAGTATCTTTGCACTGGAGCATGTTCCAGCTTCCTGTTGAAATAAATGTATGTGCTACATACTGCAGACAATTACTGTATAAATCACTGAGAGCAAAATCCAGAGTCCCAAGCCTTTACCTCCAAGAATACAGCCTCTGCAGCTTAAGCTAAAGCAAAATTCCTTGAGCTAACTGCCAGAGTAGTTCCTTTACCTTGCCTAATTTGGTAGGCACAGATGGATGGATGTAGATACAGACACATAAATACTGCTTTTCAGGTTTCTGCATATGACTCCTGAGCATCCCTATTGCTTTAGCAGATGTATCATAGGGAAGACCAAGATTTTCCTTAATTATCAGTTTCATATTACCACCCTTTTCTCCTGTGTTAGATCATTTGACACTCCTTCCCACTCTGTGTGATTCCCTGATATAATCTACCAAGTACAAACAGCTACAGCTACAACGTTAATTGCTATTTATGCTGCAAACACTGTGTAACTACATGGTCATTTGCAAGTTCCCTTAGATCAGACATTAATGATATTTAACATTGTCAAGTTATTACATCCATAATTGCTACACAATTCAGTGTTGAGGTCCCCTGACAAAAAAGCAACCCAGAAAATGCAAACAGTCCTGCCTATGCCTTGATATTATTCCAGTTGGATGTGATCATTGTAGAATTTCACATTTCCTTATCCTGTAGAGTATTAGCAACTAATTTATCCTGTTACCTTCACCTGCCATGGAACTGGAGTCTGCCTGCAGTGTGAGTATCTCAGCCAGCTTCAGACAAGCACGTAGTAGCACAGAAGGATAAATTTCAGCATGGGCTGCACACACTTTCCAGGTGTCCTGGGTGTGTGTGGCTCACCTATGCTTACATCCATCCCATTGCATCTTTCTGTGGCTGCATCCCCACCGCATCCCATCTGCTACTGTTATCTAGAAAAGCTAAACAAAAGATGCAAATGCTAGGTTCACTGTGATAAGATGTCAATCCAAGACTTCAGATTAGAAAAACCCGTTGTCCTGCCCAAAGTCCATTGGATTAATAGCTCTTTCACCAACACACTTCTCATTAGTTTAGTTCTGTTTGGACTTCTACAGAATTGGGGCTAGACTTTATGAATCGTCGCAATGGTGGAAAGAAGAAGAGATAGTTTTCATGCCTACTCCCTGCCATGGACAGCAGTATAGTACTTCTTCAGCTCCTTGCCAACAATATACTTTCTCACAGGATTATCTAATTATCTTCTTAATTGTGTCTTGGGAACATCTTCTAAAGATGTGTCTTCAAGCTGCAGCAGTTGCAGATGGCAGTATTGCATCCTCCCTGCCAACTCCCCCTGCCTGCTCTCTCCATATTTGTCTCACCTGTAAGAATAAATGAGTATCTCCTATGCATTCAGTCACTCTGTGACTGCTACCACCACATTAGTGATAATGAGAACACCAGATCCCCAGAGATACGGGGAAGGCAAAACTTTGTTAGAACAAGGCAGAATCTGTTTTCTTTTATTGCTTTGGACTCTACTGCATTTCTGGATTAGGAAAATGTATTTGGGGAGCCATTTCTCCATTTTTCAGGCCTGCAGTGAATTTATACATTCCCACCAGAGACTCACATGCTGTTGTCAGTAACCAAGAGACACAACTTAATACCTCAGAGAGCTCAGTGCAGTGCATGGAACCACTCTGGCTGCCGGCCATGGTTCTGAAAGAATCATAATGAAAAAAAAGTGCTTGCTACAGGACTGCAGACCTAAGGAAATCAAAATGCTATTGATCCCAGCCCATCCTGTTCTCATTACAATCTGCTCTGCTAGTGGCAGCAGGAGTTTTGATGAAATCCATCATTACTAGAAGGGTAAATACGTCTTTAGGTGGCATAAATCAGCAGCACTTGCTATGCCAGTTTATGCCAAGTGTGAATATAGACCACGCTGGTATTTGTTATGTGCAGAGAAATAGTATATGGGGTCAATACAGAAAGCTCCAGTATGGCTGAGGCTTGCAGAGCATTTGTTTAACTAATCAGCTACACCATGCAATCAGTGTCTATTTTTCCTCTCATAAATAGGCATGCATGAGGGAAAAAATGATTGTTAAATACTCATACAGCGGGTTTTAACAAACTGCAGATTTGAGGAGAAAAACACAAGTACAAATAAAGCTTCCCAGCTGCTTATGATTTTTTTTCTTCTGGTTGAATAAATAATCACCTTTGCCTAATTGAGTAAATATAAAACTCCTCAGAAATGGCAACTCAACAAAGCACCAAAGAAGCCCAGCATTTTCAGGAGGAATTCCCCAGGAAACAGCATATGCAGGAGGCAATGAATAAAATATTTCTCTCAGTTCCTCTAGATGTGAGAGGCAACTAAAAATCTGAAATAATGAAGTAAAGAAAGAAATATTTAATTAATAAACTGAATGAAGAGACAAGAGCATGGCAGAGGGAATGGTTTCCAGATGCTTCACCCTGGAGTCCTAAATAAAAGATAAACAAATTGCAAGACATTACCCAATCATCTCCACAGTAGTTCAAGTTTTAAAGCAGGTCTGCATTCTACAGATTTACTAAAGTGCACTGAATAAAATACCAGAAATACCTTGGAGGGGGGATTATCACAAGAGAAGGAAAGAAAATGCAATATGACATTGTTTTTTCACACACAGGGAAATAAAAACACATAAAGACATTGAAGCCACAGAACTGAGCTGATGGCAAAATTGGCAGCTGGTGCTTTCACCATTAAACCGCAGTGCCTTCTAGTTCCACCTCTATTTCTTGTTTTTCTTAGGAACATCAAGCTTTAAACCACTGCCAGACTGGGAGTTGAGCTTATGAATCAAAGAAAGGATATGGCGACATAATCTTTTTCAACCCATCTTCTTGTAAGGTGGTTTCTATTCGTTTAACATCCCTCCATGGTCTTTATTAGCAAACAAAATGTGAAGTGCTTCACATGCTCTGTGTGAATTCTTATGAAGGAGGAGAACAGCAGTATAAGATAGATGTGTCAGCTGGGAGGTCTAGGAGATTGGCTATAAGAATTTTAAGGAGCTAATTTCAAGAAAACAGTAATCAAGGGAAGCTGAAAGGGTGGGAGAACATCATAAAAAGAAGCAAGCTGCTTCTCTCAGCAGAAGGAACTGGGGTGATATGATTCTCTGAGGGTCCCAGATTGGCTGCATCAATTCTATAAACTTTTGGTATTACAGCAAGCTGGCTACTAGGAAGCTGCATTTTTAGAGATTATGATTGGCTCCAGATTAAGTAGCCACATAAATCCTGTCAGCTGGAAAATGGTTTGTTTGTTTTAAAAGAAAATTATGTAACCAAGAAAATTCAATCTTTTCCTTTCTCCAGTTTTTTCAGTTACAACGTTTTAATGGTGAAGCTCAGTTTTACAGTGGGTGTAACAGACAGGCCAAAATGAGTAAGTTCTGCTAACATTAAAGCTGTAAAGGGATCAAACTATCCCCAAAGACCCGTTTCTCCATTACAGCAAAATCCAGCAAGCCTTCTGTACCTCCATCATTCCAGGATGGCAAAGCACTAGATAACACCTGGCACTCACATGAGCTCTCACAAGATTTGTGTTCACAGCAAAGTTCATTTGTGTTATAGCTCCAGCGTACTCATTAATCTGACTCCTGTCCAGGCATAAAGTCTCATTGTTTCAGCCACAACAACCCCCAGCAGCGCTACAGGCTTGGGGAGGAGTGGCTGAAAGCTGCCAATCAGAGAGGGACCTGGGGGTGTTGATTGACAGCCGCTGAACATGAGCCAGCAGTGTGCCCAGGTGGCCAAGAAGGCCAATGGTATCCTGGTTTGCATCAGAAATAGCGTGGCCAGCAGGGACAGGGAAGTGATCCTGTACTCGGCACTGGTGAGGCCGCCCCTCGATGAGTGGGTTCAGTTTTGGGCCCCTCACTCCAAAAAGGCCATTGAATGACTCGAGCGTGTCCAGAGAAGGGCAACGGAGCTGGTGCAGGGTCTGGAGCACAGGTCTGATGGGGAGCGGCTGAGGGACCTGGGGGGGTTTAGTGTGGAGAAGAGGAGGCTGAGGGGAGACCTCATGGCCCTCTACAACTCCCTGAAAGGAGGGTGCAGAGAGGGGGGATGAGTCTCTTTAACCAAGTAATAAGTGATAGGACAAGAGGTAATGACCTCAAGTTGCGCCAGGGAAGGTTTAGACTAGATATTAGGAAGCATTTCTTTACAGAACGGGTTGTTAAGCGTTGGAATGGGCTGCCCAGGGAGGTGGTGGAGTCCCCATCCCTGGAGGTGTTTAAGAGTAGGGTCGACATAGCGCTTAGAGATATGGTGTAGTTGGGAACTGTCAATGTTAGGTTAATGGTTGGACTAGATGATCTTCAAGGTCTTTTCCAACCTAGACGATTCTGTGATTCTGTTTCTGTGTTGTGGTGTTAATAGCTCAAACTGATTAACAGAGAAAATGAGCACAGCTTGTCTTAAATAAAGGTAAGGAAGCTGAAGAATATAATTCAGTTCTTTTGGCCTCCCTCAGAAAGGAAGGAAAATGTGAGGTTTTGGTTAAGAAGAATGAAGCTCTCAGCATGTTCTGGCTTCCAGCCATAGCGAGAGTTAAAATAGACAGGTACAGTGAGTTTAGGGAAGGAAATAAATCATGGGGTCCAACTGATGGTGCAATGTAACTCACATTGCACTTTCAAATCCACTGACACAAATACTGGAAAATAATGAGGTTGCATTTTGATAAAAAAGAAGAGGGTTTGGTCTTCTGGACTATTCTGAGATGCTATCAGCTCTAAAAATCCTGCAGTAATCTAGTGTGCATAGGACAGTGTGTAGCATTTCAGCCAGACATTGCTGCACAGAGTTCAAGAGCCTGTGGTTAGCTTAAAGTGTGCCTGCTAAGGTGAAACTCTGATTCTACTGAATCTGGTGCCAAAATGTTCAGTAATTTCAGTGGAAAATGTCTGCTTGAGTCTTGATTTACTGACTCAAAGTAAAAGAATTTACCCTAGTTCTCAACTCTGCTAACTCTGGGCTATATTCTGCATATTGAGATCAGTAAGGACAGTTCACCAGGGCGAGCACTGGGCAGATCAAAGCTTCAGGTTTCCTCATATTCTTGACAAAAAGATCCTGTCAAAAAAGACATGCCTCACCGTGCTCTGTTGAAGATGCACAAAGGAGGAACAAACCTCATCCCATTCATTTTCTTGCCTGCATGAAAAAATTGGTAGTTCTCTCATCAGACATTTGTGTGTGTTGTTAAACAAGCCCCACAAGCTCCCCTTAGGTGCCAGCAAAATGCTGAAGGGCCATTGTGCTCACATCTGCACTGCTCTGGAATTATGAAGGTGCCCTTAGTGGAAGCAACTTAATGTCTATTAATATAGAATTGAAATCACAGGAAAGCATCCCTTTCACCGCTCTATTTTCTATGCATCCTCCCCACTGTCCTCCTGTTCATCCATCAGTCTCTGTATCTCTGTCTGCTTTTTTGTCCTTTTTGGTGCATAAAGGTTTTACTCAGATGGCAAAAACCTATGTTCTTCTTCCAGTGTCTGCAATGAAGGTCAATATGAAACAGCTTCTTATCTCCAGCTTTAGTTTTTTATACCTTCAAGGGTCTTTATTCCAGTAGCAAAATTTAACTGACAATTACAGCTATTGATGTGCATGCATGGTGCTTAAAACCTGTGTTACCACTGCATTAATCCAGGCAGAGACTGGAAGCTAGACAAAGGCTGCCAAAGAAGGCACCTGTTAATGCATTCAAAGGAGGAGGCTGGGGAGACCATGCACATAAGTAGTAGCCATTCCCTGCAAAACACGTGGCTTTTTTCTTCCTCTTCCCCCTTTTCCAGAGCTCTGGATTTAACAACCACAGGTTAGAAAAACCACATACAGGATGTAAAGCATGAAAGTACAGCTGCAGAGGTTAAACCTGTCACGATTATGACGTGAAATAGTGCTGCCTTTACAAAGGGAAAAGGATTTACAGACAAACAGCAAGTCTCCGTTAAACCAAACCTGATTTCCTGACAGTCTATTTGGAAACAGATGGTGATGGTGGCAAAAGAAGGCCTCTCCTATATGGCAGGCAAAATTCTGCAGTTTGGAAATTTAGAAGATGAAGGCCTTTATTTTGCCTTGTGACATGGAAATTAATAAGATGAGGATTGCTGAATGCAAATTCCTCAAGGGGGAAGAATCACTTATCTCCAAGAATATGTTCTGCTCAGCATCCTCTGGCAACAGAGATCTTTGGAGCAATGCCAGATGAATCAGGGGAATAGCAATGAAGGGAAAGCCTTTCTCTTTCAGGTAATGGTTCTAGTCAGCCAGCAGTGGTCACTGCCCCAAGGTTTGCGGATGCCCTCAGGTCAGACACGTTAAATTGGTGGTCTCAGTTCTGTCTCATTCCATAAAGCTATAGAAAACCACAGAAACAAGTGCACATCAATGACTCTGTGGCTGTCCCTTCTAAAAGCACTTCTGGAATTTTGACTCAAAAGAAATGTGACAGAGATCTGTGCTGCTCCACCCTTAGCTGAATGATCTCTGCATTCCAACAGCCTGGTCCTGGAGCACATGGGTGCAAATACTGACCTAATAGCTCTCAGAAGAAGATTGATTGATGTTAAGGTAAAGGAGAGACTGTATGCAGCCCACCCAACTCTGGCATGTCGCCCACCATGCATACTTTTTTCTCCTGGCCCAACATAAATGTTCAAGGGCCCTGGGACATTTATACCCCCAAAATTTAGACAGGACCCTGTATGACGCTAAGGAGTGCTGAAGAGTATGTGTGTCCCTCTCTGCTGGCAGGTGGCTGCAGTGGCACCTGATCAAAGGCTATGCACACACACATGCACTCTGGCAATCAGACTAAGTCTCCAGTTGCTGACTTAACCGAATCAACATCGTGAGGTTGAATTAGCCACATGCTGGCACTGTAATTCTAATTGTTTTCAAATACACGTTGTAATAAAAGTCTAATTAGCACACATCTCCATATGGGAGCTGGTGGCACATAAGATGGTTTTGCATTGGTGACACAAGTAGTGAAGGATTACATACATTCACCTGCTATCACTTTTCTTCACACCATGTTTTGTTGGTTTTGTGGTAGAAGTTTTAAACAAAAGCAGGAAAACAAGAAGAAGCAGGCTGACAAACTGCACAAGATGTAATATATAGATCAGAACCTTGGGAATGCAATCCAGCAGAGAACATTTAAATAACACTTGACTACAGAGCTCTGAATCAAATCTGATCCCCATGTGCTAACAAGCGTGCAGCCACGTGCAGATGTGGCCACAGGCCTCGCCTGCAGTGCACGTAAAGGCACGCTCCTGTGTGTGACCCCACACATACACACCTAGTCCTGCCTAAACACAGACACCCCCAAACTCCAGCACACACCAGCAACCAAAGACACATTTGCTGTAGCAGTGCATCAGATGTCCTGTACACACTTCAGGTTCTTCTCAGTCCAGCTGTATGAGTCAGTGGTGGGCAGTGCCACCACAGAGCATCACTCAAAAGGTTGTTGTGGGTTGCAGGGGAAAGGCTGCAATGGGAGAGAGTCAGACAACACTTGCCTTCTCCCAGCACAGGAAATACTGCCCCATGGGAGGCAGAACTTCAGCATGCTGAGGGATGCCTGGAATTCTGGATATGCTGCTCCTTCTTCCAGTCCTACTGAGTACAAGACACAGCAAGCCCCTGAACTACTGAGCTTGTGTGGTGGTGACCTCTACAATTTGCAGCAGCCACTGCATACATTATTAATGCCACTGTCTGTGCCAAGAACTGACCCTGCTCCCAGCCAAGGTCAAGGTCTATTAATTATGCACCGTGAATCAGTCCAAACTGGGTGAACTCAGAAACAGAATAATTTGCCGTTGGGCCAGTGATTAGATGCCCTGAAGATGGAGTAACTTGTGGAAACATGAGCATATAATATACCCTCATCACACACAGCACATGAATAAACGGTGAACTACTTGCTGGCATAGGCAGCTCCATTTCACCCTGGAATCTGATTCATTATTGTGAAGACAAACACAGCAGAAGCACGGTGTATGAAAGGGAGCATAGTCCCTTCCCAAACCTACCTGCCATTCCATTGCCACATTTGTTTGAGCCAGCCAGATCTACGTAAACAGAAGGGAGTCAATTAGCAGCTGATGTGAATGGTTCAGTGGAAAGTTATTATTTAAAAGCTAGTTAAGATAATTAGGGGGCAGTTTAATTAAAACATCAACTTAAACACAAAATGAATGCAGTAGCTTTCAAGCCCAGCAGGATGCACAGCTAGCAGATTCCCCTGGGAGGCTGCTAATTAGTGTTTGTAGTGACTGCAAATAATAAATAAAAATAATAATATTCCTGTATGCCTCAGAAATATTAGGAGCTGGGTTCCTTTCTGTCCAAGCATGCCCACTGCTCATTTCTTACTGCATACCCAGATAGTTTGAATCAGAGCATCTGCAGGATATTAGAAGATTAGAAAGCTGTAGTAACTCAGCCTAAGTTTTTGAAGGTCTTTGTTTCCATTTAATCTAACTGTCCCTGACAGCAGAGAACACCACTGGAATTCCCAAGAACCATGCCCCCCAGCTGGCCACATTGCAGGTTCGCTGGTTTTTGCTGCTCCTCCGTTCTCATACAAGGACCACTGCCATGAACAGGTTGTTTGTGATCAGGAATCAAAAGAATGACTTATTTTCTCCTACTCTGAAGTCAGAAGTTACATAGCATAGGAAAAGTTGTTCCTGGGTACACAGCTGTAGAGTCCTGGTGCTCCACTAAGAGAGATACAGAAACCTCTGCAGAACTCAAGCCCATCTCTGTGCACCAGTCTCCATAGATGGATGCACCAGACATTGTTCCCTTTCTAAAGTTCTGCAAAGCTCTTGTTGTAACATTGCAAGGGATCTGATTCTGATCTCAGTGACACTGGTGTTGATCAGAAGCATCTCTTGCTCTTTCACTCTGCAGACAACAACACTGAAAGTGATATTACCAGACAAATAGGGAAAAGGTGAGACAGCTGCAGCATTTGGGGGGGCATGCAGGTGATTCATCCTTTAAACAGCTAAAACCAGAACTCTCCAGCAACTACAGAAGGAGATGCTCCATTTCACACAGAAGGTAATTGTCAGGGCTCCCAACACAAGAAGGGAAGGTCTCTGTAGCAGAAGAGATGGTGCTCACAGGAGTATGTGCAGGGCCGAGAGGAACACGAGTGCCAATGTTTTCTCAGCTGAACGGAGCTGAGCTGTGTTATCTAATTCCTGAACTATAGATTTTGAATTGCCCAAGGGGAGGGGAATGCATTAATTACTTATGAATCAATTGATCTGCTGCTATTTCAGGAACATCTATCTAATGGGTCTGTAATAGAGATGATTCCCAAACAGCAGCTCGCTCACTTAACACAAGTCATCCCTCAGCCCTGATCCCTGAAGAAGAGCAGGGCAAGAGTTTGCAGTACAGGGAACTTCCAGGATATAGGGCAAATTCCTACCAGGTACTGGCCTTGTCTGTTCTTCACCTTGTTCTTGTATCCCAGTTTATATCAGCGCAAAGCAGTTGTGAACTGTCACCACTGGGAGTGAGACTGTGTTGCACCTATCTCACCCTGCTAAAAAATAGTGAAAGCAGGTAAAAAGCAATAAGGAAACGGGTCCAGGGGCTGCTCCCCTTGGCGGGATATATTCCAGAGTGTCATCATCAAAATTAAAGGGACAGAAGGGGATCTCTCCCTCTTTCTTTCTACTCACATACATGGAAAAATACACCCACTTCTGTATGGCCAGGAGCAAGGACACAGACCTTCATATGGCAACCAACATACATTACAGAAGTCCTCAGCAGTTTCCCACTCAGTAGTGTGGCAGACAGCTGCAGGACTGGGGAAAACAAATAACGTGTTTTATAACCTTTTTGCAGCCCTGGATTTTTCTAATGCTTTCGGGCAGGCCCTGCATTTGGCCCACTGCATTTTACATTGGCAGTAATATTCTATTTCTAAATGCATAAGCCAGTTCTTTTCCCATCAGAGTCCCCTGTGGCTTCCTCCTAGTTTCATCTCCCATTATGACTTGCAAGTGCATTAAAGTGTTGAGATTAAAATTTCTTAAAAAATTTATGTAAACAACATTCTTGGCGTGCAGTAGATGACATTCTGCTCAGTAATGAGCCTGGACCACTATGACAGGGTATGAAATCACTCCTTCAGTTTTGTACAGACCCTCTCAAAAGCCACAGTTCAATCTCGGCAGTTGCTAGATTCCCTACAAATACAGAGCATCTCATAAAGGACAAAAGTACATATTTTTTCAGTTTATCACCCTAGACCAGATCTTCAGCAGCTGTAAGTCTGCACATTAATGGCCACTGCCAGTTTATATCCACCATAGCCTATGCACAATGGATCTGGTAGCTCCTGGATGCTGGGCTCTGTGTATTCTGTGTCAGAAGCATACACACATTTCTTTCTGACACATCACCAGTGAAATATTCTGGCCCTGTAAGTGACCCTTTCTACCACAGCACAGTAATCAAAGCCTCCTTCTGTAAAGGGCTTGCCCCTGCTCCATTGAAGCCAACGATAAACTCCTATTCAGCTTCTCTGGGCTGAGAATGAGGCCTCAATCAGCATGAGGAATTGAGAAATATCTGATGTGTGCTCTGGGACTGCTTTACCTTGCACCTGCAAGATGCCAGGAATTGAGCCATCACTTAACTAAAAGCTGTGTGAATAAAGCCTGGAGATCCTAGTCTGAAAATTTAAGGCAGAAGTTTCCATTTTGTTTGGCACTTCTTCTCTAAAAGATGTTAAAGTATTTCTGTCATTATATCTCTGCTCTGAAAGAAGTTCAGAGGCAATTTAGTTTTACAGGAGTAGCCTTCTTTGGAGACACATTTAAGTCAACGGGAATACCACTCATCAAAGTCTTTCTGTTACTCTGTGTAACTGAAGCACAATTACCAGCATACCACTCCTATCTTCAGCTTCTCTCCTAAATAATTAAGTTCTTTGTCAGTCATCAATTCTCTCAGTGTAAGCAGGGTCAAAAGGTAACCTGCGCTCAAGTAAGATTTGGGGGGTACATTTATAGGAAAGAATTTGCCTGTGATGGTCAAAATCTGCAAGGAATGCTTTCCAGTGGCTTTCTTGCTAATAACAATCTGTCAACACTTATCAAACTTGTATCTAATCATGTCATCTGTAGTGTCTTTTATTTTAGCAAAACATCAAACTAGAGGATATTAAAGAAAACATCTAGTCTTGCACAGCTCTTTTCAGCAAAAGATATTGAAGCTTTTTATGCAGAAAGTGTGTATCATTATCACCATTTTATAAACAGGAAAATGAAAGCACAGAGAGATTAAACGACCCACTTAAGGTATTAGAGCAGATTACTGCCCAAGCCAGAAACAAACTCAAGTGCCTGGAGCATTGCTCCAATGCTCTGGATGACACCAGGTAAAGATCAGCTCATTCACCACTGAACACAACCATTTCTCAGCTGACACTGTGTGTTATGAGCACTGTGTACCAAAGTTACATGGCAATTTAGGACAACCGTGATTTGGATGTTGTCTCTAATTTGGATCATCCAATTGAAAATCCTACCCCGTGGTACACAGTTGTAAAAACCTGAGTTCAGATTTGATCAGGAAGGACAACATTATCTGATTGCTAGCAAAGCCTGTTTCACCAGGTTGCTGGGGTTTCTAGTTTACTCTCATCCATCCATCAGGGCTCCCAGCAACACAACAGCTCCCAGCCCCGAACGGCATTAATCCGCCCTCGTGCTCAGTGAGCAGCAATTTTCAGAAAGCCCAGTCTGGGGAGGCAGGCAGGGGAGCAGCTGCAGTAAGGGACAGCGGGCTCACAGGGCAAGCAGTTAGCACAGATACGGCAGCTGCGGCTCCAGTCTAGGCAAGTGCTGCAGCTGCACGCCAGCTAGGTGCTGAGGGGTAGCAAAGCACTGATTAGAGAGACTGAGGCAGAGGCTGAGAATAGCCATGGTTTGGGGCAAAGACAGAAGCTACAGCGCTGGTGGCAAGGAGTGAAAAGAAAGGGCTGGCCTTGATCTCTGTGCTGTCTGAAGTGTCCCTACAGGAAAGCATCAGGATTAGAGGGTTAATAAAAGCACTGTGCCTTGTGGCCTACAGCTGCTGACTGAATTGATCCAGCTTTGCCCATAGTGACTTGCTGTGCAAGCACAAGGCATGCATGAAACATTGGTTCAACACTGCCCTAGAAGGCAGCATGCCAATTACTGTATCTAGTGACAGACAGCCGTGCAGCAGCTCTTGTTCAAGAGCAGCAATGGCTGAAGGGGAAGCAAAAGAACTCATCACTGGGAATCTAAATGAATCCGAATTGCATTTGCATTTCATTTAGATTTAATATGATAGTTATTGTTTGTTAATTATGTGCCAATTGATTACTGCAGCAACATATTTATTGAAGAGGAATAATTCAGCTGAAGATGCATATCCTACTCATCTAAATTGAGTTAAGCAGATTCAAAGTGATGTAGTGTCACAGAGCATACATCTCCAGTTTGATATGTGCACTTTGGAAAAATTTCTACAATCTGGAAGAAAAGCTGCTCTGTCCCACAACAGCAACTGTGTCCAGGAGGAAGTATCACCCATGAAGGACTTGTGTGTAAGATGCTGGAAGCCTATGTATGAGCATGCAGACCCTGAAAGCCACAAAGCTATGTTCTGCGAGGAGTCCTTGTAGTGCCATACAGCAACTTTTGCCAAGAAGAGAGGTGCACACACACCCACAAACATGCAAACATACAAATAAATGGAAAAATACACAGAAACTCACTTCCAAAACTGAAAGTTGAAATCATGAGAGCCATTGTTCCCATCCCATCCATCTTTCCAGTAAAAAGCGAGTTCTCACTTCTTCAAGACTCCACAGAGAGCTGAAAAAGCAGGAGGTCTGGCAAAGGTCACCCCTACAAAAGGTGAAGGAAAGGCAGAGTTACAGCTTGTGCCAGTTCTGGAAAGGAGATGTGGGGTATGTGGGGATAGGGGAAAATTAAATCCCATTTGATGAATATGAGAAACTAAATGATCCTCTTCATTATGGTCTTCACACACAAGCAGCTGCAAATCAGAGGACTGCTCCAGCAGGGAAATGTCAATTGTATGGAAATGTCATCTTCATTGCAGAGCTCTCCTGGGGCTGCTGGAAACTGCAACTCAACTGCATTAATTTCCATCCCCCTTTCTCTATCTCACTTTCTCTTTTATTTTTCAATCTTTTAACCTTTATAAAAAAATTAAAAAACAACCATCTTTTCTGCATTCAGTAAAATTTTGTAGCTATAATTGTGCAGAAAGGTTAAAGAGTTTCAATTAGAAAGGTCACTCCAGGATCATTGTGCAGCTGGATTCACACGCTGCCTGCCGTTTAGAAAGTTAAAGATAGCTCTGAATAGCTTCCTGCGCCAGGGCTGACACCTCCACCTTTTTCAGTCCCAACAAAAATAAACTTTAAATCCTTACTTTTCAAATAGCGCAAAGGCTCACAGGTCTCAGGAGATTTTCAACAGGGAAAATTGTAACTTAAGATTGAAGACCAGATCAAGAGGAAGACAAGATGTATCCAGCCAAAGGTAATTCCCAACGGGAGAGCACTGCACTCTTGGAGGTGTCTCCAAACTGAGGAAGCTGGCAATCTGAAGCTCATGACGGCTCCAAAGCACCCACAGCATGAAGCATGAGACATTGTTCACGTGTAGGTTTACCTAACCTCGCTGTCTAGGCTCCCATTTCCCACTTCCTGCATTCTCCAATTCTTTGCCCTTACCCTAACTTGTTTCATAGGAAAATAGATTAACGTATTCCCCAGTGTAGAAATGAGGGAGGAACAACAAGGTGCACAGCGGGGACAAGCGTATGGCTGGTCAGGAGAGAGGGATTACGTGAATTACAATTGATTTTCCACTGTTAATGAACCATGAAGTGCTTGTGATTGCATCTTGAAGAGATTTATAATTATTCATTGGATCTCAGAAGATAATTAAACTTCATTAAACACAGACATGACAAGCTTGCATAGTTAAAGAATAAACCCCAGAGCAGGTTCCTGATATAAGGAGGGAGATACAGTGTTGGAAGATGATAAGGAGAACCAGGGGAAATAAAAAAGGGGTTCTTCACTAAAACCAGTTTTTGTCCAAACAAGAAACTGTTGCCCTCAATGTGTTTTTTTCACCTCTTTTCCCTTTGTTTTTAAGCATTCTTTGCTTGTCTTTCACACATCATAATCACACCACCACCTTTGCCTGACATTAAGAGTGCCTTACGTAATACACTTACCAACACTGCAACAGTTGCTGTGTGAGAATGTTACAGTGTTTTAGAGTCAGTGGGGACTGGGCTTTTTGCGTGTTTACCAAAGTGCTGTGATGTACAAAAGACATTGTGGAAGGAGCTGTGGAGAAGCAAGAGAAGGCTGTCGCAGGGAGATGCAGTTCATCACCACATGGATCAGAATTCCCAAACAGTTCAGCATTTGAGATACCAAAGGAGCGGTTATCTCTTCCAAATAGTCTGGCATTAGCTTGTGACCATGTCAAAATTTAACCCATATAGTCCATATTCTAGAGATTTATTAGGATATAATGGAACACATACTACAGGCTATATGGTATATTCAATACTGGAGTAAATTACACCCTAGCTGGATACAAAGCATTTGACACCAGATAAGCAGAATCTAAGAATATTTCAGAAAAGAAACTTATTCCTCAAAGAAGGAACCCACCGGAGAAAGAAAAAGCTAACAATAATGTGCCCTGCCACGGATCAAAGGAATCTTGGCCTGCTAGTAGTGGTAACCAAAGCTATTAATCCAGAACAGCATTTGTTCACAATTTTATTACTGTGCTACTGGGAGCTGTCAGTGACTACAGTGCCCCAACTCAGGTAAACGCCTGCATCCACAAATGCAGTCAAAGTAACCACTTATTGGAGAACTCTGTCTCCTGCCAGTACAAGGTATGCTCTTGGTAAGCCAAAAACCCCTGCTGTCATGGCTTAAGGTGATCTCACTGCCTCTTGTTTTTACACTGAATTTCCTGAGATACGTAAGAATGAAGGACAGGTCCACCTTACATTTTCTCCAGCCTCCTTTATAACATAATTGTCTGTCTACAAAGGGACATCCAGCATCAATCTCAGCCAAACATGAGACTGTTGGGACACCACTACTACCGCGGGGCCAGTGGTTAGTGCTCACAAAGCAAGAACAGGGTGTATTTCCAGAAGTCAGCCTAGAGAAAAGGACAGAAATCTCAGACTTGCTCAGTACATTTTTTCTTCCTTTCAAAGGGCTTTCTTTTCATTATTGCCCTCCTAGAACTGAACATCACAAGTTTTCAGTCCTGAGGCAATCTGATTTTATTAAGAATTGGAAATGTTGACATGAAGTTAAAAGGACCCAGAGAAGATGCTTCTCCCACCAGGCTGACACAACTTTGCTGAGCACACATGCTCTGCAGAGCACAGTGCATAGGGGATGAGACAATACAGTTTGCACTATATTTCTGGCATGAACATCTCTTTCCCATCCACACTCAGGGGAACAACTGAGCCCTACAGCTACATCTTTCTCATCTCTTCTTCATTTTCTATTCCTGCCTGACATTACACCTCCTCTTTCCCTTGCCTCAGATAGATTTTAGAAATATAGGTCTTCCCTAGCATAGTGTAACTTAAATCAAAATGTTGTAGCTAGCATTTCACTCCAGTAACATTGCCAGAGATGCACAGTATATACAGACCAGCACAATAATCTGTATAGACAAAATGAAGGATAAACAGGCAGAAGCACAAGTGGAAATTAATCAGCTGAGAGCTGTTACTCATTTTCTCCCCTAGACAAAGTCTTTGTACAAAGCCTTTGTACAAAGCCCAGGATCTCTGGCACAAAGAGGATTCAGGTCTATCAGGCCTGATTTCTAATTGGTACAGTGTAACTAGTGAAAACTCCTTCATATAACTTCATCAGTTTAATCATTCTGTGAGCCAATTAGGGTAAACTGATTTAATAAAGGAGCAAACCAGTCTTGCTGTATATACCCAGAGTACTCGCTCCCATTTAACGGAATGAATTTAAAATCAGTTTCTGAAAAGCTGTGCAAAGCTTGTAGAGGGATTTCCGGTTCTTTCAGAGAAGAGAAAAACTGAAGGGAGACTATCTCCACCCGAGACCCTTCCTGTCTTGTTTTGCAATGAATCACACATCCCAGCTTTGCAATGAATGAGGTTTCCGAAGGCAGCGTTTACTCTGGCTCTCACACCCGTGCTGTAGCACCATGTGTTTTACAGCATTGTCAAACATAATGATTCCTACCCTGGAGAGAAATTGGGTCCCGTTTTATATTTTATTGCCTCAGAAAGGACATTTTTTACTTTCCACAGTCCACAGTTGGCAGCAACAGCCCCATAAATCTTGCCAAATGCTTTCTGTTGATATATTGTCCAGCAAGAAGTCTGTGAGGCTGGGGCTAGCATGGAGTAAACAAGTTAATGGCCTCCTGATCCATGTCTGAAGAGGGACAGAAGCAGGGATAAGCAGTGCTGCAAAGTCACTGCAGACAAAGTCCAGCAGCTGGTGGGTGAGCTAAGAGACCACCGGGAGTTTGTTTCCCACGCTTCATCCAGAATAACATGCAAACTGCAGTGCTTCCTGGCTCCCATGACAGGGTGCCTTACACCAGAAAGCTCACCCAGCCATGGTGCCAGCTCATTCTGCCAGTCCTCGCATTTGCTGCAAGAGCTCCTGCTGGTTCTGACAGGGCAGATTGTGGGGAAACCCGCGGGAGCACCAGTGCATGCCAGCAGAACTCATGGAAAGCAGGATAAAGGAAAATTGGAAGGAAGGGAAAAGCAAGAACATACTTGTGGTGGTGAATGCATCTGTGTACGAGCAGATTTCACAGCTGAAAGAACAGAATGCACTGGTGTGCACAGTGTGAGCACAGAGGAATGAATATGGGGGAGACACAACTCCCTGTCCATAAGGAGCAGGCTTGGTGCAGTTGCTGTGCATGCTCTCTGGTAGGAGGGTAAGCACTTGTGAGATTGTTAGATGTGCTGGCCATGGTTGTAAGCAGTCCCTATAAAACAGATGAACATGTTTGTAGATGCAAGAGCATGCTTTGGTACATGTGTTTCTAAGTTTGAGTAGACAGTGATGGAAGATGCTTGTTCTTGCATTATGGGAGTATCCAAGATGTGCACTGTACGTGCATTAGTTGGTGCAGGGGTAGGGGTGTATGTAGGTGACATGCTCTCCTTGTGTATTAGCACATGTACACACTGATACACTCACCTGTCCTTGAGCCAAGCCCTCATTTCTAATAGACTTGTCCTTTGCAGGTGATGACAGAGCCTCTGCCTGAGAAAAAGAGATGTTCACCTTGATTCCTCTGGGCAGCTAATGAGCCGCTTCCCTCCTCTCCATCTTTGTCCCTGTTCTTCTCCCTGAGCTCCAACAGCACTTTGCATGTAATGAAGAGATAATGCCGTAATGACTTGATATGTTACACCAGCCCAGTCATAATGCCTTGGAACAACTAACTGCCACTGTGCAAGGGCTCTAGCAACTCAGCTGGTCATGTCCAGTTAATGCAAAGCCCTGTATGCCTCTCTAGGCACAGGGCCCATTCAATGGACCTTCATCGTGCAAAACAGAATCAAATCTCGCAGTGCCAGATGTCCCGAGCTTTACTGCCCTGCACTTTTCCTCCAGTCATGGGGCAGGAATACAGTCCTACAGCCACAACCCGTACCAGTCACTATGGCTTGCTGTGATTCCTTATGAGCTGAAAATTCTCTTGAGGCTTCAAGAATAAAAATACTGCTAACCCTGGCTGGAAGCATAATGAACAGGAAGAAAGATTGATTGCTATGGCTGTAATTAAGTGAGAGGCTTTCATAGCCTCATAAGCCGCAAGAGCCAAACTAGAGTCCTGATGTGGAATTAGAGTGGCACGGCTTCCCTCCCTGCACCCCGCCACCTTCTCCTTTAGGGACAGCACCTTAGGATTCTGAGCACGCAGCTGCCCTGCTCCAGGCTTTATAGGCTACAAGTCATTTTAAGGGGAAATGGAAGAAATAAGCTTCCCACAGATGAGCGCGATAGGAGGCTCAGGGACTGAGTACATGTGAGAAGAAGCAGGAATTGGCGAGCTGCCTCCCACCCTGTGCCTCACCTCCCACTCTGTGCCTCACCTGATCAGAAGGTGTCTCTCCACATTAAGCATAGCACTGCATCCATTTATAGTCTGTGAACAGTGTCTCATATCCGGGGCAGGAGGGCATGGGGAGTTGGGGCGGAAGAAGGAGGGAATAATTATCCACCAAGGACTTGAATTCAATGAGATTTACACCCTTCCTCAGCCATAAACATTGCTGAGAGCTTTAGAGATAAACACACTTGCTTAGTGGAGGCAAATGTTGCCTGCCACCCCACAGATGCTCAGCCTCCCCTGCATGCCAGTTCCCTAAGGATAACCCAATTCTCAAAGGGGACACAGCTCTTTCCATCCCACTCCTCTCCCATTTGCACACGGAAGTGATGTATTCATTGGATATCTCTTTCACAGTATGAGTGGTGTCCACAGGGGGCCAAGATATGTTTTTTTCCCTTAGTGTAGCTAGTTGAGGCTAGTGCTCTGCTTGTCAGCCCTCTCCATTTTGCAGCACAGCCACACCAATACGTTCCCACATGATGGAAGAGGACACCACATCATCCCCCTCCCTCAGCTCCTCCTCTCAGCCCAGCTTGCCAGGTGTAGTGCCTCTGTGCTGGAGTGGCTTCCTGTGACAACAGAAATCGAGAATCCTCATATACATGTCTAAAAGAAGACATTTCCAGGCAGCTTGGCAAAGATCTCAGAGATCATCACAGCAATCTCCTTTACCATCCTCTCTGCCCTCTCCCCCAGGCCCAATATTCTGGCTCCAGTAACGCACAGCCCTTTCGGTAAACACTCTTGTAAACTGTAACCCATATTTTTCCTGCAACTCATGGGAAATACATGGGTCATGGGAAACAAAATTTGTGCCAGCTCTTGAGCTTGCACTGAACTCAGGATAAACTCAAGACAGACAAGGCCTTTCCTATTCCTCTGAGTTTGCACTCAGCCTCACACCACCATTAATGTACCTTGCCCTTCTCTGCTTCAATCCCACCCAGAAATAGAAAACTCCTCAGCCCATCTGTCCTGGTTTTGGCTAGGATAGAGTTAATTTTCTTCCTAGTAGCTGGTACAGTGCTGTGTTTTGGATTTAGAGAATAATGTTGATAACACACTGATGTTTTCAGTTGTTGCTAAGTAGTGTTTATACTAAAGTCAAGGATTTTTCAGCTTCTCATGACCTCCCAGCGAGAAAGCTGGAGGGGCACAAGAAGCTGGGAGGGGTCACAGCCAGGACTGCTGACCCTAACTGGACAAAGGAATATTCTGTACCATATGATGTCATGCCTAGTATATAAACTGGGGGGGAGTTGGCCAGGAGGGGTGGATCGCTGCTCAGGGACTGGCTGAGCATCAGTCAGCAGGGGGTGAGCAATTGCACTGTGCCTCACTTGTCTTTCTTGTGTTTTATTTCACTCTCTTCTTGTTACCTTCCTCTTCGTTACTATTATTATTACTATTATATTTTTTATTTCAATTATTAAACTGTTCTTATCTCAACCCATGAGTTTTACTCAAACAAGCAGCTGCATGGTACTTAGTTGCTGGCTGGGGTTAAAGCACACCACCATCCCACCCTTACCTCTTAGCATAAAATTCCCTTCCCTCAGATTTGTCCATAGCCACTGTCCTCTATTTCACTATAACATTTTTACATACTATTTTGAGTATGTGCATGTTAAATGTTATTTCTTCTTAGAAGCGATTCAAGAAATAACCAGGAATATCCTCCTACTTCACAAGTTCCATGAGAGGTGATAACTCCTCACAGTGAGGTGGGGAAACAGAGGAAATGAGAACTTCTTGATCCTGCTCCTAGCTCTGGCACTAGCATTTTCTGTACATCTAGCTACTTCCTAGGGCTGCCTCAGTTTCCCCACTGTGACTGCTTCACAGAAACACTGTGAGACTTAGTGATCTGACATATATAAAAAAACTGAACTCTTCAGATGAAAGGAAGCCAGACAAGGACACAATCATATTGTGACATGATGCCTTTGAGCTTCCTAGTAACCAGACAATGGCTCAACTAGTAAGATCCTATTGTAACTGATGTCTGAGCCGGACCAGAGGATTTGCCTGTATCATCTTAACTTCACAGTGCCTCTCCCTCGGTGTGTTTGCAGTACATTCCCTTGACCAGGATGTCTGACCCCTTGCACAACCCCACTTCAATCTTTGTCCATCACACATTGTTGGCCTTGAAACTCAGAGCACCAGGGGTGACAGACATATCCGGAGAGTGACAGACTACCAGAGTCAGCAGAATGCAGCCTGTTGCCATGGAAATTCAAGCCTCCTTTTCAAGCATCTGTGCAGCTCAGGGGAATGTGGCCAGCTCCCGCTGTGAAAAATCTTTGTAAAGAGTCCCATGGAGAGTTGGTTTTGTATCCCACAATGGCTCTTTGCTCCCCAGCCCAATTATGTGTTCTAGCAGGAAACGATGGACCACAGCTTGGCTCAGGATGTATGACGTCAAGGTGCATTGTCTAACAGATGAGCCTGCAACCAAGGACACGATTTTCTAGTACAAAAACTCTGCAGGAAAATTTCAGATTTTTAAAAAAATATTGGAAGAGATCCATTCTCACTGCTATGCCACAGGGCAACACCAGGTGACGCCACTCAAAAGTACGCTTTTGGGAGATCTGATTATCTGAACGTGGGTAAATTAGACCTTGGTGGCTTGTTTATTTTTCCACCGCATTCATAGGCTTCCTTTGGATGTTGACAAAGGCATTGTCACAGGTGTGGCATGCAAATAAATAACTAAAGTAAAACCAAACACTAGGACAGAGGGGTGCTGATGGAAAATTCCATCAAACAAAACAACGTATTTGGCTACAGCGTATTTTGTAACTGCAGAAAATGTGAACAGAGCATGAGAGTTATTAACTATTTATCTGACATTTCCAAGCTTCTGTCATGTGTGCACATCACAACTCACACACACATGGGCAGCATTATGCAGTGTTATGACCAAGAATATTTCTTTACATGCACAAGTTCATGATATTGCATATCAGCTGTATATACTGCATATACATTAGCACGTGTTCAAAAACAAACATGCATGTGTGCCTGTCATTGTGTCTATATATGCATATGTGGTACTACTCGGGGTACAGACACTATACTCATGTTCCCTTCAAAGGTGTAGTCACTTATCAAAAAGTTTTGTCAAGTCTATTTACCTGCACTGTTTTCCCCACGAAATGACTTTCCATCTCCAACCTTCCTTTCCCAGTTACATCGATCCTTTTAGTTCTTATGAAATAACAGGTATTTAAGTAAGGCTGCTACTGGTGGAGGCTTCTGCTGTAGCAGCCAGGCAATGAGCACTAGGAGCATGCTTGGGCTTTCAAAGCTCCAGACAGCTTCATTAGCCAAACAAAGGCCCCACTTCCAGAGCTGTACAAAGAGGCAGGGGGTGTGATGTAGAAGAGCTCTAGTCTGAGACTGAACAGTTCTTCATTACCTTATCGTACACGTGGGCCCTCTGGGAGTGGCCAGTTGTTCAAGGAGTTGTGATAATAAGCTCTCCAAGGATGGCTGCTTTGTGATGTCCAAAGCACAGACACTTGAGACCTTCCCCCAACAAAAGCCCATGACAAAACACCCTCAAGACCTTTCCTTCTAGGCTTCATTCCAGAAGCCCTGAAAGACACTTAAAAGTCTAGTTCAACACGCCTGGTTTCTCATGCAATTTCTTACACCACAGTTAAGCAACTGTCAAACACTGCTGTAAAGGATGACTGATGACTTTTCATCATCAGTGGCCCAAAGCCCTCCCCAAAAGGCACTGCACCCAAGAGATACACCACTATTTGTTGAGGATACCCCCTGAAATCCATGGTTTATGATATAAAATTCCCCTGCCTAGCAGTTTGTAAAGTTCCTTCTGAATCTAGCCATGGAAATCTCTCACAATCCAAACAGCCTCCCCAGAGAAGAAAGAGATTTACTTCCTGCTTGTCTTTCCTGAAGTCTTTTTCCAGTGAACTTCAATGATGATAAACATGACAGGCACCGTAAAACCCAGCAAGTGCACTATTTCTTTTCCTCTTCCCACCATTGCCAGTATAAATATCACCCTGAGTCCTGGGGGCTAAGTGTCAAGTTAAAATAATGCTCTCTTTGGGCTGGGGATCTGAGTTCCACAGAGATCACAAGAAATATGTGATGGTGGGTGAGAAGGAGGAAGGGAAGGAGTTAGATCCAGGGACACCAGCAGGAAATATTTTCACACTAAATTTCACACCCCCTCCCATGGATTTCAATGAAGAGCTATTATGATGCACCCTACAGGGTCACCATAAAGGCAAGATCATCCCATCCCACTCTCTTGAACATCTCTGTAGCTCTCAAGGTTGTGTATCAGGGGGGAACTTTGCTTGTTCTTCCTTCCCTCACCCCCACTCCTCTCTGCTGCAGTGCTTTTCTGGGAAATTCCAGGGAAAATAATTCTAGAAAAGAGGCAAGAATTTTAATCAAAAGCTGCATCAATGAACAATTTGTTTCACTGGGATCCAGGATGAGACTTCAGCAGATGAGAACAGAGACACTGAGCTGGGAAAAAGCAGCGCTAAGGAGAGTGCTCAGGATTCACATGTAAGTCTCAGGCCTGTGCACACAGCATTTTTCTCAATGTCCTGAGTCTGCTGTTGGGTGGGTAAATTGAGCTCCCAAGCTTTGGGTACAGTTTTTTGTGCCAAAAAAGACTTTTGGTCTGAGCTGAACTGCAGCAGAGGGAGTGGATTCATACAGCACACCAAAGCCCTCGGCAGCCCACACCCAGACACAGTGCTAGCCTGAGATGGAAGCCAGAGAACGCCAATCTTGACAAACAATAATTTCCATCCTGAAACCAGATGGAAAATCAAATACCACAAAAATCTTCCTGAACCTAAACTCCCTGTCTAAAAAAATTCAAGTTGAGTCAATTAATGGATATTTTTGCAATCATTTTAAACCAACTCATTTTATGTCAACCTTTAAAAGACATACTTACTTTTTTTTGTAGATTAATTTCTGGTTTGAAAGCATGAATTTTAAATGCAAAAAAAAAAAAAAAAGGTATTTTCAACAATTTATAAATGCTTTTGATTAAGAAATGCAATTTCCTCCTTTTCCTGCAAATCAGGACTTCTTTTTTCCACACTACCACTCTTGGGGTTTCCAAACAAGAGCTGCAAACCTTCATGCAAACCCTCCTGCAATTCTGAGAGGATGTGAATCTATGCCTAGTCACTTTGGAGGCATGCAGGCAGGGTCACAATGGTTTAATCTCATAATTTCCTTCCCCTGAAGATCTTGGAGCATGGGACTCTGCTAATAAGTTTTCATGCAGTTAGGGCTAAACACCCCTCAAGGACTATGCAGTCTTTCCTACCACAACAGAGAAACTCCCCACAAGCAGTTTCTCTCTTGTGACCTTCCTGTTAGCTTCCCAGACTCCAATCCAAGCACCTGCATCTCCATGAAATTGCTTCAAGATTACCATGAACTCATCTTCAGCCTCATTTTCCTTTTCCTCTTTTTCTCCCTGATTGTGAGGCCCTACCCATATGACAGCTTCATTACAAGTGACCTTCAGCACTGGCTTTGTTGGGGAAGTGATTTAGAACCAAATTACGGATCTATTTCTTTCACCTCCTCCCTCTCATTGAAGGCAGCAATAGCAGGATTGGAGAGGCCGTCTGAAACAGCACATTTTGAACACATTACAGAAGGGGAGACAGAGCAGAAAACCATCCTCCACCACAGTCCAACATAAAGGGGCCAAACTGTTCTTGGAGAAATGCCAAAGCAATCGTACAATTTATTCCAAGGGTACGGATGAGTCTGGTTTAGACCAGCCAGGAAACAGCTCTTAAGGAACTGTGGACTCTACTGAGAACAGATGGAGGCAGCTGGAAAAACAGGGGGCAGGTGGCTGCTTGGAAAACAGGATCACTCTGGCACATGGGCAAAGCAGAAGGGAGATGGCAATATGGACCTCGTTGTCACAGGCTAGGTTAAATCGCATTGGAACCAGTGAGAAGAGCAGCTGTCTCTGATTCAGGCTAAATCAAAGAACACTTATATGTCTCTTTGTTTGGTACAAACAAAATGGAGGTTACCATTCAAAACACAAGGACAAAGATTGATCTGAGTTGAGCTACAACACAGAGCTGTGAGCTTTACTGTAGACTAATGGCTGAAGGTGTGTTTGTGTATGTGTGAAAGAAAAAGAGAAAGGAGAAGAAGATGAAGAAAAAAAAAATAACCAGAGCTGGAACAGATCACCCAGAACAGGCAGAATAAGCAAGGGAAACCTGAAAAAAAAATCGGAGAGAGATGGTACTGGAGAAAAGGGTGATTAAAGAGTCCTCTGCCTCCTAAGTGGCACTAATAGCCAGAGAGAGTTAAAAGCAGAGTAAGTGGGGAAGCAGGAGCAGGGAGTCCCTGCTCTCATCGAGTGAAGTCTTTTCAACCATTATAGCATAACATGTAACATGGTGCACCAGCAGCAGGCCCTTGAATGAGTGTCCAAATCAAAGACCTGAAGAACTGGACCCACTCATGAGGCTCTCATTCTCCTTCTTTTCAGCAGTGGCATCCCCATTAGCCAACAGTTCCTGAGCAAGAGACAGGCACTTACAGAGGAGCACTGCTGAGATTTTAGTGCCCAAGATGCAGAACTCCAATTGACTCTCTTGGACTCTCAGTAACATCGGCAAGCAAGCAGCAGTCAGTGAGCTCAGGAACAGCTTAGGGCTTTGCAGAACTGAATTCTTAGCCTGGGGACTTATAGCGCCTCATATAATCTGCTTGCTATATGATGAACACATAAAAGAGAATCTATGTGATTCTTAATCCTTCTAGGCTCGGGAACAGAGGGGTAGAGACACACTGAACGTTCAGGGAATGAAACTGGTAACAGGCTGTTTCACACAACCACTTCAGCAGAGTGACTTACCAGTTGAAAAGAATTTAATTTACAAACAGAAAACATAAAAGGAAAGTCAAGACTGTAAGCAAAGCAATAACAGAAGAGCCCAGTAATGAGAGGCTCACACGAGAGGTGATTGTCTGATCCATGTGGTAAAGAGCAGCACAAAGTGGCTACAGGGAAATGCAGGAAGAGATTAACTGCTGACACCGAAGTGCTATTTCCAGCTGACATTTATCTCTGCCTTGGAATTCCCAGTTGGAGAGAAGAGGTGACAACAAACAGGAGAAATTTACACTGGCCACTTTATGCAAATCTAACCTTTCTGCACCTGCCAGGTGGGGAGCATTTATTTACTTTCTGGCTGCCTGGCTAAATTGGCAGAGGAGTGAATCCAAACAGAATATGGAGAAGGCCAAAGGAATATGGCTCATGATTGTCATTTCAGTACCTGTTACAGGCATTACAATTGTAATGTGGCAGTTGAGAGATATACACCCTAGGCAAATGAACCGGCAGAAGACACGGGCATGTGCCAGTGTATTCTTCCGCACGAGCGTTTCACTGCCCTCGGACGGGCAGATCAGAGATGCTAATCTGAGTCGCAGCCCGTACCTGTGTCTTGCTCATAAAGGACCTCAGCAAACTCCTTTAGCTCACGTATGAAGAGTGATTAATTTTGTACCAGGCAGATCTGAGTTCAATCACCTATGTCACAATGACTTTTCAAGATGCAAAGATGTGAATCTGAGCAGTAACTGTGAGATGTCTGGGGGTGAATTTGTTACAATTTTAAATAGAAAGATAGCACTTGTATACACACTATCAAATTAACGAGTTCATACATAACAAGTGAAAACAAATTCCTGCCACACCAGAATAAGACTGCCTTTTTTTAACATCCTAAAAAATATCTCTCTGCAATATATAGTCATGTTCAGCTTTTTACATTTAAAAGTCTCTTTTTGTCCATGTAAATAAAATGCAGTCATCTCTTCAATAGAAAACAGCACAAGAGCCCTTGGTACAAAAGACCAGGACAAAGGTAAAGACCCATGTATCTAGCTGAAAGTATAGGGGAAGACTTCAGATGGGCTGCCAGTGCCTTTGCACCATATTGAACTATGGTCACAACACAAGAAATTAAAAACAGTGCCCTAAAAGTAAAAATGCCCTGAGATGTCTGGTCTTCCAGGTCAAAAACGCAGTTGCAAAGCGCTGCTAACAGCGTGCTCCAGATGCCTGCTAGGGCACTGCTTCAGTCTTAGGCACAAAGGATGTTACATTTTCCAGCTCAGTTTGTATTAGCCCACACGGCATCCTCCAAAATCCCACTGGCACTAGCACTTGTACAGTCAGCGTAAAGCTTGATTTTTCAAACATGACTAACAATTCAGGATCCTACTGAAAAATTACTTCAAGGGATTTATTTCTAGAAAGTACTCAGCTCTCCTTGCCTCTTTATGGTATCAGTGTCTGGGCACCCAAGATCACTAGATACAGATGGGCAAGAGGGGTACTGGCAGCCTGCATTTTTTAGAACTTCTTTAAGTCTCTTGAATTCAAATCTAAGTGAGACACTTTATAATTCATCAGATTGGTTTATGAAACAGGATACTTTTACAAATAAGTGCTCTTTTTTGCTTTCTGGCTTCTGAGTATTTAGGTCACACCTGGGTCAAACATTCAAGCTTTCCCTGCAACTATGAAAGACTGGAATTGACTTCTGAACACAACAAAATATCTTGTGGCATGTTGTTCCCCTAGGATCTCCAGGGCTGAAAAACGAGGATGAAATAGTGCTAATTTCACAGTAAATACCTTGGAAATGGGCAACATTTGAGAAAAACAGTTCCTCAACTGATTCCCCACACCACATGGCAACATTAGGACTAACCAATCTGTGTCACATTTAAGGGTCTTGTGCAGACAAAGCCAAGAGGTTCCCAACACTGTTTTCTATAAAATCTAGGTTTCTTTCAGCATCTGTCATCCAGCCCAATTTTGCTTAGCATGCAAGAACTGACAACAGCTTGAGGTGATCTGGCTCCAGGGCATGCCAGGGACATAGTTCTGAACCAGGCACGCCCTCACATTGCCCCTGCCCTGCATCTCCGTCTGGCTGGTTTTGTGCAAGAAGGGGAAAAAAAGGATTTATGAAGGGTCAGAGAAGAAAGGCAAGGAAAGAAAAATCCCATAGGATAAAAGAGATGAGAAATTCAAGGTAGTTTTAAAGCAGTTAGTGAAGTCAAGAGCCCAAGCTGACCTGAAGTCACAGCAGTGAGAAAGTAAATGGACTTTTAAGGACTTAGGCTGAGATTTTCAAAGCCTTTTCAACAACTTGGATGTTCATTTCCATTTATTTTATTGGATTATTGCCAAGAAAATCCTGTGGGCTGCTCTGATTCTGGAAGTCTGAATTCGGAAAAGAGCTAGACGTGCTTTAATTTTTATCTTTTTTATATAGAGATCTATATAAAGAATCAGCAAAAACAGCCAATCGTTTCCTTCACTGTCAGAGAGCCTGAACTATCAAGAATTACAGGCTACAAAGAAATCATTGCAGGGTATAAAAGGGAGTTACAAAGAGACTCCAGAACAGCAGAAGGACTGCTGACATTCATGGTCTTGTGGCTCTATTGTTTTCCCCTCTTTTTTACCATAAAATGAACAGGGTTAGGTCAGATTCCCCCTAATTTACCAGAGTCACTGCAGCATTGGGTGGAAAAAACAGAGGATTATGTTGTCCTAAGAATCTTCCATCCCATCCCTTTCACATCATTATTTCATTACCTGACTATGCCTTTGTCTGCTCTGCAGTGTGAGGCTCTGGAGGCAGTATCCAGCTTCAGACACACTGCACAGGACAGGACTGGCAGCTCCACCATGGGACTACGTGCTGAGAACTGCCTGCCAAATAAGTCCACAGCATTTTGTAGGATTTCTTATATTCCACAGGCTCATGGACTTCTCCCATCCCAATTCTCCCATCCCAATTCCAGACACCAGAAAAAGCCTGCCCATATGAGCAATGTGGGTCATTTCCCTTTCCAGTGGGAAACAGCAGTAGCGGAAATTAGTTTCCTCTGTTTTCCAGCTCTCTAGTGCTCTAGGTTAAGAAGACTTGGGGCTTCAGTTCTGTCAGACTATTGACTGCCCAGCAGGTAAAGAAAGCAATAAGTGGAAAGTAATTGATAGCAGCAGGTAGCTCCAATAAATTTCTTAATCAATACAACTTATAGCAGAGAGAACTCCAAACACTGAAGTAGGGAAACCCAGCTTAATGTGTTTATAATCTTTCTCATTTTGTTTTGCTCATTTTTCCTTTCCTCCTTCTTTCAGCAGTGTTCTTTTGAGAACTAATTCCTTCATGGACATAACAAGCTCATGCTTCATTCACCATTATCTTACAAACTCCTTGTAAATTGAATTACCTGTATGGTAAAGGGGAGCTGCCCTAGTTCTGCAGGACAGAGTGGAGTTCAGATACACATCCTTGATCTTAGCAAAAATTAGTTTAATTCTTTTCTGTTATTGGATTTAAAGTGAGGATAAATGAGTGGAAAGCAAATAAAAAAGATTCCCTCCCCAGAAGAGCGATAGAGAAGAAATGGCCATTAAATCAAAGAGTTTTCATCAATAACTGATTTCTTGATCTTCAGAATGTGGAGAGGGAAGGATAATTTTAGCATTGATGATGTCAGGGGACTGTACACAGATTTCTCACATGTATCTTGTGTAGCTTTTCTTGCCTTAATTTCCCCACTCATAAACCAGGAATAAAACATATCATTCCCTCACAGCAGAGGATTTATTTACCTCACGCACACTGAGATCATGCAACAGAAAGTACTCCTCATTAAACTCTCTGTGCTAACAAACACCACTTGCAACTGTTTTGACAGGTGACATAAAATACAGCAAGCAATTATGGCTTTCTGACAATGACCAAAGAGAGCATCAAGAAAGACTGGAGACCTTTCCAAGTTTTCCTGATGGATCCAAGTTTAAATAGTTTACTGCTCAGAACTAAACATGTCAGTTGACTATGCCAAGGACCCTTCAGATATCCTGCCAGTATTGTTATTGCATGGACAGACACTCATAGTTCTGAATTCTGACAGTCTCTTATGTCATAATTTTGTGTGTGTATATTAATGAACACAGTAAGAGAAGCCTCAAGGAGGCAGATTTGAAAGGCAGATAGGCAAGGGTGGCTCTAGGTGTTATTAGGATGTTTCTAATGTTTTTGCACAGACAGATTAGGATGCAGTAAGGAATCAACTGATATTTTCTGCATGGCACAGCACAAAACAAACCACCCAGAAACACATGAGCTATGTATTGTATCTCCTACCTGAAAGCCACTGGAATATACGGAGGTTCTTTTCCACATCCTTCTCCAGTGACATGCGTACAGAATCTTTCTCTTTCTCAGCAACTTCTTCTTCCCAATATTATTCCTCTGGAAAAAGATGAACATCAAATTGGTTACATGGAGAATATGGATACAGAGGATTTTTCTCTGCATCAGGAGCATTTTTCTTCTTCCTTGTTAGCTGAGACGGGAAATGGAAGAGTTGATTTTCAGTGCTTTCAAAGCTTTTCACAGAATCATGATCAATATTTCTCAATGCACAGACAAACAAAAACATGTTTTAACCTGAAAGGGTCTGTTTAGGTAAATATAAAAAGCTGATTCCAAATAACCAGATAGAGAATACTACAGAATCATGAAAAGTCCATATTTGTCAATTACCGACAGTTTTCAGGAAAGTTTAATTAAAGGCCATTTTCCAGTGGGTAAAAATACTGAGAAAGAGTCTCGGGTGAAATTTTTGGCAAGACAAGTAAACCTCAGTAGAAAGCCTGTTCCATGGGAGATGTCTAATTCCACTCCAGTGACTCAGCAGCCTCAGACATGCTTCCAAGCTGCTAGATGTTCTTACAGGACTATTATATAAACTTTTCCTTCTTCAGGAAACCTTTTACTATATAAGATGATTTAGGAAAAAAAACCCACCAAACAGTTAAAGCTTCAGTCAGTTCCAAAGGAATCCAAAACAAGGACATTAGAATTTAAGGTATCGGAAACTATTGCTTGTCCTCATATACAGACTAGGAAGTAGCAAGAAGGCAATCTCTAAAAAGCTGAATTCCCTGCTCCTGCAGGATAGAGGTATGGTTGTGGTTAGATGATTGCTTCTGAATCTCTTTCAGAAGAGGTCACCTCAGTCTTTTTTCTCTGAGAACCATGGCCTTCTCGAACTCACTGTGAGGGGGTTTTCTTTGTGGAGGGGACAACCTTCATGGGACAAATCTTCCTAGAGGAATGAAAGTGAGAAGCCTTCAGTGAGGACCCCAGTGAGGAATTAAAATTCTCCCATGTGCAAAGATCCAGCCCAGAAAGGCCTAGGTGCACTCAAAGCCCCCTTGACAAGCCCTCAGGAGGATGCTGAGAAACATTTGAGCCTGTTCCCAAAGCTTGAGCAGGGTGATTCGTCTTCTTCCCTTGGGAGCAGTGCAGAAGTGCTGTCAGCCATTGGAGAGCTGCAGAAGGCCCTGGGACCCTGGTGGGGAACTGTCCATACTGATGCATCAGAACAGGACTCTTCAAGCAATGCCCAACTGCAGCAATGCCAGGAAGAGATATTGTATCAGGGAGACAATTTCCCTTTCTTTTGAAGACATTTCAAGTGAATGAATAATTCATCCTGAATGACTTTGAGCCAAGGCGACTCTCCATGTTACCACCTGATTATATGTTCCATAAAAAGAGATGACAGCAATTTATCTCTTTTCTCTTGCCGGGTGGGCTGGTGGGGGGATAAATATGCTGCCACCAAACTGGAATGATGAATCATCCCTCAGAGCAACCAACTACACTTTTACGGATTTGGCATTTAGTGCTTCCCAGTGGGAGCGTTAGGAAGAGGGACATCAGCATAAGCCTTCAGGAAAGGAGAGAAGACCAGGGGCAGTGGAGGGCTCAGTTCTCTCTGTTCATCCCCATAGAATTACTCATTGCTGAGTACCCAGCAAAGGCATCTGGGCAGAAGAGCCTTTCCCCTGAAAGCAGGGGAGTCTGCAAAGATCAGGTGCTCACATTGCTGTCTGGTGATAAGGAAAGCAGCTATTAAGTCTTATTCTGCTTTATTATTGACTGAACAGTGGGGTTAGGCTGGAGGAGAGGAACTCCATTAGACATTCCCCAGAATCATGCTTCTTTCTTGTATAACAAGCTGCATAGAACATGTCAGCTGTTCAGCTGGGAAATGGGGAGTGAGAGAGATTTGTCCTGGGAATTAAAACACGGGTTTACTTAAAGAAGCAGGGACTGCAATTGGGTGCTGCTCTGGCTAGAGGGAAAGCCTGCTGCCCTGTCTTTTACCTACGGCCATGTAGGCAAACCTGAGCCTTTCCCAAGAGGAGATCATTAGCTCTGACAACACGGGACTTTTAGGATGACCTGAAACCACCAAGCATGGATCAATTAGGGCCAAGTCTGAGAAGTGAGGGCTTCCTTTCCTTAAACAACTCAATGCCCTGCTATTACTGCAGTCCATTATGGAGATATTCCATATATTTATGGCCATACAGACAGCTGCTGTCAAGCTACATCAAGCCAAAGGCAGTCAAGTGCTTGATCTTCTTGCCCACAAGCAACACATCCTGGCTGAAAGTTTTCTCCTCTTGCTGCAATCCTGCTCCATGTACTCCCACCTCTGCCCTCGAAAACAGATATGCCTCATGCTACACCAGAAGTCCTCTGCAGCCAGATGCACCACAAGCACTGGAGCAAATGAAACACTTTCTTGTGCACGTATGGTGCCGTGCACATCCACACCTCCAGTGCCTTCACCTGCACACTTTGTTCTGCTACCTCTGTCCTCCCCACCACTCCCAGCCTGCAAGAGGCTGATACAGCATGTAAATGTGCTACAAAGACACATGCTTCCCACCCCCGTGCTGGCTATGGGGAACATAAAACACAACAGAGATTGCTGCTATTTTATTATTTATGAAGCTTTGGTTATTTCATATATAAATAATCCATGACTGCAAAGTGTTGCTGGCACTGTAATTGAATATTCATGAGGTATTTTTGTTGAGAATTTTCACCATCATTTCAAACCCAGACACAAAAATAAAAATCATCACAATAAAAATTTCATCTGTCATTTCACAGTTTCAACCTCTGAGAAACAAAATCTCTCTCTCACACACCCTGAGGGCTTTCTGAGGAGAGGGAACAAAACAGTAGGGTTAATCTGGAAGGCAGGTTCATGCTGCATTGGAAACAAGCAGGAACATCCTGCATATAGCTCTGCCTGCTGTCTCTTAACATTGTCAGGAGGCTTCATCTGGGGATATATGCTGTCTGCACGGCATACATGCAAATTCCTTCTCTCCCTCCTAGAAACATTTCTGTTTTCAGGTTTAATCCTAGCCAGAACCTTGACAGAGAAGCACCCAAGTGGGATCACTCAGCATGGAAAATGGAAGCATGTTGCTGCCACCCTGTGGAAAATGGTGACCCCCAACTGTTGGGGACCACTCTAGAGGTTCACAAAGCTACAGATGGTATGGTGGCTAAAGAAGATTTGTGAGGCTGTCATTACCCTGATGAGACCCAGGGGTAAAGAAACTGGGGAATTTCCATTAAATAATTGCAGGATCTGCAAGGAAGATGTTCAGACACTTTACAGGAATGTCTGTGCTATACCCATGGTGCACAAGGGGGCATGTGCATCAAGAGGATGAAGTACTATTGCTGCAGAGGCTCCCAAGGACAACTTTGGCAAATTCCTGGACACATGCAATGATCAAGCATCTCTTGCATCCTGAGATAGTCAAACGTGCAGCTTCACCTGTCTGCCTTGCTGGGATTCCCTGTTTTTTCTCCCAAGGCTCTTTCTTCACTGTGCCCTTCAGCTCCTTCTATCCCACACTAAAAAAGGCAAGGCAGGACTAACCAAAAGATAGCAGCCCCATCTGAACTCTTCCTTTCCCCTACCTTCTATCCACATTTTCTGTGAGGAGGCTCTGCAGCTGCCTGTATGGTGCATCACCCCAGCCTCCTTATCATCCACTGTCCCAATTCTCTACAGTTTCTTCAGATCATAGCTCCTTCCTTTTTCAGTTCTGCAAAGCACTGTAAACACAGAAAGGAAACAGCAGTAGGAGAAACAGCATGTTTTCAGCCCTTCTAACCCAGCCTCCTCAAACCCAAAGAGGGGCATATGAGAGCCTGGCAGTCAGATCTGAGATCCACATCCACCCTGATCTGCCACTGTCCATGTGCAAGTGGTGTATGTGAGGCGATGTCACATCAGCACATCACAAAGGGGGCCAGAGCTCTCAGAGCACCTTGCCTTCTAAGAGTGATTTATGGGCTCTGTCAATCCAGCAGACTGAACTGCAGAGACAGCTGGAGCGTGCAGCAAAGAGAGCAGCAATCCATCACCACCGGGTGAGAGTCACCCAGGAATCCATCAAGAGCTTCATCATGGTGACATCTTTGCAGAGGGAGAAAGAGAAACAAATGAAAAAGATGGAGACAGAGAGAGTGAGCCAAGAGTGGAAAATGCACTTAGGATTTCTTAGAACTTCAGCACCACAGAAGTAAAACAAGATGACAGACAGGAAAAATATTTTTTGTGTTTGTAGTGATTCAGGTGGTCCTGCTTTAAAGCCACAGATTACAATGCCTCACACAGCTGAGCAGGGCTTTCTGGTGTCAGCCATACCAGCAGCAATCAGAAATTGCTTTCCCATTTGCTAGCTACAGAGCTTTGTAGTAGGTATTAATCACTTCTAGGTATGATGACTGGATGGTTTTGATGGCAAAGGCATTTTATTGTTAGGGAGCTGCCACTGGCAGAAGGAATCAACCCCAGTTCCACTACACAGGAGAAAGGTGATGCCCTGTACTTGAAGAAATACAAAGCAAGCTGCATCATTTCTCTATACAGCACTAGAGTTTGTACTCTAACCTAATGCTGACTCATCAGCAGGAGCCAACCTGCTCCTCCAAAAAGTGCAGGCACACAGATACATGTACCCCAAACTGACAAGGACACAGGCATGTACCAAGTCACAGGAACACACAAGATACTTACACAAGGCCCATATATACACACAAGTCCAGAAAAATACATGTAGAACAGCTTAGCACACATAAAGGAAAGGGGCACACACAGAGATATAACTGTGTCTGGAATCTACAAGTATGGCAGGAATACAGAAGGTAAACTCAAAAGATGCACAGGGACACACACTCCCCTGTGCAGTGCCATGACGAGTACAAGAGCGTACATTGTCTGTCTTTTGATCTACAACTCAATAATAAGAGATCTGTCAAGTTCCCCAGTAATACAACTTCTCTCTATCCCCACTATCCCCAAACTCCTTAAAAAAAACCAAACAGAGAACGTGATTTCTCCTAAATCCATGTTCGACACCAGGGAGACAGGTAAAGAAGTCAGCACCTGTTCTTAGAGGGAAGAAAAGCAATTTACCTTTGAATAAGGAGCAGCAGAACAAAGCACATTATTTCTTTATGTTCCAGGGACAGACACCAATGTTGTTTTGAGTCATGCTGATTACAGGTTAACCATGTGCTCCCAAAGCCAGGAAATATGGAGGATGTGTTGGGACCTCTCAGAACAGTATAAATCAGCTTAAAATTTGGAAGAAAAATAAAATCAAATGAATAAATGGATTCAGAAGCTGGGAGTAGGGGCAACAAATGTATTTGGGCATCACAAGATGGATAAGACTCAGTAGGCGCAAGAGAGATGGCAGTGGGGGTCAGGGAGAGCCTCCTTCATGGGAAGAAAGCAGAGGTGAGCATGAGCTGGAGCAGCCAGAAAGACTGCACAGGAGAAGAGTTGAGTACCTGGGACTGTGAAGGAGAGGTTAGAGACTTCCTGAGCCAGGTTTATTTCTGATATGTGCCTCTTCTGGGGTCCTTTACTTGCCTCCAGAAGACCCTCTCCCCAGCTAAGACATCCATGCAGACAGTATGCATCCACCTGCCCTGAGAAGACATGAAAGTATGGGGACAATATGATTTCCAGTGTCATGGGAACTGCTTTTACAGCACAAGGCAGGCCGAGTTGTATCTAGCTTATCTCCAGCAGATTCTCTGGTGCCGTCTGAGTCACACGGACTATGTGGAGCCATTTGAGTTTATGATCCTTTTATCTCTCCGACCAAGGGATCATACGCTGCTTCTCCCAAGAAGAATAATGAAGCCTCATACATTACACATCCCCCAAAGGACTTAATTTCTCTTAATCTAAGGGGAGGATTTGCCTCCAGTCTCCAGCCCTTTTATTATCCATTTGTTGCTCCATCTGCAGCACAGATCATAAAGGATTTTTTTATTTTTTAAGTCAACCTTTGCTTGGGCCTCATTAAGGCCTTACACAAAGTCCCAGGCTGCTCACAGCTCAAAGAAATAGAATGAGACTGAGGTACTGGAGGCTGGATGGCCTTGTCCTCCCTCTTAACAGTGCACTGCAAGGCCAAGGGGATGTCTGGCTCATAACCAGAAAAATGAAATGATGAGTCAAGAGAAATGCAGCATTGACACTTACCCTTCCCTCAGACCCATGCTTGCTTTGAAATATGGGGTTCTGACAAGCAAGAACGGTTCTGGTTTGGTGAAGTACTGCTATTGACACTGTGGTAGCAGCAGGAGCATTAGCCAGTGAGCCAAGACTCCTCTGTGCTACATGAGGTGCAAAGATATACCAAGAAGACTGCCCCTGTTCCAGAGAACACATCCAATGTTCTCACCTTGTTTTAAAGATATGAGACATGTGCAGTCTATTACTATGGTGGGCAGTGGCTACTGAATTCTGTTCCTGGCTCTTTCACTAATCCAGTCTGGTCTTGAGCATATTTCTTCACTTGTCTTTGCTTCTCTTTCCTCATCTGCAAACTGCAGTCTTATAATTCAGTATAGTGGATTATTTTAAAGGGTCATAATGGTACAACTCAGCATGTAAAGGGGGCTCTAGAGGGTTAAACAAGACTCTGCTTTCTGTGCTTTTGTAACAGCTGTGTGTTAGCAAAAGGGAATACACCTCAGGGGAAGCATGCAACCCTTCAATGCAGTTGCCCCAACTTCTCTACCAGCTATGCATATACACATACACCTGTGTGTGGTGTTGCCTCCTAAAGTGTTGCTGCTTTATCTTCTTCCCTTGCTGTTCTCACTGGACTAGAAACTGGCACTGAACTGAAAGTAATTTCCTTTCATTTTAAATAAATAATAATTTACCAATGTATGCTGCTGAATTCATTCTTGCATCAAAGGGGAGTTGATTGCACTTCCCACTCCGGAAAGACAGAGAGAGGAGGAAGACACGGCTTTATAATTAAATTTGCTTTTCCTCCTTTCATTGTGCATCTCATTTTAAAAAAAAGAGAAAAGAGAAGAGTACACACAGAGACTTGTCTCAGCCCCAGCAAAAAGGAAAAAACTCCCTCTTGTTTGTCTCTTGCCGGTACTTCCATATGACCACATGGATAACACAGGTAAGGGGACCCTTTCAGTTCTGCGTGGGTGCCCAACACAGTAGGAAAAAGCAGAACCATTTCAGTTGCTGCCTGGGGAAAGAGCAGAGAGCTGAAACCTTAAGAAGTTGCTAGGCATTTTCTTTGACATCTCATACTCGTAATATGCTATTCGGGGCATTATGCACGTGTAGTAGAGCCAAAGTGCCACAGCAAAGGGCACTGTGACATCCTTAGTACTATTAGGCTGTTCACCGGCTAGCTGTGCTGATGTGGCAGGTACCCTCCCTGCCTGCTCTCTATCTGGGGGCTGTTCTATATACCCAGGCTGATCAGAAGCCTCCCATTCACAGAAACTCGAGTACAAATGACTTTGGCATTGAACCCCATCATACTGTGACCCCTCTAAGCCCAGGCACTGACATTTCTTGTAAGCTATGGCACTAGCAGAGTTGTTCGAGCATCCTCGCAGCTCTGACCAGCCTTCCCAAGTTCTGGCCCAGTGTGCACTGAGGCTGGGGCCCTGGAAGCCAGCCTGAATCCTGCAGTGTCTGCCCGAAGGGAACATCCTCAGGGACTGGAGATCAGTCACCTTTAGAGAAACTCACTGCATCAGGGAATAGCAGGAAACACTCTTGTTCAGTCAATGCAAGCAAGCACATTGCAACTCTCCATAATGAGCCTACACTCACGGCCATCTTTCCCTGTGCAAAAATGACTGACTCAGTATAAGGAGGTTTTGCTGAGTATAGTTTATGAGAAAGACAAAAATGTTTTCCTTAATAAAAGAAAAGCTGTTGAAGCTATAGTACTTAGATATTGCCCACGTTAACTCCTTCAGAACAACCTTTGATGTCTACTCAGGGTGATCTCTTTCTCCTTGCCCAAGTGCTGCACAGGCTTACATTCTCTGTACAACATCCACACTCGCTTTAATCCCATGAATGGACATCCCTTGATCTTGATAGCAGCTCACTTTCAGCACAGACTTTGCTCCAAGAACTGTCTGAATTCCATGAATCTCTCTTCCCCTGCCCCTTCTCCCTTTGTATAGGGAAGGTTTTTCTCTTTGCACCTTCGCTATTTAGTATGGCAGAAGGGGACGAGGGAATCACCTTCAGCTTTCCTCGCCATCTGCATCCCAATTGCTCCAGTGGGATTTGGGCTGCATTCCAAATAGTTCCATTTGCAGTGGATCTGGGGCAGAGGGAGGACAAGCTGACCGTGACATGTCTCAGTGGATAAGATTCCAGAGCAGCCAGCTTCTGGGACCTTTCTGTTCTGGTTACTCCAGTTACGGCTGTCTAGGGCTGCTGAGCACCCTCCCTCATATACCACCCCAATTTACCTGCCAATCTGCAGCATGGACTACTGAAAATAAACAGCTCTCCTACAGACAAAATTTAAACACAAGGAAATAATAAAAAATACAAAAGTGGCATTACTGTGCATTATAAAATAATGAAACCATTTTTTTCAATTTGTTTCTACCCCGGATAGTGGCAGTGATCAGCACTTTACAAAAGATGCTTCTTCCACATCCTGGCATATGTTATTACCGTTATTAATAGCAAGCCATTCCCGGGGGCAGCACTCTGTACAGGTACATTTATTTCTTTCACAGCCCTGTCACCCCTTGCCGGTGCTCGAGCTCCCTACAGCACACCCCACTACGAGGCAAGGGAGGCAGATGGCAAGTTAGGCACCACTTTGCCACACTCCAGACACAGTTCAGCCTCGTTCTGTCACTCAGGATGTGCCTGTTTTTAGTTTTATATCACCATAATTGCATTACCTGTGTCTCATACCACTGTTATTTCCTGATCCTTTCTCCTAAATCAAAACTGCCCTTAGGAGAGAGAAATACTTGGACACTACCTCCTTCCCTCTGAGCCAGCAGAGGAGTTATCAACAACTTTCTACTCAGTAATGAGGCAAACTTTCTCCTAGTTTGTTTTTCTATTTCCAAGTGCTGACTCATACGTTCTGCCCTCAGAACAGGACCTGGTATGTCCCTTTCATGGGGCAATGGCTATTTCTCATGAGGACTGCAATAAACAGGTACATGCTTGAGTGTTACTATGACCACATCGCCAGCCTCAGGTTCCCAGTCACTCTCTCACAGCAAGCCCTGGCATTCACACATGAGCAAGTAATGAACTGGGGTTTAACAATATAATGTGGAACAACTGAACTGGAATAACCACTCGCCGGCCAACCAAAGTGAGATAAAATCGACAAGCAAGTCAGCGTATGCTTCTGTTTCTCCACTTGTCCACTGTGTCTGACCTGCCTCAACCACAAGCTCTCTTGGGAAGCAACGATGTCTCTCAGCATCTAACAGAGCAGGAACCTGCCCTTTGGGATTCCATGTACTGTCACAGTAGAAATCATAGTGATAACCCAGCCTCAAATCCTGGCGAAACAAGAGCAAGGGAAGCATCTTCAGAGAAACTCCCCCACCTTAGGGAATTCTTAGGCTGGATTCAGAATACACAAGGTACATTCTCTCCTGAGACAGATGCTGTGCTGAGCTCCCACCTTTGCCTAATTTGTAGGAACTTCTGTGGGTCACATTTGCCTTCCCTAGGTGGGATGCGGCTCTCGGCAGTCACCAAGGTGCCAAATCAACTCCCTGTCAGCAATGCAATCCAGAGAAATCAATACAATTGGGAAGCTTAGCTCCTCTTTGCCCGCTGGCCATGTTCATCGCCAGCACAAGGTAACAATGTAGAGCCATTTAATAACACAGCTCATTAGGCTTCTGACAACAGGAGATGATGGAACTAAGGCCTCAAACATACAGCCTCATGAGTCTATTTGTATGTGCAGTTTCAGGCTGCTATACTTCCTAGCATGTGAGGAATGCATGTCTGGCACAAGATCCAGGGGGAAATTCCCTGGGAAAATCATGTAGGAATCCCCCTGAGGGAGCAAGACAAAATGGTCAGAAAAGCGCTTGGAAAACAGTTTACATGAAGCAGGTAGAGATGACTTAGACAAGGCAGTTTCTTTGGCTTCCCAGCGACAAGAAAGCAGACAGAGCTCAGTTTTGTCAGGGAAACTCTAGAACAACCAGCTCTGGCTGGTCTATTCTAGATTACAACTTCTCTCTCCTTGCCCCTGGATCTTGACTCCAGGCTTCTCTGCTGCTTCAGATACTAACATTCAGTGAGAAACAGCCATAACGGACAGCCAGAGTCCAGTTAGGCACACCCAGCAGTTGCATTGAAAGAGTCTCACTAGCTGTGAGTTTAGAAGTGGTTTTCACATGGAGAAGGATCAGTCTCTGCACCAGCCAGCAGAAGAGAACAAGTATGAGGACCTACAAGGCACAGCTCTCCTGGTGGGACCATCATGCCATAGACAAAGGCTGGAGGAACCAAAGTCACCAATAAAATGACAAGGAGTGAAATCCTGATCCCTTTGAAGTTGGTGACTGACCCACCACTGATTTTAATGAGCTGTGGGACTTCATCCACAGCCTCTCTGTACACCCTTTATAATGCTATAAGAAGGCAGATGTGATGTGGAAGCAAGAGAAAAGCTGTTATAGCCAAAAGGAAACATTTGGATCATTAACCTGCATAACACAGTCTCTTACCTGGTGCAAGCTAGAAAACAGACCACCTCATTTCTGTGACAAGCCTCATCACCTAAGATATCATACACTTTTTGGAAAGACACCCAGCCTGATTCAAAGTCTTCTACTAACAGACAATCCACCACAATCCTAGGCAAGCTGTTCCAATACCTGATTATTGCACTGTTTAAATTTTATTTCCAGCCTAAGTGAGTCAGACTAGACACACTTAGAGCTAGTCAGCTTCCAGGCACTGGATCTCACTGTGGCCACTGTCTGCTAGATTAATGAGCCTTCTATATCAGAAATCTTTTTCCTTGTACTTTGATCAAGTCACCTCTTTAGGTTCCTTTGTATAAACCAGATGCAAATTCTTGGCACTGTCACATTTCACAGAGTTGTATAAGGATAAATATACACAAGTTGTGATTCTACCATGATGGAAAACAGAATTTCCAGAAGTGCAGTCATTATTCAGAGCTGTTCACTGAGTTTATCTGCGCTGGACATAAAATTTTGATAAAAATTCACTGGCTTGAACAGTATTTCCTTTGCTGTTGGCCAGGTAAGTCAGATAGAACAGTTTCAATTGAAGAGCACAGAAGTGTGTAATGTTCGTGTTGGCTCCTCTGAGTGCTTGTGCATGCAGCTTCAAATTACGTCAAAAAACCTCTGTACCAGCAAAATGCACCTGCTTGAATTTTTGGGAAAAGAAGTATCAGGGGCAAACTAAGTGTCAGGTTTCCCTAACATTCTTCTGCTTCTAACAGGAAGGGCAATATGATTTTGGCAGAATATGCAAACAGACTCTGTGCCCACAGCAGGATTCATATTTTCAACAGAGCTCAGCACCTGCGTGAATCCAGGCTGCTCTTTGGAAAACCATGCATTAGCAAGTTAGCTGAAATCATGCAGTTTTATCATAGTGCTTGTTTGCAATATGCAGCCTGCTATTTCATTCTCATTCCAGCTCTTTGGCTGTTGCCACAGCTTTCATTTTATTATTCACATGTTTTCCCCTTGATATACTTTAGGAATGTGGTGACTTATTTCTCTTCTCACTCCACCTCATGAGAGCTCATAAAGCAGCATGACAGGCAAAAGATCTGAAATACATTAACAAACATAGCAATGCAGCTGAACCAGAAGAATCAGAATTAGCTCAGTTTGGTTCTTGCCTGGCCAGTCGTGGCTTTCTTATTCTCTACACAAACGTACTTCCCTCAGCTTGAAATCAGCATTCCTTTAAATGTTTTCACACCCTAAAATTGTTCCTAAATGTGCATATTAGGTGGTGAAACAACTTACTAAGTTAATATATGCAAGCTAACATTCATCCCAGCAAAAGCCTATTATACTTAATATGCCTTCTTCAATTCTCAGGATCATAAAACTCAGAAGCACTAATGAAACCAGCATACTAACTCTTTACCCAGAACTAGAGAGATCCCAGTGTCAACAACAGGAAAAAAAGCATACATTTTATTTGTAGAAACACGTTTGTGTAAGAGACATTTGTGCAATGTCTATGTCCATGCTCTTCTCGATGGCTCAAACGGCACTATAACATTTCCCTAGGAAAAGGTGGAGAGAAAGCTTCCATACAGCTTTCCACACCAACGTTTGCAGGGAGAACTGTGGAAACAGTGTTTGCTTGATCTGAAAAAGTTGGGAAAAAATGGTGTTTTGGGGAGAGTTTTGAATATAACTACACCCAAAAAAGGCAAGTCTGTCGTGCCGGGCCTCACCCGAGGACCAGTCTGGAGACTCTAACAGACCTTGCTGTCAGTCATAGAGTTTAACAGGGAAACACCTTGAGTCTACAGGACACTTCTGATAGTGACAGAGCAGGTCACCTTCGGTGTGCAAAGAAGATGACAGTGCTCCAACCTTTGCCAAGGCTCCTGGAGGGTACAATGCTTCCTCTGACCATTGGAAGGAATTCAGTGCTGCTACAAAAGCAACACAAGTTGCACTAGCAAAAGACTCCTTCACAGGTGTCCGTAGTATCTGTACAGAAGAAAATCATGGGACCTCCACAGAGCCCTGCCCGTTCAGGTTTTTTTTCATACCCCTTGCTGGTATGGCTATCTGGTAAAACATTACCTTTAGATTGGTGGCAGAATACAAAGTGACTTTCAACTGCCTATCTGTCAAGGACACAGAACTATGACAGGCAGGAGTTTGAAAGCAGTCAGCTGCAAAATGGGAAGGGGGGTGATTTTAGGCACTAATTTAATCGATATCTGAGACAGAATCGGGTCAGACTCCTGGAAAGATGCACACACAGCACTGGCCAGGGAGGAGAGAGCTGGTAGCCCTTGTCTTGCCCATTTACCAACATACACACTTCCAACAGTGAAAGGGCTTTGCTCAAGCTATGTAATGTGTAAAGTCCCATCAGGAAATGTCTGGCAGGTTTAAATGTGTTCTTGCATTGTTCCTGGATTGTAACTGTTAAGCAAGGAGAAAAGAGATTTTGGCAATTTGGTTTGGGCAGAGAAGGGAGAGGACGGGTTTCAAAAGGGTTTGAACAGCTGAAAGGTAGGTAGGTATGCTTAGGACACTTTTGGGATGCTAGGGATTGGGCTGGGGGTATGTTTCAGGCTGGATATACACTTATTGGGGGCTGGGGACTGCTGGTGGGCTGCTGCCTCTGTGGTGGCAATGAGACAGTCTGAATAGTAGGGGAGCCCAGCTGGCAGTCTCCATCATCAAGCACAGGATGCTCCCTGTGGGACATACAGCACTAGAACCACGTGTATCCTACTCAGATCACTGCTGCTACTCCACAGGAGAGAAGGGTTTGGGGGAAAGCTTCAATCTCTGCATTGCAGTAAGTATGCAGAGCCCCCGCACCCTGCAGAAGGGGAAGGGATGAATGTGTCTGGCCCCACCCCAGTCCCACCCATCTTCCCCAAAACCACAGCTCAGAAATCCAGTCTAGCTGACAAGTCTCTCCCTTCCTCCTCTCCTCTTTCTACCTACATGTTTGTCAGGAATGGCATAACAGGGGCAGAGAATAAATCAGGTGCTATATCAGAGTATTCTATCCCTGACTGTGTAAAGAGCAGCTTTTGTGACTTCCTGATGTGATTTACCATACAATGACAACCTTTAATGTCCACCGGTGTTATAATCTACTTTATCTTAATACAATCTTCCCCTGCTGAACTCTCCAGAGTCTTAACAGCTATTTTCAATGGAGTTTTTTTTATTACTATGACTTGATACTGTGATTACTGTCGCACTCCTGCTCTTTGTGGAAGGGGAAATTAATAAGTTTTTTCTTAAGCACTTTGCACCAGAGCTGAATACCAATCAGCCCCCAAGCTGGGTTCCTGTGCCTGCTAGATTCAATTATGAACCTTTGCTCTGACTTTCCAAGACACAGCAGTTTTCAGATCAACAGCACGCCAGCGCATAAGGCCCTGTTCCACTCCTCATAGGCTCTCATTGTGGGGAGCAAAGGTGACAGGCACTGAGTGAGGGAATATGTGGCTTTTCCTCTACTCTCCTGTGGCTGCCCCATTTGTAGTTATCTCCTCAGATGTGTCCCTGTATCAGGGCATTTGGAATCATCATGCCTTGGAAGGAGGGTTAAAGTACTGCGATTTATATGAATTATCCTGCTCCTTCGCCATCCTTGCTCAGTCTCCCCATGTCCTCTCAGAGCTCAATGCACCTTCCTTTCTCTTCAGGAAATCATTGCACTAGGCTATACCACATCTCACTGCTCAAATAGTGATGACATTGCACCCTCCCCCCAGTGCCCAACACATTCCACTTGATGTGGGTCAGGCCACACAATCCTTACACATTACCAAGTCCTGCCAGTTAAATTCTAACACAGACAGAACAGGTTTTGTCTCTGCACACAGAAGTTGTTTCTGTTCAGGATGGAACCCACTTAGTTCAACGTCTGGTCCTTTCTTTCCCCTTCTGCCCTCACCAGAAAAGGAGTCGGAACCTCCTGCTGTCCCTCAGCTTCTGCCCTTTGCTGCTGAATAGGGTCTTCTACCTTTCCTAGTCCCCACAAGCTAGCAATGACCCACTCCAGAGCATTTGTATAAACTAGCCACGAGAGGAGGGTTTACGCACAAGATGCCACTTCTACCACGATAATGTCTCTTTCTTCCACTACTAAGGGTGCGTTTGGTCTGTCACCGAAGCATTTCACTGCTAAAGATGGCTGGCTGGCACAATTCCCCAGCAATGAGGGAATGAGTGCAATGACTGAAAGATTGAGTGACATTGTATCTGTGCCTTGGGTTAGGCTGTTCCCACTTTATGCCTTATCCTACTGCTAGCCACAACACAAAAAGATTCCCTTCTGGTAGGTAGCATTTCACACCTTATTGGACAAGTATAGTTGAGCACATAAGGGTGAGGATATGAAGTGAAATACACTTGGGCCCTTATTCTTTAGTGTTTTCTTCTAAACATAGGCCTGAAAGGCAGGAGCTGGGTCAGTGGACCCAGCCTTCTACAACAGAGGATGCACATGGAACAGATACCCAGCCTGCCTAAATACAGCCAGCCAAAGGCACTTCCCAACTCCCTGTTAAAAAAAAAAACACCTATGGTACAAAAGTCTAGATTCCACTAGCTGTAAAATACTACAGGAGAAATCAAAGCACAATCTGGGCATCGCCTGTGCCTAGGCTCTTGGGGATGGTACTACAGCATGTCTGTCCCTTTCCTGTTCTTTCAGGACTATCGAGCCCTCACCATCTCCCAACTAGGTGAGTGCTAAGGCAACAGGATAAGCATGGACTGCATGAGCAGCCAGGCTGGGAGCCCAAGTTGCACAGCTAGTGCCAGTATTGATCAGAAAAACTGAAAAAAGTAAACAAACTCTCTGTAATTACTCAACTTGATAGATGCCAGTAGGTTTGTTTGCTTCCTGCAAAGATGCCAATAGCCTAATGGAGCAAACATTGCCATTATGTAATAAAACCATACAGGTAATTAAAAAACTTCTGGCAGGACTACAAACAAGAACATTATCTATTAACTGTTTCAGTGGAGCAAGAGAAATGGATACTGAAGATTCTGCTTCATTTGAAGGAAGACAGATTTAATGGATACTTGAATAAGAACTGAGCCAGTAAGGAATCACATACAGTTCAATATCATCCTCTTTTCTGCCACAAAATATCTGCTTGGATATTACAGCATTGTTAAAGATCTCAGATGAAATTAGGGCCCCTCTACACTGTGTTTGTTCTGTATCAACACCTCAGAGACTTTATCTAAAAACAGAGAAGAAATGAGGAGGAAAGAAGGCTTGTCCTATTTTGCAAATGAGAAGTGAAGACACAGGAGTTGCCCTCTGTCTCACCAGTCACTTCCTGAAGGGCACAGAAATCTGCTCTCCTAATGTCTAATCCAATGCTCTGCTAGCTCAAGGGTGGAGTAGAGGCCACATCTGAGCAGTAGGACAGATAAACTCTTGGAGAGAAAGCAGACAACAGTAGTCAGTGGCAGGCTTTGCTGACTATCTCAGATTTACGTGACTTGGAGTTATGAGGGAGAAAAGGGGCAGTGATGGAATAAACAGTCTAAAACTGTGGGCTAAGCACAAGGTTCAGTGAGGATCTTGCACCATCTCCTCTACTGCACACACTAGTAGCAGAGCCCACTCAAAAGCAAGGACAGAAAATAGAGGGCAAGTACATAAGGTGAGAGACAGACTGCTGGAGTTCCCTGTTGCAATGGCCTGTGGGTGGTTTCAGATTCCCTTTTTTATGGTTAGAGCCAGCAGCCAAAGAGGAAGCTGAAGAATTCAACAAGCTTTCTGGCAAGCTGACAGTTCCTTGGGTATGTAAGCCCAGCAGTATGCAATGCAGGCTGGTATAGAAGCATGCAGCAAAGATTGCAGAGAAGGAGCACTCTTCCTGGGGAGCCCTAGCACCACAACACGCTGGGTCTGAATGGCTCGGCCAGGACAATCAGGCTGCCCGGGTCATGATGCTTAGTATAATCGTAACCAGAGCAATATCCTTTCCTTCTACAAGGGCTTTTCTCCAAAAGCACTGTCTCTCCAGGTGCTTTGCAGAGTACATCAGACACCTTTTTGCTCATTACTGATACGCAGCCTCTGCCTCAGTAAGCCTCTGATATTGGTCCACTGACAAGGGCAGGAAGCAAGGAGCAACATATCCTATTTAAATGCATTAAGCACCTCACCACATCAGTGGCTGGCAGCGTAACAGCTTCATACAACTCTCATTGAAGCCAGAAAAATCTAAGTACAGGCTTCAATGGGACTTGGGTTTGGCTGGAAAAATCACAGATTTCTGACAACTCCTTGCTAAATATTGTAAGTAACTCAGATTTCCTTCCTCTAGTGTACCGGAAAAATATCATCTTCCTATTAAGGATCATGAGTAAGCAACTGTGACCTTCATGTGCATCAATATTAAAGGGCAACTGCTCCGGCCAGCAGCTTAAGAGGAGATTTTGGAAGAAAGGTCGAACACCTATGCCAAGTACAGCACAGATTAGACAAGATTTAAGTCAGAAAGCAGCATTCAATGGCTAAGGAGGTATAGCTACCTCCTGCTATTCCTGTCTGTCAATAATCAGTTGGGAGGCCTGGGGTGACCTTTCCCTGCCTCAGTTTCCCCTCAATCACAGAGCAATTAATTTGTTCTGCAGCATTAAGGCTTAACAGACAGTGCTATGGGCATGTGAGCTATTTCTTTGCCAGACACAGACCCTGATGCAAATTACTGACATGAGCATAGATCACAACAAAATGTGATACCGGATAAGTAATGGGAAGAGGCAGAGATACACAGATTAAAGCTGTGTCAATTGGGTGACTCACTAGAATCATAATAGTCACTAGGGCTTAAGCACAGTTTATTTATAGCTGCTGTGAGCACAGAGTTGCTAGATCTCAGAAGGACAGCTGGAGAGGAAATGTGGATTTTTTTAAAAAAAATTTTTTACCTCTGGGGAACGTTTATTGCTCACAGGAAGAGATAATTAAATCAACAATTAAAGCCATAAAGATTCGTGAATCACAGACTACAGTGCTTTGTATCTGAACTCTTCTGCCTTGTTTACAGAGTGCAGAAGTGATCTTGCTGATCTAAGAAACTTAACTGTCTGGTGGTGGAAGTCACAGCTAGACAAACCTGGGTAGTGGGAAGAAATCAGAAAAGCAGCCAGGCTGCCCTGGAGAGATATGGGCTGTGCAGGGACTATACCACCTTTGCATCAGCTCAACTGAGGCCCCAATCATCTTTGAAGGCTTTGACACTACAAAAAAAAGTAATGATTTTTTCAAACTGCACATCGACAGGAATAGCATGAAAGTACCCTGATGTAAGCAATCCCTTCCAATACTGCTCCTTCGAGCTTAGGAGACAGGCAGAACTGTGAGTTAGCCCAGGAGCTAGAAAACACAGCACCTACAGGGCCTGTCCAGCCAGCAGCCTCAAATGAAATAATGCCATCCATATTCTTTACCGCTAAGAGCTATCTCTCATCTACCACTACAAAAAAATAGCAGGCTCCTTTACCTCTACACAACAGGTAACAAATATTTCTTATTGTTTATAAAAGTATCATTAAAGAAAATTTTAAGCACAGGAAGAAAAAAGTAAGGCAGAATTTCTCCTAATAGCCTTTTTGATGGCAAAGGAGCCTTATCAGTGGATAGGAAAATTCCCAAGGCAGCTTGTATTCTAAAACATGTGGGAAATAATATCTCTCAATGACTTTTCTCCAACACAAAAGGGTTTGTAACAACAGTGCTGACAGGATCTGAAGCTGAAACTCCAGATTTTCAGCTTTGACAATGGAATTATTGCACATTATTCTTTCTAAGTAAATTAAACCCATTAATCATCATAATTAGTAATGTTCTGTGTCAGTGATACGGTAACAGAGCTAGTCATTATACTGTGTTATTAAGAAACTAAAGAATGATACTACAGCCACTACATGCTGTTGCTCTCACTGGCTGGCTGCGGAGGAGTATGTTAATGCCCAAGGCTTAAGAAGGGCTCAAACTTCAAAGAGATGTGAGGGCAGCAAGAGATACCATCTCTCCCATGCTGGCTGTAAAACTCCAGGGATGCTGTGAGATAGCAGAAGAGAACAGAACGAATTCATCCTTAGTAGGATTCCGCTTGAGCCAATTCAAGCATGGCAGAAATTATTTTGACCCAGGAGGTTTCCATCTTGATTTATACCTAGGAAAGCCAATATCATTTAAGTGTGAAGACAACTCCAGTCATCTATCCTCAGGGATGGGCTGGGTTGCATGAGGAGTCCCATCAGTATGCTGAGCTTTGACACAACTGCCCTGGTGCTGCTCTCATGAACGTTTCATCACCGTGTATATTGGAACTGCATTAATAATGTGGTTACCAAACATTAAAGATCTATCCATTAATAAATGATTGGCAGATTTTGATAAACAATTATAATGATGCAAGTGGTTTATACCAACTCCTAATATGTAAAACTCAGACACTAGACACATGTTGAGCCTTTACAACCTACTTATGAAGTACCTTTAATCTGGCTGTAGTCTACTTTGTTTGAATTTAGTTATATACATATATAGTGGCAGAGGGTAGCCCATGTGCTAGGTGCAATATAAGCACAGAAGAAAAGACCCCTGATGGTCCCTGCCCCACAGATTTTACTAGACAGGTAAACCACAACAAACAACTTTCTCAACAAGTTTTTCTTCCTTCTTCTGCAAGATATCTCTGGAGAGAGGGAGATTTTTTTTTTTTACCTAACAGATTTGTTACTTGAAATCAGTAACCAAAATGTTTCATTAATTTAATTTTCTATACCACTCACTAGTCAGGCTAGGTTGCTTAGTTACAATTGTCATTTGGAATTATTTTTGCTCCATGACTCAACAAACGATGAGTTCCTCGATTGATTCTGTTGTTGATGCTGACAGAAATTAAATTTAAGATTTCCTTCGCTCCTGCCTAGTATGGTTGGATGGTATGAATGTTATAGAAAGTGAACACAAAGGAATCAATCTGGACACCCCCCTCATACAGAAAGAATGTTCCTCCCAGTGATGTCAGTGAGAAAACTTGCCTGGGGTGTGAGAAACGCTGAAACAAACTGATGCAAACAGATGACTATTTGTCCTTTTATTCTGTGATGTGCATGTGCCTGTAGAGACAGTGTGCTCACATACACCTGTGCTTGATAAGATGCCATCGTCCTGTAGTAATGGTCCTTACCAGTCATACTTCCACAACAAGCTCTTAGGACAGGTGCCCAAACTATCCACAAATATGGGATACAGCAGATCCTCAAAGAACAATGTCTCTCAATGAATTGCAGCTTGAATCTTCACCCCAAAGCAACAGGTCTCAACTTCATGCTTCCTCATCCCCCATTCTCTAGTACTCCCCTTCCTTTAACACACACTCCATTCTCTTCACATGACATCTTCCCCCTACATGTTAGTCCGCCACTCCTCCCACACCAGCTTCTTCTAAAGCAGCCAGTTTAGTCAACAACACAGTATTTGGCTCTTCTAAGTCAAGTCTTTCTTACGTTGTGAGCTCCATCTAGTGATGTAAGTGAAGCCTTATCTCCAGCCAATCTTGACACTTCATGCAAGGTATTTTGTGCTGGACACAAGGGATCTGGGATTGAACAGCACTGGGATAAAAAGCCTTTCTGCTTGTTGGAATATCTCTGAAGACATCAGTAACTACAGCGTATCAACATCTAAGAGCTGCTGTCTGGAACAGGCAGTGCAGTCAGCTGGGGCGTTAGGCAGAAAGCTAGAGCAAAACGGGGTGAAACACAGTCCAGTAACTTCAAAGAGGATTGCCTTTATATTTATCAGACAGGTCCTGGTAATTCTCTGCAATGGCACAGATCTCCCACCCCAGTTTCCTACTGCAGCTATCAGTAGCTAATCCTTTTCTAGCAGTGCCTTTTCAGTAGTCACACACAAGGGGCTGGACTCCTGGTGTTGCAGAACGGTGCTTGCGTATTTGGTCGAACCACACTGAGTGTGCAGCCTGAGGCAAACAGTGTTACTCCTAACCATCTTATGTAGCAGCAGAGCACTTGGGCTTCCTAAGCTGCCAGCACAAAGCTTTCCATCAGCACTTGTTAAAATGGAGCAAGAGGCCAATAAAAAGATATCAGAGAGGAATAAAGCATTTTTTTCCCCTGCATATCTGGCTGCCTTCGTAACTGCATGTAACCAAATGTGCAAAGCAGAGCATCATGGGTGAGAGGACAATTCCAGTGAGACTAGGTTTGGTGGAAGCTCTCAGACTGTTGTGGGGGGCATCCCATTTCTCTGCAGGGTCAATGCAGCATCTAGCTGTGTGCCTGCATAGAAGCAGAGAAAGCCAGTTTTCTCACTCAAAAGACAAGTTTCTTCAGTTCTCTCTTCCCAGAAGTTCTATCAAGTATACTGCGAACTATCTTCATTCTTCTAACCAGATGTGCCAAAAGTTTTTCACAGTAGAAGGGTACTAAGTGCTTTCTTAGTCTCCAGAGCTCTCGCAGTGCAGTCTGCTCATGGCACTCTACAGCAACTGGAGAACCTGAGGCTCCAAGCAGAGAGGAGAACATTGCCTACGGAAGAAATGGTCATAAGATCTTACTACTTGGGCTTTCAAATACCCACACCAACTGCTAAACTTGACTGTATTTTAGAGACAGTGAAGATGGATGGGTCTTGAGATACTCTTTATGGAGGGAACAAACACAAAAATGGTATGGAGGCTAGAGAAGGAAATGAGGATCTTTCATATGGGTCCTCGGATCTTTCCAATTCCAGGCACGGCATCTCTGGACACAAGGGCAAGAAAGTCCCTGGCATGTTTCTCTCTCATTGCCTGCTCCGAAAGCGTTTGCTGCCACATCATATTTAAGTCTGATTTTTGACCTCTTGACCCACACACTACTAACAAGCTGGCACTGAGGCTGACACACTTTTGGAATCACAGGCAAAGCTCTGAAGATCAAGGATTAGATTCCCAGCAGGGGATGAAATACAGCTACTTGGAATAAGACAGAACTTTCCTGAAAGCCTGCAAATTTCCAAATTGCCTTCTTCCCTCAGTGGCCCTGCTCACTAAACCCTTCAGTCTGCAATTTCCATTGAGTTATCCTGTACTGCTTGCTTTCCTCTCCTCTCTTTCTGAACCTTCTGGGTGGACTTTTGGGGGAAGGGTGGGCGTTATCTCTTGTCTAATCCCCTGTCAGCACCACACAGTATAGGTTATGCAACATAAAATAGGCTGTGCCTTGTCTCAGCATTCCTGGGCACAGTGTGGCTGCCTAAGGCTGTTGGCCAGGCCCCAGTCCATCAGAAGGACTCAGTTCTGAGCACAGACTTCAGTGAGATCTGGCTCAGACCCCTTTACAATGACAACTGTAATATAAGTATGCAGATACAAAAAGAAATGCACATTACGCATCCTCCAGCTGTTCTTCCCAGGTCTCTCCCTCTTTGGGAGACTGGCAAATTTGGTTTCCTGGAGGCATTTTACTGGGCAATCACCAGGAAATGAGGGGCACAAATCACATTATTTACTGCAAGCTGAAATCACAGAGGTTCCACAATAAATTGGAGTGCAATCTCTTTTACCTGCTTTATCCCATTCCTGCTTTGGAGTAATAATTTCACAGTCAAATCTGTTGTTTAATATTTAAAATGTTCTCCCTCCCCATTCCCTCTATCGAGGGAGATCACAATACTCTGAGACAAAGTGTTCAATAGATTCTCAGACTGCAGAAAAATAATATAAACCCAAACCAGATAGTTCCTTAATTTCAAAAGATAATAATTTACCAAGATACTCTCAGGCAAAAGAAATATATCTACATCTCTGTATATCTATCTACAGTGTTTAGGATTTCATCCCTCATTTTTGTAAAATTCATGAAAGATTTATGAGTTATTCAGCTACTCTGAGTTCCTGGGATATTGCTAATAAACCTTCCCCTTATTCCTATTGTTACATCTCATCAGCCCCTCAGCCATTTCAGGCTTTTGAAGCGTACAGAGATTCTTTTTTGTCAAAGTATTTTAATATCTGCTTCCCTAAGATGAACATCAAGTTTTGCTACTCCGCCAATTCCATCATTTTCCACTCTCCCATCATAACTTCGAAGCCAGGCAGATGACACATTAATCCCTTGTTAAGACAGGAGTGGAGTTAGATGAGAAGAACCTCTGAAACCAGATAATGAATCTCTACAAGTGCTCCAGCCCTTAAAGAATTAAACAAAGGTAGCTTTCCCTGAAAGTAAATTCAAGACTATTATTGCTGCTAAGGACATACTGATACACTGCCAGCATTCAGCTCTGCCAAATAAAAGTCTTCAAAGGCCTTTGAGGAACCATCCAAGTATAAGTATTGTGCAACAAAAAGAATGCTGAGATTTTTATTTTGTTGACTATTCCCCAGGAGACAGTTCTCTTCCCAGACCAATTTCTGTGTTCTCCTTTCCCCCTGCCACCACCCATTCTCAATTCCTAAATTCATACTATTAATTTCAAAGAAATCTCTCAATGACTGTGGATAAGCCACACACTCCATCCTTGGCAGACCACAGGTTCCCCTCTTCTGCAGAGTCTCAGAGCTGAGACATAGTGTTTGGTCTAAGTTCTACACACTTCTCAGAGGTGAGTTGGCATAAGAAGGATGTAGCCGCCTGCACTCAGCCATAAGACATGCTCATGATCGGTCCACAATGTTTAAGATATTTTCAAAAGAAACCAAAAAACAAATCAGAGAAACTCTTGTCATGGTTTCCCCAGGAAAGAAAACAAAGTCAACCCCATCAAATACACTCTATTACCCAGGACCTAGATTTTTCAGTTTAAGCTTCCAACTCTCTATGCCGTATCTTCAAGGTCCCCTCTAGGCTATGGTTTGAAGAAACTGATGCCTAAGTGCTGTCCAAGGTCCAGGAACACAGCTGCTCAGCCTTAATAATAGAGAGACAGAGACATTCTCCTTGTCAGAACTAATATAAAGATATATACAACTTCTCCAAGAGGCTTCAGTTTGAGCAGATTCTCCAGAGCACTCAGTGGATGAGCCCTTTAGATTTTAATCCTTTTGCTTTTTAATCTTTTTTTCTTCACAGTCTTATCATGCACTGCAGAATTTCCAGTGATTAAGCCCACAACAGGAGGTAAAATTCCCCTGTAGACAAGAGCAGAACAAAAGAAAGGAAGCCTCTTGTCAGCAAAACCTTCCCCAGCATCAGGCCTGGGGAGATCACCTAGAAAAATATCTAAACTTCCATCTTAATTACTGTCGAAGCTTTCATTGTATCTGTATCGATGTACCTCAGAGTCTTAACAGATGTGTCATGACAATGCTCTGGCAAGATGAGAACAATTATCCCTATTTTACAGATGAGAAACTGAGTCCAGAAAAGGGAAGCATCTGATCCACTACCAAACACAAAACCTGTTAGTGGGCAAAGAATTTAACATGAGCCTGCAAGCTGCAGGCTACTGTCTTAACCACTAGCTGCTTCTATAATTTACCTCTTAAACATAAAACTCAGTATGAAGCAAGCCTTTTTTCTCCCACAGTAACATTTTGTCCCTCTTCCCAGGACAGATCACTGCAGTGGGCATTCACCTGCACTGAGTTTTTCTGTTTGAGGCTCTCAGTGCTGAGAATCCTCTCCCACAATGTATCAGTATAGTTTTTACTGGTAGAAGCAATATTCAGAGCATCAGCCAAGCAGACCATGCATCATTACTGATTGACCCCACAGCCTCATAACTCCTGTCTTCTCTGCACCCAAGTGATCAAGTTTGGGGTCATCCAAATGTGTATTTGTGCACCGTGAGACAGCACACCTGTGTGTCAGAGTATGTATGCACAGCACAATCTGCTCATTGATCTTCCTGTCCGGTGTTCGTGTGACACAGTCTGGTGGTTTTGGCTGGGATAGAGTTAATTTTCTTCATAGTAGCTGGTATGGGGCTGTGTTTCAGATTTGTGCTGAAAACAGTGTTGATAATACAGAGATGTTTTCATTATTGCTGAGCAGTGCTTACACAAAGACAAGGCCTTTTCTGCTTCTCACACCACCCCACCGATGAGTAGGCTGGGGGTGCACAAGAAGTTGGGAGGGGACACAGCTGGGACAGCTGAACACAGCTGATCATGGGGATATTCCATACCATATGATATCACGCTCAGCATATAAAGCTGGGGGAAGAAGAAGAAAGGGGAGCGCACTGGGAGTGATGGCATTTATCTTCTCAAGTAACCATTACGTGCGATGGAGCCCAGCTTTCCTGGAGATGGCTGAACATCTGCCTGCCGATGGGAAGTAGTGAATGAATTCCTTATTTTGCTGTATGCGTGGCTTTTGCTTTACCTATTAAACTGTCTTTATCTCAACCCACGAATTTTCTCACTTCTACCCTTCCAATTCTCTCTCCCATCCCATCGGCAGGGAGTGAGCGAGCAGCTGTGTGGGGCTCTGCTGCTGGCTGGAGTTAAACCACAACAGCCAGGCATAGCAGGAGTTCATGAAAGCAGGAGGAATCCAAGCAGAACATAGCCTGGGGATTAAATAACCAGCTTTCCACAAACTTGTCAAAAACCATGAGAATTAAAAATGCTTGGGATTTCACCTTCTTTTTACTCAGAGAGCATTCTGTTCTTAATTACAGCTGGCAGCCTCAGTGGCCACCTCATTTGGCTTTGTCAGGGTTGAATTCAATTACATTCAGAAGGGGAAACAACATGACTTCCTTAAGTCCAAATCACCTTGGACACATGTCCAAAGCAACTCTGGACAGCTGCTTCCTTTGTGAGGAATTCCAAGGAATAGGAACGGTGTAGTGGCAAACTCCTTTGGGCTTAGAGATTTCTCAGTGCATTTAGGCAAAGAATGATCCTTCATTGCTCTCCCTACCTCTAAGCCCATCTTCCCACCTCCATGAAATGAACAACAAACAAAAATGAAGGACTACAAATAGTTTCACTTCCTGGTTCTTATATCTGCAACACCACCAATCCATTTGGTGGCCCGGAACAGGCTGCACTGCTCCTAAATTTCGCCGCTGGCTAAGTGGAGATGCGTAGGAAAGCTGAGAGGCTGCAGTCAGCCATTATCCTCCACTGGAGAGAATCAGAACCAGTCAACCCATGTATTACAACTGCATTTATACTGGCATTTAAGAGAGATTCGCCTGGATGTTTTAAGAGCTGGATGAACTAAATTTTACATCTCTTGCCAGATGTAACACAGTCACACCCTAGAAATACTGTTTTTACAGTGTTATCGATTCCTTCCAGTTAGGCAACATACAGAGAAAGAAATACACCTACGCATGAGACAGAGATCAAATATGGGCGCTCTCAGCTGCTTTTGTTCATGGCACCATGGTACTTCCTTTCCAGCATTTAAACATAATCATAGCGTAGGTTGTCTCTGCCTGGGTCTAGGATTTTAGTGAGCATCTGTGAAAAAAATTTAGTTAAATCTGAATCTTGACAAAGATCACCCCTTGGTATCTCAAAAAGGTATGTCCCGCATTGTTTCATTCTGGATGTTATTTTCTTCTTTCATAGCAGATTATGCACAGTAAAACTTTGGAAAGCCTGTCTCTGATCACTGCCCACCAGCACATTGGATACCTCTAGCATGTGATCTCTGAAACAACCACTATCAGACAAGTGTGTCATAGTGCATTCAACCCAGCTGAACTTTCAAAGCCTGCAAACAGAGAAGACAACCTGGGAAATCTTTGCTAGAGCAGTCTGGAAACTGTGAAAAATCTGGGTCCCTTTCTTGCTAAGCAGACTGTAGCAGAAAGATGCTCCTTACATCTCTTGCTAGCAATAGGATCTGGCTAACACAAAGAAAGGCATTGAAAGTTTAAGGACACTTATAGAAAACCTGAGGATAACATAACCTAGAGGAGAGAACCAGGACTTGCCCTTTAGGAATTCTCCTAAAAAAAGTTAGATTTGCAAATTGGGATCTCTAGGCTATAAAGACATCTATATAAAGGCTATATAGGCAGCTCAAGAACCAGCAGAGATCAGCTCTGGGGGCATTTGAGGTCTGGCCTATTCCTCTGACTCCCATCCCTGTAGTTGCCTGTCTGTCAGAAGGGGGAACTTTTAATCATTCTCTTCCAAAAACTTTCCAACACAACTAAGACCTTGACACAGTGAGATGGAATGATGAGAAACTGTACCAAACCTTTAGAGAGAAAACAAGAAATAAATTTAGTGTCACTCTCTATATAGCATCTCCCTTTATTCCCCTTTCAACAGCCCTGGGAGCTGCTGGGATTTTAAGCACTCAGCATACGTAAATGTAGATTGGAGGATGGGAGGGCCCATGAAGCACACAGCAAGGAGAGGGAGGCTGACAGGAAAAGCTAAAGGGATGCAGGTGTTCTGAGTACACAAGGTTTATGGATGACTTATTCAGTAATACACCATCAATTATAGTGATGCTGTCTCAGCTGGATTAACTCCTGGCGGACAGGAGGCAGTTGGGGAGATGGATTCGCTTTTCTGTCAGTCATGATCAAGACCAGCGTTCCCCATTCATTTGTGCTCTGTTCTGCAGAGGACTTACTGACAGCTTCACAAATTTCTGCAGGAGTCCGACGGCCATCTGCTGCTTTCCTACCTGACTTTTTAGGCAGGTCAGAATAGGGAAGCTAGCACCACTGGCTCACCTGCAGTGCCATAATACTACTGCTGGGCTGGCACAAACTCTTCATTCTCAGTAAGCATAATTGCAGACCACTCCCTAACTCAGAGGAAGATGGGGGCTCAAGTCTTTCAAATGTTTTAAACAGCTACCTCGAATCCACTGCACTGCAAGATGAGCAGCCTTCCTGCTGCCTACAAAGTGCTTTAAGACCCCTGGAGGAAGGATTCCTACAGGGCATGATGTTTATCACAAGCACAGCACCACACACAATATGAATCATCACACACCGATGTCACAGTCCCTACAGTAAGTTCCTAAGCGTACAGTACAAGAAGCAAAAACTGGTGCCCCTCTGTTTTCTCTTCAGCCTTCCTAGCTGGTCTGTGTCATCACTTGTTTGCTATTTGTGAAGGGAGTTTTTGTGTTTGTGGATCTCTGTTCCTGCCTCTGGATCTACAATAATCCCATAATTGTGATGCCAAGCAGTGCCTGAAGACAATTTTATCACAGTCTGTATAATGTGTAAATACCATTAAGTTAGACGGATTTTCTCATTAATTCTCCGTCCCAGTGACAAGCCAGGAATTAACACAATTGATTTTCCAGTCCCTGCTCATTATCAATCATCCAAGAACTTAGTCACATCTCATCTGTTCCACCTGGGTCCCAGCATTTATTTGTAGACTTCAACATATATTAAACTAATAAAAAACAACGGCCATAACGACCTCTGTGCTCAAAACCCAGACAAGAACAAACTATGTATGTTCTTAACTCCTTTGGTGAGAAGCTTCCCACTATGTACCACTGTCCTACAGAGAACAAGCAGTGGGCAGGTTAAGCAATAGCCTGTTGTACACTGCCTGTTGTGCTAATATTTTCCATCTTGCAAACAAAATAAATGTACACCTCTGTGTCGCTCTCTAAAACCTTAAAGAAAGACAACAATTCATAGGGTGTTTGTTTCCTAAAGGTGCTCCATTTTAAATTAATAGAAGTGGTATAGTGTTTACAAGGGACCTCCACAATTCAATCCAAATTCTCCCCATTACTGCCCCTGAAATGCTTCTGACTTTGCCACTTGTCTCCACTGACTGCAGTGGGACTACTACCCTTCAGTCCCTCAGTGAGGGGAAAGACATGCATTATCTGATTCAACAGGTTAAGAGAAGAAAGTAAAAACCTGGGAAAAAATGTGTAAGGCCAAAATGAAAAAGCAGCAGATACAGCATGAAACTCTTTTCAGCTCTAGAACAGGTTTTGTAAGGCTCCAAATGGAGAGGAATCACAAGCAGTGGTACTGAAGGGAATCTCAATATCTCGCAGTTGTTCTGTTCCTGTGGTTCCCACCATGTCTAGCAGGAAACATTCCCATGGCATGCTGGAATTTTGCACCCTTGAGCTTTCCTGATCTCCTTCATTACCATCTCTTGGACCAGGAGTGGGAAGTCTGGCTCATACAGAATTTCCTGCAGAAATCTACAGGTAAGGTAGATAGTTAAACAGCAGTCTGACAAATGCAAGCCTTCTTACGAAACAGATGTGCTTCCAGTCCACACAATCCTCACTGGGCCTCCGTATAAAATGGAGACTCTTTTGGATCACATCTTATACTCCAATTCCCTTACCTGTATCCTCAGTCTCTCAAGTATTCTCTTGCTTGTCCCATATCATACTGCTCCACTGGATTATATACTGTGTAAATCTACTCATTCATCTACCTGTAGTTCACCCAAGAAACAGAAAACCCAGAGCACCAAACACTTTTTCTGTAAACAGGAAGAAATAGATTGCTGTAGACAATAAATAGTTCTGAATCCCCCTTACTGAGGGCATCTGTTCTTCTGGCATATGCAGTCAGAAAGGGATTCATAGACCAAAATCATCTCTCTCATCCATAGCAGAAAGAGATGTTCACTCTGGCTATTACAGGTTGGTAATGATAAGTGCTGAATGCTTTTGTTGTGCTAAACTGTGGAGGCAAACCCCTTCTTGACCCAAGAATCATTTTAAACCTTGCGAGGCAAGTGTTTATTCAGATGCTCGCTAATATCAATATAATGAAGCAGCTGCCTTTTATCTGCATCTGCAATCCAGTCTTCAGTTTTGTTCTTGTAGGTAGTTCTCAGTCCTGTCATGTTGTGGTGAGTTCTGTAAATCAATCAAACATGAAATAGTGGGAAGGAAAGAGGAAAGCCTCCTCAGAGGCATCTGAAGTGCACAGTTAGTCCCACAAGCTCTCTGCCTCACCCTAGAGGACCTGTAAATAAGTGTAGTCCTTTAAAGCCATCAGGTCTCTTCGGCTCATCTGGATCCAGCAAGTACTCTAGACAGGCTCAGAGATGGCATTATCACTAGATAATAATAATCTTTATGGAAGCTATTTAGGGGTAATTCTAATCTTTTTTATTAGGTGACTTTTGAAACTTCCAGTGCAGGGAGATGGTACAGGTTTGGAATACTAAACAATAAGAGGTTAGAAGGGATATTTCAATCTGGTGGCTGCCTCTTCAGATAATTGGATTCCTAATCCCTGAAAGGTTATGATCTCAGTTTACTCTGCTGGGACAGAAGGCACCCAATTAGTCTTTTATCACATGATCCAGTCCAGGCTTCAGCATTGCCTGCAAGAGACAGGCAACAATTTGCAAATCATCACAGCAGGGGAAAAAAGAAAAAAAAAGAAAAAAAAAAAAAAAAAAAAGACGTTGCAGGTATAGGGAAGTCAGGCTCCGATAAATCAGCCTCTGTCTTGCGTTTCTCACTGGAGCAGAGAGTGGGATACGCCTATCTCCCAGCTGCCGTAAAACAACAGCTCACAACATCCACAAACACAAAGGATGATAAAGTCCATTCTCTAGAGGGTGCTGGTGGGCAAGCTTGTATGCAAGAGCCTGCTCCTGTCTAAACAGAGCTGGATAAACACCTCTCCAGCCCAGATCTGGCAGCCCACCGTGAAGTGCTCAGAAGATAACTTGTCTAGGTAGTATTGCTGCTGTGTTGTCAGCTTTTTTCAAGGTTATGGCACTGAAAGGCAATAGCATTAGCAGAAAAGCATGGGGGAAGGGGAAGTGTTCTATTCTTTACAGAGAACCCACATTAAATCACAAAATAATCTCTCAAGGACTGCGAAGTGTTTGGCTGCAGCACAGAGGAGCTTGTAAATACAGTGGAACCAAGCTAGCTCTTGTAAAACATCTTCACAAATGCAGAACAAAACACAGAGAGCAAGTCAAACACTCTATCCCCATCTCAGCAGGAAATAAACCTAAAACATCGATACACTTAAATCTAGTCCTAAATAAAAAAACCCTAGGAGCCAAAATCGGCAATGGTGTGTAAGGATCACTTCACAGAAACTAATGAAGTCAGATTATACCTGGTGTCTTCTTGGTAGTATTACTGCCATCAATGACCACTGAATCTTTCATGCAAGGACTCTACCAATGAAGAAAAAGAAATGTGTCTCTGGAAAAGAAAGCATCCTCAAGGAACTGCTCTTTTCTGAAGAGACACTAGACAAAGACTGGTGTCAAAAGAAGAATAAAGATCATGGACAATCAGACAAAATGATGTCACCTTCCAAGTACCTAAAGTGGCTGCGGCAGCAACAAGGAGCATTGCAAAAAGAAAATTCAACCCTCGTGGTTCCCGGAGATAAATCAAACGCAGTGGTTTGTTAATATGGGTAAGGCTTACTGTACACAGATGATTTTGCAAGTTGTTAACTACGCCTTTTGAGCAGCCAGGGATCTTGTCTGAATCCTCTCACACCCCGGTGCTGTCTCATGGATGACATTTTGTTGTTTTTTTTCCAATTCACTGCAGACCACAAAGGTGTGCACTACATTAAGTAAGAAGAATCTCTAATAAGTGTGCTAACAGCCTGAATGAGAAAAACGTGTAGCCTTTTAAGGTTATACTGAAAATAGAACAAACAGAAAATATGTTAGAAACCAAGACTTTCTCCTTTATCAGTGGCTGAGCTCATTTCCCCCTGCAGCCTGGTAAATACATCTACTTGCGTGTAACTAGTTTTATGGCAGATTTCAGACTGGAACAGATTTTTATAGCCCAACCTTGAACTCTAGCAAGCACAGAATCCCAATTGGTGAGGCAATAAGCTGCAACATCAGCTGCAGAGCCCTGCTCCAGGACAAAGCCCAGGGACTAATATCAGGGGATTGCTGCTAGCCAGCTCCCCCACGATCAGGACTCCTGATGCATCCCAGCAAGTCCTAGACAGCTCCTCCACATCTAGGATAACACAAAGCTCTGCCAGATCCCCTCAGCCCTATTCTATTTCCAGTCTTGGTTCCTTATATACAGCTCTTCCAGCTCACTTCAGTCCCACCTTGCAAACACATACACATGCTATTCTGTCCATCCAGGATGTCTATAGTAAGCACTGATTGAAATTACATTCATGGGCTAGGCAGCAAGCCAGGGGACTCTCTTTACTGTCATTCACTTGGCACTGACTGGAACAATTTATAGCAAACTGAAGTGTAAGGACTTGATAATAAAACTATTTCATTTCTATCTCTGATTCAGCTGCCACCTGTAGAACTGCAGCCAGGAATGGGCTCTGGAAATGCATTATAAGACCATTAGAGCTCCACCAGGCACTGCCTTCATCTTTATGCCTTCTATGCCTGCCCACATCAGCTTTGTTATGGTAAATGACTCCTCCTCTAGCTGGCCCCTGAACTGATCAGGGATCCCAGACTGATTTATTACCACAAGGACACAGAATAACGCAGCTGTCTGCATCTTTTACAGACAGGTATCATGTGCAGAGTTGAAAGCTCCCAGCGCTCAAATGTCCTTTCCTGTCCAAGTGGGCTGTCACCCCAGAAGAGGGGAAGCACTGCCTGCTGGAACACCTTAGTCTCTTTGGACAGCTGTTTCACATCAAGGACAGAAAATGGGGCACAGACAGTGTTTGGCCACTGACATATTACAAATGCCTGTGCTAGTATTGTGAACAGCCCTCCTGTCACGGGAACCAGTTTCTGACATTCACACCTGGACTGGCACCATTTGATGGTGGCCCTTTCCACCAATGGCAGCCCCATCTCCAAGGTGCTTTATGCTCCTATTTCAGCCAAACTGCTCAAAGCTACACAAGTTCCAAATGCAAAATTTCTATAGGCACCACCACAGCCTGACAATTTGGGCCAATTTTACTGTTGAATGATGAAAATTCAGATGAAAATTGAATAGTCTATTTCCACTATCCCCATCACAGGATAGACATTTCTACTGCACTACCTCCCTGGGACTCAAACTACTCCCTGTCCTTTCCCCATACACAGACAGGGCCTCACAGAATTTCAGTTTTTCCCCAAAAACTGTTAGCAGGAGAGTGGTGACTAGGATGGTCAGGTTTTGAGTATAAGAGAAAGAATCTACATCAAATTCAGTTTTCCCTGGAAAGTACAAAGCCTTGGTGAAGTAAATTCTGAAAACATTTCTTCTCTTAACTTTTCCTCCATAAGATGCTTTTTACACAAGTCAGAATGCAACACGCATTCTCTCCCACACAAAAAAAGAAGCATACAGATCTCTAGAAAACAATAATTCTTTTCTCCTGTGGGTTAGCTTGCTAGAGAGATTGATATTCTTTTTATGTCTCAATCCTCAGGAGACATTCAGGGCCCCTAAATTACTTAGATGTGTTTCTTCACCATCTGGAGATGAGTTAACTCTCAATGGGAATGTGTATCGCTTTCCTATATGTACAGGCATTCAACCTTCCTGACTCATAGAAAGCAGAAACACCTTGGTGCTGCTGCCCCAGTACTCTTCTGTCGATAGGTGTATCTCACATGTTACCTACTGATCAGAGGCTGCAGAAAGAGACAAAAATTGGAGACTTCTGTACACACTCAAACACTGGGAACTGACCAATTTCCTGCTTAATGGTTTCCCAGGACATAGTTCTGCAGAAGACAATAGGCCAGTACACAAATACATAGGACTTGTAATCTCAGAAGGCACGTATCAAGTTCACACACAGGGACAGGTCACCCTTCCCCAAATCCTAGGCTTTTCAGTCATGAGTCAAACCATCATCTCTGTGAAAATGCTGAATATCTCTGAATGAAGCAGCACTATACAGAAATGCTAGAACTCCCTACATATAAGGGAGAATTTTTTTTTTTTCTCTAGAAAACCTGAATTTCTGTGTATGCACATCTTATGCAGGGATAGTGACAGAACCACTACAAAACCTGGAATAGTTTAGGTTCAGCTTCCCCAGCTCATCCTTTCTCTTGCATTTGAAAAAGTTAAAATCCTGGGATCCGATGACCTTGAGAACTAGGTAATTTGTGATATGGATTTTAGAATTCAGGCTCTCACTGCTGAAAGGTGGACAGAAGCAGGGAAGCTCTGTGTGTCATGCTGACCCGCTACTGTTCATAGAACAACATGTGATACCTGCCTTGTGAGGTAGTGGGAAAACAGAAAAATCTTTTGGCATAAAGTAAGACAGGATTTCAGCTTCTGAAGTTCATTAATACATAACTGCCCTCTCCAACTCCTTCTTGATCTTTCCCCTTAATCTTCCTCTCCCCATCCATGGGCAAATTTGTTCCACCTTTTCCTGGAAACCTCAACTGCAAAGGTTTGAAGAAGCAGGGATGCTGCAGGGAATTCATGCAGAAAGGAACTTTACAGAAAGCTTACAGTACATCACTGGGGAGGAAGCCTTGTGTTTCTGGGTGGCTAATTAACGTCTACTTAAGAACTAATTTAAGGAAGAAGAAAGACCAGATGAAGAATGGTATGGCACAGCACCAAGTATACTCCTAAGGCCTTACTGAGCAAAATAAGAAAGGCACTTGAATCTCTAGCATGTTATTCCCAAGCTCTCCTTTATTTATACTGACCAGAGCTAAGGTTTATACAGTAGTATAGCTACCAACACAGGTTAAAATATGACTCAACTGTGGCATACAGTGGCCTTATGCCATACAGAAAGTAATTTATAATCTATTTGAAGTCATTTCATCAACCCTTGGGACAATGGCTAACAAGACTGCGAAGATGGTTTATTAGACCCTCTTTCCATTAGGTCAAAGTCTGAGAAACTGCTTATTTCCCACAGTGGGATGATGTTTCACAGCCTTATTTGCAAAACAGTGTGAGATGTAAATTGCCTGAATTTACCCCTTATATGGAATATACATTTCATTTATTCCCTTTCCCCTAGTAAGTCTGCTGATTCAGGGAGGAGGCCTTGTTTTTTGTCTTACTGGGACCCCTAAAAACATGCATGATCTTTATTCTTTGTGCTAGATCAGTGACAAGGCACTGTTTCCCACACAAATCGAACCACTGCCTAAAAGGACTTTCCATTCTACCCTGAAAGAAGAGGAGGAAAGAAGACTCTAGCCTTTATTAAAATTACTGGGTTATTCAGCATTTCCCAGTTAACAAACTGGCCACTGATCCAGCACTAGAACAAAGAGCAGATGCCAGGATCTCCCACCTCAGTTAGCACCTAAAATCACTGCCAGAACAGCAGAGCTGCCCAGAGCTAGCCTAGGACAAGACATCTGAAAGGTGCCAACCAAGAGTTCGACTGTACAAGGCAGACCCCAACCTCTTCTCGTGTTGCTGAGCTCTTATCGCTTTCAAGCTCTTAGAGCATTAGGCCAGATCCTCCAGAGAGGTTCTCACTGCCTTCCTTGCTCCCTTATAAACTGCCTATGTGACACATCTCTCAGCCAGCACGTTCATCTTGATTCATTATTGACAGAGTCATCTGATTAATGAGCAGATTCTCCTCCTTGTTGTTTTCATGAGAAAGCAGCACAATGGTGCCACAGATCTTTAATTCTTCAAACCACTCTGGCCTTGGCATCCTGATGAGAAGTCAGCAGAGGACAGTCAGAGGTTATAGTTTTGTCCGGATTTGTCCTTGTTTTAAAAACCATTTGGGTCTTCATGCGCAGAGGTTGTGAACTCCTCTCTCAAGACAGTCCATGCATGAAGTCTGGGACAGATGTCCAAGCATAGGTTTCCTTCCAAGGAAATAGATACACTTGGTCGGTAACACTGTGCCTGAAGATCAGTGAGACTTGAATGTTGAAGCAAGCTGCATTCTCAGCTGACCCCAAAGGAATGCTAAACTATGTCCTTCAAGTACTCCTCATTCAGACAAATCCATGTGGCCACTGAAACATCTGGATTAGAACATGGGCTTTCCTGGGATCTAACTATACAGAAAGGCAACTATATACAAAGGATGAGCACTGACAGTATTAAGGGTTATCATCAGAAGAAGGTATACAGGAAAACTTGACAAACATGTTCATTTTGAGTCTTACTCTGAGGTACAAAGAGCAAAAACCTTATTTCAGACAGTAAAGCATGGGCATTATTCTATCCAGTGCTGGGCTTGTTTCCTTTAGACATACAACTGCAATAAGCCAGCCATGCTGTTTCATTAAAACTTAGAATTTTTTAGCAGTTCTGGGAGCTATAGCTTTTAACTTGGCAAGATATTTAGCTCCACCTTAAAAATGAAAAATAGCTTTAAAAAAGCCAGAGCAGCATTTCATTCCTTAAATATGTAATTCAGCAGGCACAAAACTCCAAGTATAAAGCAACCAAAGGTGATTTAAATGAAAATAATCTACCAGTGACCTAAAATGAATATGTGAGGGGAAAGGCTTAGTTATTAAGGTACAAGACTGGAAAGAAGATCCCTTATGTACTTGCCTCCAAGGAGCGTGACCTTGATTAAGCAGTGGTGACTCAGTCTACTCACCCAAGAAATGGGGAGAATATAGTCCAAGCTCCTAAAAACACTATAAAAGTATTAAGATTTTCCAACAACGATTCAAGACGTGGGTGTTAAAAGCAATTGACTGAACAGAAGTACATCTCATAGAGCGTGCAGACACTGCATTATTTTTCCCCATGAGTGTACTACCCATGATGCCCACACTCTTCTGAAAGCTCAGCCCTCAGCATCTGACCAGAATAAGCTTATTAAGCCATCAGCACAGCCTTTAAAAATGTAAGATAGAGATGACTGGCTTTCTTCAAATGCCTGTTTGTGCCATTACCTGCCTGGGCCAGAAGCATCTGTCCAGACATAATTTGCACATTAGAAATTCATCTGCAGCCATTTATCTTCCAAGTTTCCTTACACCAGAGGACACCCAAAGAGACAACCCAGACAAATACTAAAAAATCTTGCCACACAGCTAACGTGAATTCCTGTAGAGAAAAAAAAATGAAGTAATTTTAAGTACATATTTGGAAAGTCTCCTTTTTCCATTGTCCCGAAGATTTTTGATCCACTGGCTGTAGAGGAGAAAAACACCCCAAAAAACTCCTAGCTGTCCTGACTGTAAAAAAAAAATCTTCCCAAATAAGGATGTGCTGACCAATGCAGTGACCTGAGCCTAAAACCATAAATGCAAAGAGGGACACCCCTCCTTCCTCCTCCAGTAACAATACAGTCTGCTGCATTTTGCCACTCAATAAAAAGTAGACCTAGGATTCTGGATCAACCTTGTAGAACAGCAGAGAAGCAGCAATACCAGAATCTGGTCCGCCACTTGTCTCACAGAGAACGTGTTTTTTTTCTCTGGAACAAGGTCAAAGGTATCAGGACAATCCTAGCGCTCCGCAGTGGCCCCTGTCTGCCTGGCAGAGGATCTCTCAGCCTAGGGCACAGGTACCACAGGGTGCTGCAGCAGTGACGGAAGAGCAATGCTGCCATCTGCGGACAATCAGAATTACAGCCTCCACCGAGACAGGCACTGGACAAAAATGGTGTTCAGTGTTCCATGAATTTCAAATCTCTAAACATTTTCTATTAGAGTTCGTTTCTTTAAAATGAGTTTAAGCTGACTCTGCTTGCTACCAGGACAAAGCATTAGACTGTTTTAAGAGCAAGCGCAGATCAATTACAGTAGTAACAGAACACTCAACATGCTCTCTTGCTAAAGGAAACTCAGCAGACTAGTTTCTGCAGATTCAGAAAAAAGAGCTTTATCAACTTTCTTTAGGAGGATCCTTGAGTACAGCCCATATGTATCTAGATGCTATGCTATTCTGCATTTTATCCTCTAAAATTATCTCCAAATGACCTGAGGCCCACTCTGCACCTCAAAAAGCCTGAAAAACATTTCCCAGGCCTAGCTGTCTTAGAATCACAGAATGTCTTGCAAATCCAAACAGGAAATCACTTCAAAGCAGACAATGATAGTAAGACACTGTTGCAGGTAAAAACATTAGTTTGACAATGGTTTATAGTCACCAAGCTTTACTGCAGGTACTCCTTTCATTCTCTTCTACTCAGATGGATTTTGAACTAGAAGCAAAACCTGAAATCACGTTTCACAAATCCCTCACACATAAAGTCTTCTTTATATCTGTTTTCAGCTATATGCATCACAGACAATAGAGGTGGCACAGCCAAGAGGTCTCTCTAGACTGTTCAAACCACTTCAACCACATATAAAAAAAAAAAACCTGCCAGAAAACATGTAAGACAAAAAAAGACTTCTTAGTCTTCTTAATCTAATTGTACATGCATTTGTATAGTAGACTGCACCAGTGGCAAAGACAGGAAAATTTCAAACCATGCTTTGGGCTCATTTAGGACACACACAGGGGAGGGTTATGCTGTCACAGTCCTGTGGAGCAAATAAAATCATTACAAGTCAGAAGCACTGGAAGAATGGCAGATCACACAGATGAGGATGAAAAGGTCCATCTTTATTAAAAATATTAAAAGTTCAGCTGAAACCTCCTTACCAATGCTGAACAGTACATGGCACAGAAAACTGCATCACAGGAAATTATGCTCATTGATGAAAAGACTCTGAAGTCTGCCATTAGTATGAGATGATCACTGCTACTGAACTTTTTACCCAACGATATGGAAGGACAGGACCATGTGATTCATAAAGGGACTCTTACAAAAAATGTATGATCTCTCATGCACTTAACACTATAAACCCGCAGACAAAGACTCTTCTCCTTCCAGGAAGAATACATGTCCAAAAATACAATTGGAGTGATATAAAATTATACAGCATAATTAAAAGAATAACATTCAGACACTTTATTGGATATGAAGAAAGACCAGGAGGTGCTTTAGGACACATTAACAGATGGGCTACAGATCTGTTCATCTACCAGGGTAGACTCATCACGCTGCAACACAGCTCACCAAGAGAGACCTGAAAGAAGTTTAAAAAGTTTATATTCAGGGAAAGTAGCATGGGACAGGGAGGAGAGGGGTAGGGAAAGAGACCCAGCATCCTCATCATAAAACAAACCAGTTAAGGAACCTCTCTTACCACTCAGTGTCTATGTGGAGATTATTTTGGTCTACTTATGTTAAGTTACCTGTTAGGTTAGCTCATACCTAAAATGTTTTCTAGTACTAACATGTATTTTGGAAAGCACGCAGAGATAAAGCATTTTTTACTTTCAGAGCTCTCTATGACAATGATGTCGGCTCAGCATCCCTGTGAGGTAGGCAAAAATTAGCTGTTTTCCAAGACACAGAGAAGTTAAATGTCTTCCTCAAAGCCATGGTGAAGAATGTGTTATTTATTATTAATATCCTTACTAACCTGGAATGATATTGGTTTTCACAGACAGGGTATTGGAGGCAACCAGTATGTGCTAGCAAGGAATTACTGAATTTTCATCTCATTCTTACTATTAAAATGCTTTGAATCCCCCCCCCCCCCACCTTGAAAAGTGTTCCACAAACACATACATGTACTAGTAAGGTTTTCCTTCATCTCTGTAACAAAAAGCACTGGTCATTTCCAGCAGTAAGCAGACATCCTACACAGGGGGCTTTTCCCTGCTACCAAAGGGTAGCCTAGATACAACTAGTTACATACACTACTCCACCAATGATCATATCCTAGATCTTTCTACCGTTACAATTACAGTTATCAAACATACGAGTAAGTATTAGTTACTTTAAGGAGTTTAGCTTGAGTACTCTAGTTTATGTAAAAGGAATAGAAAAAAGATAACTACCCATTCTTTTAAACTGATAGCTATACAAAAACAAGCTATCATAAAATAAAGCACGCAGCTGCTACAAAAGGTAGCAACAAAGCCATGCTGGGATTAACCTAATAAACCCACATATTCCCAGTTGCAAGGTTAACAGATTCACCAACTCAGCCCGTATCACTAGAAAAGCTTTTGCTTTGCAGAAAAGTGAAGTGGGTCTCAGAGCCAGGCTCTTCTTTATTCGGTCCACAAAGAAGTAACAGTAGATACTGTGTTGTGTATGTCTGTATTGAAAAGTTTCCAAAACCTTCTGGATATCTCCCTCCATTCAGCAGAGCTGAACTTTTGCATTTTCTCTTCATGTTTCTAACCTAAACAAGTATTTTGCTGTAGAAAGCAGCACACAGTTGCTGAAGCCCATCTCCTGTTGTCTTGTGCCTAGTCAGAGTAGAGATCATTTGCCCAATTTTAATAGAAGATCAAACTGTGGCTCTTAAAATACACCTGCAGAGAATCCTTCCCATTGACTAGAGCTCAGCTGTAAAGCTGGGTAACACTGGATAACATGAAGCCCTAAAAACAGTCACTTAAATAGCTGTACCATGTAATCTTGTACCATCAACTCAGCTTTATTACTGTCAGTACAATCCACTAATATAACACTCAGCACTTTCAGCTGAACACCACAAAGGCATAATTTACCTATGACAGATGCAGAACACCATGCTAGTTTATTGCTAGTTTATTGCTCGTTTTAAAAGCCCTTCGTATAGTGGTTAGCAAACTCCCACTTGGTTCTAAAGCAAGATTGTGCTCCAGGCACCAGCAGCTCTAGCTCAACACCTATATTAATTCCTCTGAAGCTTTCCACAACTCCTGTAAACAAACTTTTCACCAAAACCCCACATACAGGAAACAAATACTTTCTCTTCAACACAGAAGATAATTCAGTTGCCACTGGGCAACACGATATGGATCAAATTAATCTTTGCACTGAAGTCACACTTTTCCCCAGTTGTGTTTGGCATGTTTTTCACACTGCTACATAACTGCTGAAACAATCAGGTCTCCAAATTTCCACATGTATATCACGTGGCAAGATCTGCAGGAAAAAACAAAACACCACCTTAAGGTATAGGAGGGGAAAAAGAGGTGGGGAACTTCACTTCAGAGCTAACTTAACATTTAAATGTGATTCTGTCACACAAACTCTGGACCCTATTAGGAAATATCTTGTTAACAAAATGGTTTCTTCCTGTTTCCAGTCCTAATTTTTACACAGAGACAATGCAGTGATCCTAATTTATTTTTTTTCTAACTCTGTATCTTTCTCCTTTGTTTTGGGCTTCCTTTGGGGCTTCTTATAGTAAGACATTTGACTATAATACTCTGGGCCTCTAAATAAACAGAGAACAACAACTGAAAAAATATTTTTTTTTTAAACTAAGAATTTGTTCTTCCACTCATGTATCCATTAATCCATATCCAGCCAGAGAAACCTGACAATCTGTCTGTCAGCTCCCCCTTAACTCCAAGACTGTCATTTCAGAAAGTATATTGTAAGCAAATGCAGAAAAATGGAAACCACTTGTTTTTCTATGCATTGAGAGCTTTTCTGTTGCATGATTTGCATTTACAGCTTCAGTTTTCATAGCAGAATATAAATTTACCGGATTGGGCTTAAAGTTTGTGCAGTGGGCTATTCGTGCTCCATTTAGCACCAACATCCCACAGAGATACATAACTTTGAAATGTCTAGACTGTAAGGACCAAGCAGAAGGAACAGTTAATGAATTAGTATCTAGTGCTTTTCAGGAGGCTTGTAAATAAAGGCTTAAAATTTGGCTAGGAAAAAAAAAAAAAAAACATACAACAGATGAAGATGAACTATGCTCACAAGGGAGTGAAGTAATAGCACCTACATTGTTGTGACACTAAACATTTGGCAGTGTTTTCTGTTTACCACACAGGAGCCACTGGACTCCTTGACCATGGTAAGAAAAGGAGTCGTAAGAGCAATCACTGTGTTTGTGAAGGAAACAGAGAGTTTGCATTTGAGGCTCAATCTTACTTTCATTGAGTTGACAGTGAAAGAATTCAGTGGCAGAGGATGAGGTTCTTTAAACGCTTCCTTGTCCTCACATCACCTTGCTCCCCTGAAGCAAAGCTGCACAGTTCACCCCTTCCAAAGAACTGACAAATCACTTTTTTAAAGTCTGTTGTACAAGTTAACCAAGACCAGAAATTATAAAATTCACAGACAATCAACCGCTCAAGACAGTTTCGCCATTCTTCCCACTGTCCGTAACAGGTCACCTACCCACATCATCCACCATTAATACCGAACTGTGAGGCCTGACTCTACAGCTCTTGTTACAGTTTGGGCAGAGCACCGGCTGGTGCTAGCGTGATACCAAAGACATAGAAAAGCCCCAAGAGGAGATTGAGTTTGGCTGTCCGCTGAGGAATTTTGTTGAAGCTCTGACTCCGAAACTGCCTCTCCAGTGAAAATGCCATCGGGATGGTGAGTAGTGGCAATGCCATGCTGATGGTATAGCGTGTGGCCAGCACACAGAAAATCAGGTAGGGCAAGAAGAGCAGCACAGTGTAGAGAACATAGGAGAACGCAGGGCCGATGAGGATAGCCAAGGTGACAATACCCGCCTGCCGGTCAGACTCCATGTCTCGTGTGTTGTTGCTGTGCAGGATGGCCTCAGTACTGAGAGCCAGTGGGACAGCGTAGAGCAGTGGTGAGACAGACAGATAACCAACCTGCACAGCATGGGCAAACATGACAGCCAGGGGCCCAAAGGTGATCAGGATCACCACGTCTCCAAGTGCAACATATTTAAATCCAATTCCTGTGGCAAGACACAAGAATAAAATGAAGCATCGTCAAACAACTCAAATGACAGAAGAGAATGGATAACATAACAGCTCAGCCCTTCCCACAGAAATATTGTAAAATGACCAATGCACGCGTGCCTATGGCCGAGAAGCATATTTTCTCTTTTTTCCAGAGATAATAAAGGAAATGCAGCTTCTGAATGTCTTCAGTCAAACAATGTAACAGAAACTAAGGACCAGGTTCTAATACCCATCTTCACATCTAGAAGTATCTATTTCTGCAGAAATCTATAGAAGTAAGGTACTCTTTAGTGTGATCATGCATACTAGAACCTGATCCTGAAGAAATATATAAAACGCTCAGAACAAGATGTAAAGCTGACAAGATTCTTTCAAGGAAACTACCGTAACTGTTTGAAAGTTTGACAGTTTGAAATCAAGTTTTTCTTTTCCTAATAATTATGTTTCTACCCAACACAGGAAGACACTAAAAATATCATCCTTCTTATTAAGAGCAAACACAAACCATTCTACATTCACAGTGAAACTCCCATCTAGAGAATAACAACAAAACATTCCAAAACAAAGTAACAGACTCTACCAATGGAAAAGAAAATATGCAGTGAGCTGTACTGCTGAGGGATACAAGATACACATCACAAAAAGTTTCAGCAATAGTTCTGATGAGCATCTAAAGCCATATGCATAAATAATAATGTCTCAACACCACTTCCCAACTGAAGAACTTAGTGTGGCTCTTCCCACAACAATCAATGGCAAATACAAGTTTATGGACCGGTACTCCAGGAAATATCACCGAATAGTTTTATGGTGGTTAACTAGATAGATCACTTGTGTCTTCTAGAAACCCTTGACAAGTCAGCTAATTCTGTCACGTTTCCATTCAGACTCACAGCAAATGGGATACGGCACTTACCTCCAGTATAAAGGAAGGAACTGGAAAGTCCACCAAAGTAAATCAAGGCCAGGTGCTCCAGCTTGAGCGTTGAGAGGACATATAGCCCAGCAGCACAGATACAGCCCACAGTATAAAGGAAGACTCCAAACCGGACTACGTCCTGAGGCTCCAAAAGCTGGTCCACTAAAGTCCTGTCATCGCTCTTCTTGTGATCGATGCCTTTGGAGAAGTCGTAGTAGGTATTCACCAAGTTGCCGGCTCCGTGCACAGCCAGGACGGCCACGGCGCTTCCCACCAACAGCCCTGGGTCCAGCGCTCCCTCGGCCCGGTACGCCAGAGCGCTGCCGAGGGCCACGGGGGTGAGGGAAGCACTGAAACTCCAAGGTCGGAGCGCCAGCACATAGGCCGCACACTTCTGCCTCCAGGTGCCGGGGGGGACCCCCTCAGCGCCCGCCAGCGCGGCGCCGGAGTCGTTCCTCTCGCTCCCCCGGGGGCTCTCGGCGCTAATGCTGATCTTCTGCGCCAGCTCTGCCGGCCCCATGCTCTCCGCGCCGCCCCGCCTCACGGCAGCACCTAAAAGGGGAAGGGCCGCGCGTTAGCCTGGCCGCCGCGGGGCCCAGCGAGGAGGGGGCTCCGCTGCCACCATGGCCGCACGGGCAGGACTGAGGGAGGAGGCGCGCGCCGCCCTTACCCGCCTGACGGGCGCGCGCCCCCGCCGCCAACGCCCCGCGCGCCCCCACCGCCGGCCCGCCGCGCGCCTGCGCCCACCGGCTCCGTTCCCGCCCCTCCTCGCCGCCCCCGCGCCCCCACGGCCTCACACAAGAGGTTCCGCGGGGGATCGCGTACCAGAGCAGCGCCCAAGAGACCAGCCAGTACCTCCCGACGCCCCGTGTAAACGTTAAACGGCCCGCATCGTCGCGTTCGGCCGCCAGGAGTCACTCAGAAGCGCACACCAGCACCGCTCGACGAGCTGTTAGGGCAAAGGAGCGCCTACAAGAGGGTACCGCCCCGGCTGCCCTTGGTCCTGCCGTGGGCAGCCGGACACATTTCAGCGACGCACACCGGGCACGGCCTGCACCGCGCTACTCCCCACGCATGCGCGCACAGCGCACAGGCTTTACGGGAGGGCGGAAGCCAGCCGGCGCCTGGAAGGTGGGCCTAGCGCGGACTTTTCACCAATTGAGCACGCTCAGCCTTTCCATTGGCCAGATCTACTGTCACTCTCTCCCGGCTGGCTTGATGATTGGTCAGAAGGCGACGGTCTCTCCTTGCCGTTCCTTAGGAGAGGGGCGGAGCTGCGAGCGCTCCTTCCCTTTTACTCTTTTTCTACTGGCCAGAGGCGATGCCTATCCAAGTCCTTCTGGGAGGTGATTGGCCAGCAGCGGCTCGCCGGTCCGGCAGGCGCGGGGGAGGGGAGGGCGCGGGGCCCGGAGCGGGGGAGCCGGCGGCGGCGGTCGGGGCGGAGGCGGTGAGTGCGGCTCCGGAGCCTCCCCTCAGCATCGCCTTCCCCTTCCCCTCACCTCTTGTCACAGCCCTCCCCGCCCGCTCCCGCCTCAGCGCCCGCCGGGCTGGCGCCCTGCGCCCTGTCAGCGGCACTGGCGCTCCCGCAGGCGCCTCGGCCCCGCGCCGCAGCTCCCCGCCCGGACCGGCCTGCCCGACCCCCCCCCGGCCCCGCGGCGCTGCCGCAAGAGGCTCCGCGCCCGCCCCGGCGGCCGTGCCCGCCCTGCCCTGCCGCATCCCTCCCTCACTCCCGGCCTGTGGAGCCGGCGGGATCCCCCGCGGGCTCGGGCCTGCCGGCTCCTGCCCGCCGGCTGTCGCGTCCCTCTGCGGGTGCGGCTGTGAGGGAACGGCCGCGCCGGGGCACCCCGGCCGGCGGTGATGGGGCCGCAGCCACAGGGTGCCCTTTTCGTCCGGGGGAGCTTCTCCTGGCGCCTAGCCGCGGGGAAGCCCTGAAGCCACCTCACGCTGTAATCTTGGTGGATCTTTGTGACCGCGTGGGGTGTATTTGGGGAAGAAGGAGCTGAAGTTTTGGTGCCTTGTGTCGCTGTGGGCCCTTCTGTCAAGTGCTCGGTTTGGGCTTATGTAATCTGAAAATCAGGGGGGTCAAGCCTCTAAAATATTTTCCACATAAGGAAAGGCTCATGAGAAAGTTTGGTTACATGTTATGATAGTAAACATCCGGCTGCAATGATTGGTGTTGCTATAAGTAGACTTCCCATCTCTAAATATCTGCTGGAGAATGTAACACTTGCCAGGCCCTGCATGCTGAGTATTCCTTGTGTTGGCATAACACTAGAATTTCTGCAGAGAAACTTGGATGAAAGTGTTCAAGGAGGAGTCAGATACGATAATAATATAATTATGGAAATGATTGTGCCTACTTATTATAGGGTAATTGTAAACCCTAATCCGACCCTGCTATTTTTCAGCCATTGCACGACCCTTGATTTAGAATTACATCACCATGGGGTCGGACACCTGGCCGGTATTTTGGTATTTGAGGAACTAGAGAGCAAATAGGCTGAAAGTCAAGATATTATGTGGTGATACTGTTCTATCACACGGTTGTAAGGCCTAAGGAATATGGTCGTTACTTGTAATTTTATGCCCTTCTGGTACAGCATCCTTCCATGCAACATGTGTTTTGGAAACAGGCAGCAGGGGCAGCATTAAAAAAGCAGCTCAGAGATTTCAATAGCTGAAAGCAGTAAAAAAAAGTGTCTCTCCTAAGAACTTACAGGACTTGATGCCCCCGAGCCTCAACATACCACCATCATGTCGGGCACTGTGTCCATTCTCCAACAATTTGCCAATGGCTTGAAGAGTCGCAGTGAAGAGACAAGGGCGAAAGCTGCCAAGGACTTGCAGCATTATGTCACCATGGAGCTCCGTGAAGTGAGTGCTACAAATGACATAATTTATCCTTGTTTATCGTATGAGTGTAGGGCACGGGCTGAGTACTTTGGGGATGGAGATTTTTGGAATGTGGAAGCTGGTCTTAGAGAGGAGGTGGGGCATAGCAGGGAGCTTACCTTTGCCTCAGCAGGTAGGAGAGGTGAGTTGGTGATGCACATGGGTGGTCAAGTACCAGAATAAATAAACTTGACATGTCTAGGACACAAAGAAGAGATACTGATTTGTGTTTGTAACATATGGTTGATTTCATTTCTTTCTAAGTGACCGAAGGAACATTGTCTTTATGGAGGTTTTGGGAGCAGGAAGGAGGGAAAGAATGCTGAAAGCTGATTTGAACTTTTTTACAGATGAGTCAGGAAGAATCTACCAGGTTTTATGATCAGCTGAACCATCACATATTTGAGCTGGTCTCTAGCTCTGATGCAAATGAAAGGAAGGGTGGCATTCTGGCTATAGGTGAGTGAAAGTGCTTAATGTCTCTGGTGAGTTTTCATGCATCTATCTTTAGGGACAGATTGTCAAAAGGAATGAGCTTTCATAATCAGGGCCTTATGTCTGACTGTTCAGTACGCTGGGTGCATGCTAGTTGCTGGGCTCTGAAAATCTCTCTGTAAGTGTCAGCATGGGAGCTGCTGAGTGCTGAGAGTGGCTGAAAATCTGGTGCTTAATGGGCCCTGAGCTCTTCTGGGAGTCAAGCGTCAATTGTGAGTGCTGAACACGTGAAAAATCTGTTCTTGAGCTCAGCTGAGAACAGTTTGTGCTGTCCATTTAGATGTATCAGGGTGGGCTGATTTTCTCAACTCTCTTCTGTCTGAGGAGATTGATTCTTGTTATTTAGATTTACCTGGCTCAATAACAGCAGCTTCCATCCCTGGGAGGAGCTCACATCGCTTCTGCTTTGATTCTGATCAGCTGTTCCATCGGTTGCTCTGGTTGTGCTTTTGCTGTGACATGGCAGAGCTACCTGCATTTTGACTCTTAGGGAAATCAGCTTGAGTAAATACTTTGCCTTCCAAGCAAGTAGCTTGTATTGTAGCAGTTACTTCTTTAATAACCAAATAGGAGGTGCTTACGATTTAGGCTCACAGACATAGTCATCCATTCCCAAGATGTTTGAAGGCAGCGGAAGTCCCTTAGCTAGAGAAATCTTTGTTGACAACATCTGATTTTAAGCTGACAGTATCACTTTAAAATTGTTTCTGTGAATTTAGTGCTGTTGAAAGGTGCCGGCTTGACAACCCTGGACACTGATGGCCTCTTTACCTACAGAGCAGGTACAACCCAGGCACCGGCAGCGAAAGCTTCTGCCACGCTGCCGCCTGCCAATGTGCCTCCACCCTGGCCGGGAGAGACCATCTCTAGGGCTGAGCGGGAGAGCGATTTCCTTGGTCCATTCAGTCTCTGACTCCTCTACTGAGGCGGACCAGTAGCTGCATGTGGATGGATGCCTTTCTGTTGGGAATGGGTCAGTGATCCCAGAGTGGATATTTTTTTTCTCTTTTTAAACTAAAAATGGGGAAAAATCTATGAAGCCACTGGATCCATTTTCCTGCCCACTTAACAAGTTCAGGCTCAAAAGAATGGTGGCCCTTTCCTATTGCTTGATTTTTTTTTTTTTCCTGTGGATTTGCAGTTTAGGAGGAATTGATGGGAATCTTTTAAAGAATGGATAGGGAATACTAACTCTCATCCAGGAATTACCTACTGTCTGCTTCACTGACTGTTAGGGAGAACCTACAGCATTGCTCCCTTTCTCTACAGCAAGCCTTATCGGTGTCGAAGGAGGTAACGCCACCCGTATTGGCAGGTTTGCCAACTACCTGAGGAACCTGTTGCCATCCAATGACCCTGTTGTAATGGAGATGGCCTCCAAGGCTATCGGGCGGCTTGCAATGGCTGGTGACACCTTCACAGCTGAGTATGTGGAGTTTGAGGTGAAACGAGCTCTGGAATGGCTGGGAGCTGACAGGAATGAAGGTCGAAGACATGCAGCTGTAAGTGATCTTTTTTTTTGTCTTCACCTGTCTTGGAATTGAGATGGTTAGGATTAGTTAACAGTGGTAGGAGATGTGCACAGAAAGCTGCAGAAGAGCTCTGGTCAGGATCAGAATGGCTGCTAGTCCATGTCTGAGAATCTGTGATGATCTTGTGGCAGACACAGTGCTGCTTCATTGCTTCTACCTCAGCCCAGTGACCAAAGAAGATTGAGACACCTTTGTGCTAGGAACTGTGAAAGTATGGAGCTGGAAACAGCTCAGGCTCACAGACATTGACAGTCTAAATAAATGATACTACAGTCTAGAAATGGTGAGGTTTGTCTGTGGGTGCTCATCCTCACAGATTGTTACTGTTTCTCTCCCCACCTCCAGGTTCTTGTCCTGCGTGAGCTGGCAATCAGCGTGCCTACCTTCTTCTTCCAACAAGTGCAGCCATTCTTTGACAATATATTTGTGGCTGTGTGGGATCCCAAACAGGCCATCCGAGAGGGAGCTGTTTCTGCCTTAAGAGCCTGCCTTATCCTCACCACTCAACGGGAGCCAAAAGAGATGCAGAAGCCCCAGTGGTACAGAGTAAGAAAGTAACTTTGTTTTGAAGCAGCTCCTCATAATGCAATGCAAATGATCAAATGCCCATTTTTAGAAGAGCTGTCTAAGCTAAGAACCTGTGTCACCTTTGCCAGTATGTCTGGTGCCTCCCCTTGAAAGGGTTGAAAATATAATGGCTTACAAAATGAGTAGTTCCTTTAGCTCACTGTAAAAGCAAGCAAGAGACTAACTCCATCAAGAATCCATTGCTCTATCTGCAGTTCATTTTCAGCTGTTGAGCCTGACCTAGTTTTACAGACATGCAATCATCTATCTATTGTCATCTCTTACTAGCAGATGGTTTTATTAGTGTAGATAAAACATAAGTGGAAAAGGTAAGGATTCTTTTGTCTGAACCTTAGCTTTGCTGCCATTGCCGCGTGAATTCAAGCTTTGTAATATCAAATGAGGTTTGGACAGTGCAGTCAGATGTTGTGAACTTGGATTCCTCATAGTCAAATATGTGATGCAGATATTGATGAAATTTATACTGTGGCATGGTTGACTGGCTCTAGTGCTGTTGAAAATGCTCTGCAGCAGAGTCCACAGCTTCTGGGTGAATACGAATTTTGTAGTTTTATACTCTGTTATTACTCAGTTGAGGTTTGTGGCTACTCTTGGAAAATCACGGGATTTTTTGACTGACAGTACTGCTATTTCCACAGGCTTGGTTTCTGCATGATCACTGAGATTTGTTCTTTTCTTTTCCCCCAAGCATACCTATGAAGAGGCTGAGAAGGGCTTTGATGAGACTTTGGCCAAAGAGAAAGGAATGAACCGTGATGACCGAATCCATGGTGCCTTACTGATCCTCAATGAGCTAGTGAGAATCAGCAGTATGGAGGGAGAGGTGAGCAAGTGAACAAGATGGGGGTTATGGCTTTTGGTTGCCAGATTAATTGACAATGTGCAGCTCAGCAATCTGTGGAAACACCCCATTGTGTTTGAAATGGGGTTGTTGGGCTGACAAGTCATCTGAGCATGGAGTCAGAGCATTGATTATTACAAATTGAAGTGTGTCAGAGAAATAACAGTGACAGGTTTGGGCTGAGTAGATATTAAACTCTGATGGAAAGTGCCATTAACTGCATTAATTACAATGCAGAAGATTTTAATATAGAATGGGGACTCCATTGCCTATTTTTCTTAGTTGATATTTTATAGGCATTTGGATATCAACTACACAGGATGCTACTCAGGAGATTTGGGTAGCACTGTGTTAGGAATCTCTTACTCAGCTACGTTTTTTTTTTTTTTAAAAAAACCCAACACATACTTTTCTACTTTTTCCAGCGCCTTAGAGAGGAGATGGAAGAGATCACTCAGCAGCAACTTGTGCATGACAAGTACTGCAAAGACCTGATGGGCTTCAGTACCAAACCTCGCCACATCACTCCCTTCACTAGCTTTCAGTCTCTTCAGCCCTCTCAGTCAAATGCTTTGGCTGGTCTTCTGGGGTACAGTGCCCACCAGGGAATCATGGGTTTTGCAACCTCACCTGTCCCTGCAAAGTCTACGCTGGTAGAAAGTCGATGCTGCAGGGATCTAATGGAAGAGAAGTTTGATCAAGTAAGTGTTTGGTCTTCGCAACACCAGTTCTTGTAGAGCAATTATCCTCCGTGTCCTTACTTAGCAGGCAATACTGCCTAGTATTGATTTGAGGCATCAAATGTCATTAATTGTATGTATCGTGGATTCATCACTAACTCCCTTAGAGCAAGTGATTTCCTTTCTTTGGAAACAGTCTTAATTATCCATCTTTCGGATGGACTCTGAAGCCACTTGTCAGTGGAATGCCTTAAAGAACCCAGGTAATAAACATCTGTGCGTTACTGCTAATGGCCATCCTTCAAAGCCCAATCTGTCCCCTTTCAGGTGTGCCAGTGGGTTCTCAAGTGCAGAACCAGCAAAAATTCATTGATCCAGATGACAGTTCTCAATCTGCTACCACGGTTGGCGGCTTTCCGTCCTTCGGCATTCACAGGTGACAAGACAGATGGTTGGGTGGTAGAAGTGTTGCTGAAATTGGGCTGGAAGTTATCCAGCTCTCTTTGGTCCAGATGAGCTTGTGCAGGCAATGCAGCAGTACAAACGTGGTGCTTGTAAGATGAGTAAATTTCTCTGTGGGAGGATAGTCTTTTTTTTATTTTTTTTTTCCCCTGAATAAGTGTGACTTGATACCTGATGCCAAAATGTTGGTCTGATGAAGAAAATGGATTGAAAACTATTGTCTGAATTCTGTGATCAATACCGTAAGAGACAGAACCTCCTTTTAGTTTTGTTTCCTCAGTATGTCAGACTTAGGGTTGAACTCTGCTCTCTTGCTCCCACTCAATGTATCCCACATGTTATCAGCAGAGTTGTCTTCCTTTTTCTCTGGTGCACATGCCAGGAAATATCATGTAAAAATGGGAAATACCTCCTGGCTTTAGAGCAGTTCAGTTGATTTATCAGAGTAGGAAGAAAATCACCAAGCTGCTCTAAGTGGGTTGGAACAAACTTTCTGTTGTTATTCCATATTTCCAATCAATTGCTATAAAACCAGAATGCTTGAATCTTATATGTATATAAAACCTGTTGCAATGGGGTTTTTTTCGCATAGCTCTTTCATTTTGGTGATGATTTGTTTTTTTAAAAACCAAAGCCTTCTCAGGTTTGAAAATTTTTATATGGTGACATGTATTAGCTACTGCTCATGTCAGCAAATTTTATATGGCTATGTCTGTTCTCTAGCTTTATACTTGTAAAGGTATAGTTGCAAATGTGATGCAACTATATAAACCTAAATGAGCTCCAATATCTGTATTGTTCTCTCTTGTGGGCAGCTGATCAGTATCTTCCAGACACCATGAATCATGTTCTCAGCTGTGTGAAGAAGGAGAAGGAGCGGACAGCAGCCTTCCAGGCACTGGGTTTGCTTTCCGTGGCTGTGAGGTCCGAGTTTCAAGCTTACCTGCCAAAAGTCCTTGAAATCATAAAAGCAGCTCTTCCACCAAAGGACTTTGCCCACAAGTAAGTATGTTAAAGTTAGAGGAAAAAACTGAAACAGCTGTTCTTTGTATAATTTTTGTGATGGGGGATAAAATTATTGTATTAAAATTAGAGGTATTTCTGTAAGACTGACACAGAAGTGGAAAGATGTTTGAAAAATAGGAGCTTCTCTTAATTAACTTTTATGTGATCTCTTTCCAGGAGGCAGAAGTCTGTGCAGGTTGATGCCACAGTCTTCACCTGCATTAGTATGCTGGCACGAGCCATGGGACCCAGTATCCAGCAGGACATCAAAGAGCTGTTGGAACCTATGCTGGCTGTGGGCCTGAGGTAAGTACAAGGCACGGGAGCATCTTTTTCTGTTAGCCACTGGATGGCATTGTTGACCATACAGAATGAGACCTTGAAAGTCTTCAGATTGAGAAGGAAGATTATTGCTTTTAAATGACCTTTCAGAAGATCAGGATAGCTCTTTCAGAAGAATAATATGTTTTAAGTGTGAATGTGTCTGTGAGTTACTTAAGAGCATTGGTAAAGTAATCTTTCTGGAGAACTAGTGAATTCAAAAGCAATCTCCTTTACTTTCCACTATTCAAACACATTTGGCAACAACCAGCAAAAATGTAGAAAACCTCGGAAGGGCAGCAGATTTCTGCTGTGTCAAATTGGCAGGGAAGGAGGATTGAAGCGCTGAATATTTGCTCCTAGCTTCTTTCACCTTTGAAGCTGACACTTCCTACTGGAAATTTCCTGGCTGGTGAAGCTGTTAATATGGGAGGGTATGGAGAAAGTATCCAGATAGCACAAAGCTGTTTAGATTAATGTTACTATCTGGAAGTGAATTTAGTTGCCGTTGTATCTAAAAAGCACAACTATAAGGAATCACTTAGATTTGTAACAGTATTCTAACAATATTGCCAAATGTGGCAATGTGTGCTGCAGTGGGGCAGTTTGCTCACCAAGTTCAAACAAGAAGGTTGTCTCGTGCCTGAGTTTGCACAAGGACCCTTGTGCTCTGCTGGCAGGTGTTGCTGTGATGTGTGATGTGCCCACAATTATCTTCTGATGGGCAAAGGCATAAACAAAAAAATATGCACCTCATATTGTTTCTGTTCTAATGGCTACCTGCCTGCTTCTTGCCCTCAGCCCTGCTCTGACAGCTGTGCTATACGACTTGAGTCGTCAGATCCCCCAGCTAAAGAAGGATATCCAGGATGGGCTGCTGAAAATGCTCTCCCTTGTTCTGATGCACAAGCCTCTGCGACATCCAGGCATGCCAAAGGGCCTTGCCCACCAGCTTGCCTCCCCCAGCCTCACCAACATCCCAGAGGCCAGTGATGTGGGTAGCATCACCCTTGCTCTTCGTACACTGGGTAGCTTTGAGTTTGAAGGTAAGATGAAATAAGGAAGCAGGGGACCAAGGGGTGTGGGATATAAGCAGTAGAGTGAAAGTAGCAGGAAAACTCTGAGAGCACTTTCTTTAAACTCCTATTCCCTGGTAAGACCAGTAATTGAGGTGTAAACCTGTGCTCAGCTCCCCATGTTCTTCTTTTTAGGCCACTCTCTGACTCAGTTCGTTCGGCACTGCGCAGACCACTTTCTGAACAGCGAGCACAAGGAGATCCGGATGGAAGCCGCCCGCACTTGCTCTCGCTTGCTCACACCTTCCATCCATTTGATCAGCGGTCACGCCCATGTGGTCAGTCAGACAGCAGTGCAGGTTGTGGCTGACGTTCTCAGCAAATTGCTCGTGGTTGGAATAACTGACCCAGGTTAGTGTGGGACTTGGAGAAAAGGGTTCTCCTACCACGTGTTAATTTTAGCACGTGAGCAGGTCACAATATTAAGGTTGTAGTAGAATTTCAGTATATTTGCCACTAACTTAAGCTGTCATTCTTTATAAATTAAAAAGGTCTCCCAGTTTCTCTTGCCAGATCTTGATTTTTGAGGTATTAATAGAACACTAGTGCAAAATACTCTTAACTGTGCACCTGGAACTAGATAAAGCCGTGAGACTTCCGATGTTGTTCTGTGTTGTGGCCTTCAACTTTGTAGTTTGGGAAGGGAAGTCCCTTCCATTGAATCTTCTTACTTGATTTTTTTAATTCTATCAGTTGCAATACAGTAACCTGAGATGAGTTAATTTTCTGCACGCTGCCTCCAGATGTGCCACTTGTAGGTTGTCGTTGTACTGATCTGGGTGCTGGGGCAGTGCTGAGCAGCACTGGATCTGTTGGGCTGACCTACCCTGTGTCTCATCTAAAACACTGGTGTAGTGTCTCATGCTGGGGAAGCTCTCAGCATTTCCCTGAGGTTGTGAAGAATTTTTGAGGCCAGTTTGTGAATACAGGCAATAATAAGAACAGGAGTTTACTGCATTTAAAGAGAAACAAATATGTTTTTGCAGACCCTGATATACGTTTCTGTGTGTTGGCTTCTTTGGATGAGCGATTTGATGCTCACCTCGCCCAGGCAGAAAACTTGCAAGCTCTCTTTGTGGCCCTGAATGATCAAGTATTTGAAATCCGAGAGCTGGCCATCTGTACTGTGGGTCGCCTGAGCAGCATGAACCCTGCTTTTGTCATGCCTTTCCTGCGCAAAATGTTAATCCAGGTAATGAAGAGGGATGCCTGCAGTGAAAATGGAGTAGTTGGTGTTGAGTCTAAGATGGTGTTAAAGAACTGGGCTATCTAGCTGTAGTGAATGTGTGGGAGAGTGGAGGAACAGCTCCGTTTTGGAAAATATTTATTACCCAGCTTTGTAGGTTTCAGGAATTCTTTTTAATGATGTTTGGCCTGAAGCTCTAAGGCTGTATTAGAGAGGAGAGGATAGCAGTTGTTATGTCACCCCACATTCATCGTACTGGAGTGCTTTCCATCTGTATTGAGGAAGAATATTCTGTGCTTCTTTTAGGTGAATGAATGGCACCACTTCATAAATGTAGATGGTTGTGGAGCCATCTATTCTGTACTATGCTAATTAATTTCAGCTTCTTTTAGTCATAAATGGTGTGTAAATGTAGAACACCCTTTACAAGTGCTGAGATGTTTTTTCTCTGTGTTGTTATTGGACAGGAGAGCAGGAAATCCAAAGAGTTTTTGCCTACCTTTATGTTCCCTGTTCTCATGCTTCCATTGTCACTTCTGTAGATTCTAACAGAGCTGGAACACAGCGGTGTTGGCAGGATTAAAGAGCAAAGTGCCAGGATGTTGGGTCACCTGGTTTCTAACGCTCCACGCCTCATTCGTCCGTATATGGAACCTATCCTTAAGGTAAGAGTCTCTGTATGTTTCCTGGAGACTTTGGAGTGAGATGATAGAGCAAGTCGATACACAACCCTCAGGAGCTGCAGTTCTTTTGCTTCTTCATAGCAGGAAAAAGTCAGATTGGTGTGGATGTCACCCATAGTAACACCTGTGGGGGACAGTGTAACCTAACCTTATTCTGGATTTGCATGAAGTTTGTGAAACAAAAGTTTCATTTGTTGTTGAAATGCTCACCATGATGCAAGTTGAGCCCCTGTGGAATCAATTTCAGGTGTAAACAAAGGAAAGATAATTTTGAGTACTGTATGTACAGCAAGGAGTCTTTTAAACACACTCTAATGTGTTCCTCTGTCACCTACCAGGCACTGATTGTGAAACTGAAAGATCCTGATCCAGATCCAAATCCAGGGGTGATTAACAACGTCTTAGCTACCATAGGGGAGCTGGCACAGGTAGGGATACTGCAGGCACCTCTTTGCCATGCTAGTCAGTTGTTAAGCTTTTGGCAATGCTAGATGAAGGACTTGGATTTTTGTCTTTCAATAGGTCAGTGGGCTGGAAATGAGGAAATGGGTGGATGAGCTCTTCATTATAATTATGGACATGCTACAGGACTCCTCTCTGCTGGCTAAAAGACAGGTAAGTGTTTGACAGCTGCAGGAAGCTTGCCATCCACTGTGGCCAAAGCTGTCAAAGTATCTACATGTCCCATCATAGCTGCTAAAATGAACCTGTAAATCACTCAAGTCTCTTGTGGGGTGTACGATCACACTCGTGGCACATAGGTGAGTGGCTGGCTGTTGTGACATAGTACAGAGCTGATAAAGAAGAAGAAAGAAGAAAAAGGAAGCAGTTTTTGTTGGAAGTCTTGGACTCACTGAATTGAATGCCTGGTTAAATTGTATCTCTGAGGGTAATTATGGCAGTGAGAGTCTAACAAATTGTTGATTATCACTTCCTTTCCTATTGCCACTATTTATAGAGGCTTTCAAGCCGTGGACTGTGGTTTGCAGTGTGATGCTAAGATGCTCAAAGAAACTTTACAGAAGTTGAATGACTGATGGATCAGGAGACATAACAAATTCCCTGGTCAAAATTAATCTTCTCTGGGCTTGATCTTTCCAGGTGGCTCTTTGGACCCTGGGACAGCTTGTGGCCAGCACTGGTTATGTGGTGGAACCATACAGGAAGTACCCAACTTTGCTGGAGGTGCTTCTGAACTTCCTGAAGACTGAGCAGAACCAGGGCACCCGTAGAGAGGTATGAACATGAAGCTATGACACAACCATTTCTAAAAGTTTTTGGGGGAGAGAGCTGTCAAATAAATTTGTCTACCTAGGTTCAGGATGGGGGAAGGGAGGTGAAAGATCATTGTTGTGGTTGATTGAAGTACGATAAGCAGACTTCAGAGGGTGAAAGTGTTGAGTCAGGGAAATGGCCTCCAGCCATTGAATGGAAAGCAATGATGTTTTTTCCAGGCAGTCACTTTAGTTCCAGATCTTTTCTCTTTAATCTTCAGAACCTTTCCAAACATGTGGTTTCATGTGTTGACTTTTGCCTTGGTGATGGAGTCCTGATGAATTCTCATTATGTTTCTGTCTTACCAGGCTATTCGTGTGTTAGGGTTGCTGGGTGCTTTGGACCCTTACAAACACAAAGTGAACATTGGCATGATTGATCAGTCACGAGATGCTTCAGCTGTCAGCCTATCAGAGTCCAAATCCAGCCAGGATTCTTGTAAGCATCTGAATTTATTTCAAGTGAATAGCTTTATGATCCACAAACAGGTCTTGATATTTGGTTTTTAGTTTTGTTTTTTGTTGTTGTTTTGTTATTAACAGTTTGTCTCCTCTTCTTAACAAATTATTAGTGTGTGTGTTTTCACCTAATGCTCAGGTGCCATTCAATATGTAGCTTGTGACACTACCTTCTTTCTCTTAGCGGACTACAGTACCAGTGAGATGTTGGTGAACATGGGAAACCTCCCTCTGGATGAGTTCTATCCAGCTGTCTCTATGGTGGCACTGATGAGAATTTTCCGAGACCAATCCTTATCCCAACACCACACTATGGTAGTTCAGGCCATCACCTTTATTTTCAAATCTCTTGGGCTGAAGTGTGTGCAGTTCCTGCCCCAGGTCATGCCAACGTTCCTTAATGTAATACGGGTTTGTGATGGTGCCATCCGAGAGGTGAGTGTACTAGGGACCACTTCTTCATTCCTGTTTCACTGCCCTAATATAAGAATCCATTTTTTAAAAGAGAATGCGACTGGCTTTGGGCGTTGCTGTGCTATGTGTCGCTGCCAAGCATGCTGCAGAAGTGAGATTCAGCTTTGCTTTTTCTCCTGTGAGCATTTGGTAGAATATCCAGTGGAAACAATTTTTCTGCTTCTTATTGAAACAGCTGCTTCTGAGCATAATCCTTAGAAGGCCAATATTTGATTCTGGTTTTTTTATCAAGCTGGTCTTGTTCAGGAAAACAGCCTGTGCAGCTTCCAGAGCTTTCAGTGATCTCTGCATTAATGTACTGTTTCAAACAGTATTATTTAATAATAGTGGTAGATTCTTTAAATTTCTGATGCAACCATGTACTTTGGCTCATCTGTGAGAAGGAAAATGCAATTTGCTACAGTCTGCTAACATTCAGAGCAGTGTGGGTGGTGATTCCACAGCAGTGCTTTCTCTTCCTTCCCACTTAAGTTACAGTTTTAGAAGGAAATGAGAATTTTGTGAAGATAATGGGCTTAAGATTCACCTAACCAGAGATGGCTGCTGTTTGCCAAGCCTTTTTCTCAGGCAGCTGAAAATAATCTCTGGGGTGGGAAGGGCAGTTTGTACTAGTTACCGGTACTGTGTTTTATAGGTGGGATGGGTGTTCCCTTAGCAGAATCCCAACCCTGCTATAGAACCGCTGTTTTCTCCCAGACTGAACTACTACTCAGATTGGAAGGAAAACATCTCACACGCCTGGGTTGGCCGAACTCCTAGACCTGACTGATCTAACTTGCTTGAAAGCTATGCAGTTGTGCACACTCTGTTTAAAAATTTTCAGGTAAAAGAAGATGGTGAAAGTGTACTGGGGAGAAGAGCTGAGGTGGGTACGCGTGACACTAAAGCCTAAAGGAGGCAGGTCCTTGTCCTATATGTAAGCATCCTCTCACTACACCCAAAAAAAAAAAAAAGGCACATTACAGGAGCTCAGGGTTCATTTTTGGTAAATGTAGGTCTACTGCTCTCACTGAAGAAGCTGATGTTATTTCTTTCCTAGTTTTCACAAAAAACAGTTATCTCTCTTTCTGAGCTCCACTTTGTATTTTGTTACTATAGTCTTCAAATACTGCATGAAGAAATGAAATTTAATGTATGATAACTTACATTCTCGTATTTTCCTAGAGGAAAAAAGACTATATACATGTATTTTGTGGACAAAGTGATTTAAACCGCATTATTTCATACCAATCTCAAAAGTAAATTCATTGTCATGAGTGAATGCATAAGATTGTATTGGGGCAAAAGGAATTGCAAAACTGTCATAGTATGTCCAAATAAAATTGTCTCAGTCAAAATTCTTCTATGGTACAATCAACCACCTTTTCAAAAAAATGTGGTATTTCTGGCAAGGACCAAACTCTCTTCCCCAGTAACTTTTCACCAATATATCTTGGTGGGGATGGGAAAGAGTACAGAAAGAGTGTCTTAAAATGTGTGCCAGTTTGGTTTACAGGCAGGGGGAAAAGATTAGGAGCTAAATTTTTGGAAGCATCCTTCAAATGTAAATTACAAAGCTCTGTAGTTGAGGTGTTTGTGCTTGCAAGTCTATTCTGACGCTTTATAAATCTGCTGACACAAACACCTATTTGTATGCTTGACTGTCTAAGGCTTTCAGCTGACAAAATTTTTCATGCAAGTTGACGGGAGGGGTGGAAACAACCAAAAAACCCAAAACTACTCCCTCCACATGCACACACACTCAAAAACCCAAACTGCTGAGCTGAAGCTGCCAAGAATTTAGCCCCAGATTTTAAGCTATAGGAGCTATGCATGCTATTTGTTTGGTAAACGAGCTTGCAATTGGCCTGTGAAACACCATTTACCCAGCGCTGCTTTCATATTTGAATAAGCTACACTGATTGCTACACATTTCTTCCTTCCAGTTCCTGTTCCAGCAGCTAGGGATGTTGGTGTCCTTTGTGAGAAGTCATATTCGGCCCTATATGGATGAAATTGTCACCCTGATGAGAGTGAGTACAATCTTTAAGCCAGCATTTTACTGTCAGAAGAGGTGGATGGTGTTTCTGTCATTATCAAATGGATCTATTACTTCATCAATTCATATGAAGTGCAGAATTCCATATGTTTGAAATAATAATTGTATTTTGAAATAACATGTTTGAAACAATAACAAATTATTACTAGTAACTGGAATGAGAGCAGCTCCTAGATTCTGCTAGTGCCTGAGTTCTTTTGAGCACTTGGATTTTTTTGCAGTTATTACTTTCAGTAACATAAGTTTAGCAAGAAGTGTTTGGAGTTCATAAATAGGTGGCATTTCACTTCATTTTCACTTACTGTTTGCAAACACAAGGATTAGGAAAAATCAGTTGCCTGGAGGTTGTTTTTAACAGCTATAAATATACTGAAGGCACAGAGTTTTTTTAAAAACAGACTAAAACTGCCAATTGATATTAGTCTATAAGGGAAGTGTAGTCCCTCCCTTCAGTCTTGAATTTATCTAGAGACTGTCTCCTACAGTTTGCTTTTCTTGTAATTGTACAGCTCAATTGAAGAACTCGTTTAATTTTTTCCTTTTTTTTTTTTCCTTTTTTCCTTCTGTAGGACTTCTGGGTCATGAACAACTCCATACAGAGCACAATTATCCTACTTATTGAGCAAATCGTAGTAGCTCTAGGAGGTGAATTCAAACTCTATCTGCCTCAGCTCATTCCTCACATGTTACGGGTCTTCATGCATGACAATAGTCAGAGTCGCATTGTCTCTGTCAAGGTGAGTGGGAAGCTGAGTTGGTTTGGGTGTTGCCGAGGCAGGTGCCCAATGTGCCGTGCTGCAACAGGGCTTCTTGCTTCTGTGTTGCAAGCAAGTGGGAGAGGTGCAGTTCAGCAACGGCTCGATGTGAAATGATGCAGACAGTACTTTGTTTAAAGTGCAGGGTTGAAGCATATTTTCACTGGATACTGACTGATTTAAAATGCACCTCTTGCAAGACTTTGAGTCACATTGGGTCATTTTTCCCTCCAGCTATTGAATGCGATCCAGCTCTTTGGAGCTAACTTGGATGACTACCTTCATTTGTTACTACCTCCCATTGTAAAGCTGTTTGATGCCCCAGATGTCCCAGTGGTGGCTCGCAAGTAAGTGTTGGTGGCTTTGCAGTCTCTTTTTTTTGCCTGTGATATCCAAGTTCTGCAGTGGCTGCCCTAACCCTGTGTAGAATGAAATACTTAGTTCCTTCCATGGGTTTTCTCTGTGTTAAATCATTATGGAAGGTTTATTTTTGTTTGGATGTCACAGCGCTGTTACTAGCTTTTCTTGGGTATAGACTTTTACTTTCTGGTTCTCACCTGCCAGTATTCTAGTCACCACAATTTGCAAGCTGTCCTGCAAGTACTTGCTGTGTTAACAGAGTTCTGGTGACCTGTTTTTCCTATTATTATTGACACCTAGGAGGATTGAACATGAATCACTTATTTTTACACCTCGTTTCTCCTGTCTTTTATCATGAGAGATAAGCCCTCCCTTCTTTCTACTCTGACTTTAGAGCTGCTCTAGAAACTGTGGACCGTTTGACAGAGTCCCTGGATTTCACTGATTATGCTTCACGGATTATTCATCCCATTGTGCGAACACTAGATCAGAGCCCTGAGCTAAGAACAACTGCAATGGACACCCTCTCCTCTCTGGTGTTCCAGCTGGGAAAGAAGGTAATATTCTTCTTAGGCTTGAAGTCTCACAGAAGGAGGGACTGTCCCAAAGATCAGGACTTTAAAGTTGAATATTTGCAATGTGCTCACTCTGGATTCTAAAGAAAAGAGATTTTTTTTTTTCCTCTCTTAGTTGTATTTGGAATCAGGAGTTACTGAAATCAAACTTTCACAATTGGTTTCTTATAAGATCAATGAAACAAAGGTGTAATTTTACTGCTCTTGATGACACTGAGTAATTAGCATTTGATGCATTCCCCTGTACAGTACCAGATTTTTATCCCGATGGTGAACAAAGTTCTGGTGCGACACAGAATTAACCATCAGCGCTACGATGTTCTTATCTGCAGAATTGTAAAGGTGAGTTGACAAGTGTGTAGCTGTTTGCATAAAGGCGCTTTGGGGATGTTTTCGTGTTGATACAGGTGTGGCTGGGAACTTCACTTTGAGTTACTCATAAAATGGAGAATGGTTATTGCTCTATTTGTGTGTTAAGTACAGCTTTTTAAGGAGACTTTGAGATTACATTGGGAAAATTATTGCCAGCCAACATCAATTATTTCCTATGGAAAAATCACTGCAAGTTCTAGGTAAGTTCTCAGTAGTTCTCAAATGCAGATTTACCCTACAAATGCAGATTTACCCTATTTTTTCCACAGTTTCAGGACTTACTGAGATAACAAGGTCTCCTTATGTTCTGCAGCATCCCACATTTGGAAACCTCACTAACTGCTTTGTGGTTTGATTAGTGTGGAACAAGTAGCACACTGCTGTTCAAGGCTTACTAGTGAGTCAAGTAGGAAAGAGTGCTTGTTTGAAGGTGTATTATTTTGACTTTTAGTACTAGGAGCTAAGATTTCTTACCAGTTATCATGAATAGAAAGGGGATATCATTCAAGTTCTCTGGTTTAGAAGGTGTAATCATTTCAATGAAAGATGGTTATTCGCTTCACAAATTTTGCTGTGAGATTGGATAGTGCTCTGACTTTATCATCCATTTTGCTTGTAGAAAATTGCTTTTGTGTGGGTGTGATCTTCACTGTAAGCTATTTATTGTAGGGTTATACTCTTGCTGATGAGGAGGAGGATCCCCTGATTTATCAGCACCGAATGTTGAGAAGCAACCAGGGAGAAACTTTGGCCAGTGGTCCGGTGGAAACAGGTCCTATGAAGAAATTACATGTTAGCACCATCAACCTGCAGAAGGTAAGACTGGAGCTCTGCACAGCATGGGTTTGCTGCTGAAGAGAGGAGCTATTGTGTCACATCTAAGGAGTTTGTCTGACACATCTGAACTACATTTATTTACATCTCTTTTCTGTTTTCAGTTCTGTACAAAACTGAGGTTAAAATAGTGTCTGAGACTCTCTAAAGTTGCTTAGCACCTTCTAATTTTAAAGACAGAAGCAACTGAATTATCGGACTAATAATGGCTGTGAAGTAATCTTGACAGCTTCTTCTTATGTGAAGTATGCACAAGACTTCCTAGATCACAAGGAATCATCTGTAGCTTCTAGAGACATCTGTTTCAGAGTCTCTGCCTTTTTTTATCAGCCACTTCTTACATCTTAGTGCTATATTCTTTTGAAGCCAGTATAGACCTTAAATAGCTAAGCACTGACTAATTTGAACAGTAAATGCATGTAGCACTCAGTTCAGTAGTGGAATGGGTTGGTTTGAAAATGCTTGACCTAAAAATGTAATTCTAAACACATTAAGTATTTTTAAGCTGATGTTTCAAGAGTGGCTTCAGCTCTTGATGTATTTTTGTAGGGGAAGAATTATTCATGTTAAATACTTGGCATGTTATGAGAGGAATACATTTAGGGAAGATTTCTTAGAAATGAGACTGAAGTACTGCAAATTATCTGGTAAAGGTAACGGATTTCAGGGAATTGTAAAGGGAATCTCAACAATGTGATTTGGAGCTGTAATGAAGTAATGCTGCCTGCTGATGGATTTCTTCTGTTTTTGGATAGTGGTTCATTTGACAGTTGAATTGTCTTGCTTTGTACCGCAGGCATGGGGAGCAGCAAGAAGAGTTTCCAAAGATGACTGGTTGGAATGGTTAAGAAGACTGAGTTTGGAGCTGCTGAAAGATTCCTCCTCACCATCCCTGCGGTCATGCTGGGCCCTGGCTCAGGCATATAATCCTATGGCTCGGTAAAGTAATTCTGGCTTTTTCGGATCTCTTGAAATTGCAGATGCAAGCCAGATATTATAAGGGGAAAGAAAATTACTTAAAAGCTCTTAGATTCCATAAATAGAGAAAGTTCCTGCTACGGCACAAATCAAATAGCTAGCAACTTGATTTCATTTCCACTCTTCTCAGTTGGCTGCTCCATGATGTGCACAAAATCTTTGAGTGGAATTCTGCATATTAGTCTAGAAATAACATAAGGCACATAAAAGTGAAGCTGGAAAAACAGCAAGGCATGAAATAGTTTCAAGGATCTACTGTGGGTGAATAAAAATGCCTCTGAGTGTAATAAGCCACAGTGCTTTATTTCTTTTGCAACCAGTATGTCTGGAGAAACTTTGAGTTTCTGTAAGCAGTTGCCTGTTTATCTCTTCTTGATGATATACACTGGTCATCTCAGTGCATATGAATCTGACTACTGCTGTTTGAAAAGGGTTCACTCCAGGTTTAATTTTGTCTTAATGTGAGTTTTATCATTTTCGAAATAGAAGGGTAAACAGCATGATGAAAAGTCAGCAATTCCTAGGTAGGCAGAGGTAATGCTAGTGTCCTCCATGTATGTTCCATGCATCTCAAACCCATCCCACAGTATTTCACCACAGTACTAGCAGTGACAAGGGCTGTCACTCTATCTGTTTTTCAGCACCTTTCCTCCTTCTCAAGCTTTGCCACTAACACAAACTCCAGCTATCACAGTCCCCTAGTGAGCACAGAAAACACAAGTGTTGCAGCATGTGTGTCCAGAGAAATGTACGATCATCTTTTTCACTACATTCGCTTGTGATCTCAGTCAGACTTAGGCCTGGTTCTTCATAGCAGAAGACAAGAGCACCCCTGCTGCTAAGAGTTTGTTCTAGCCTGAAATACTTGCTTAGCATATGATTGTACAGTTTCTACTATTGTAGTATATCATCCTATTATATATTTTTAAAATGCAGGTTTCACTATTTGGTGCAGAAGTTAGCTTTATGAAAACTAATCACTATTTATTGCAGGTAAACATAGCTCTCTTTCTCTGAACATGAAGGCAAGTCTGCTGTCAAATAGACTTTTTCTTATGAATAATGAATCCCCACCTCTCACTCTCTTTTGTTTTCCTCCTCAGAGATCTCTTCAATGCTGCTTTCGTTTCATGCTGGTCTGAACTAAATGAAGACCAGCAGGATGAGCTGATCCGAAGCATTGAATTGGCCCTGACTTCTCAGGACATTGCAGAAGTCACTCAGACACTGCTGAACTTGGCAGAATTCATGGAACACAGTGACAAGGTAGAGATGCTGTTAGGCAACTCTTTTCTAATGCTGGCTAGCTGGCTGATGTCTACTCTATGGAAAGGGCATGAAGAGTTCATGCATACTTTCTTTTTTATACTCATCCTGCCTTTGATGTATGTGCTTCTACCCAGGGTCCACTGCCTTTGAGAGATGATAATGGCATTGTCCTCCTGGGCGAAAGAGCTGCAAAATGTCGAGCATATGCCAAGGCCCTTCACTACAAGGAGCTGGAATTTCAAAAGGGTCCCACCCCGGCCATTCTGGAATCTCTCATCAGGTAGGACCACAACTGATGAGATGTCTGCTCTTGCATCAGTACCCAATTTAGGATACCATTAGGATGAATCTAGACAATTCTTAGGATTTCACACTCTGCCACAAGACTTCGTTGTGGGCTTACTAACTTGCTTACAGATGTACACTCCTAGCAGCCGAGTTCTGCCTTTCTGTTACACAGTTAAAATGATGATAGAGACTGTGGGAAGTTGTGCAGGAAAAAGTGGAGTCTTCTGATTTCTATCTCTCACCCTTCAAGTTCAGTATGGGATGTCATGGAGTGATTGTAAGTTAGATGAGAGAGATTTCTACACCTACATGTAAATAATTAAATTAAAATTACTTATCAAATTCTGCTCATCTAGCTTAAGTAGGTCTCATTCTTCATATATCAAATAGAAGATTTTATAACAAGAGTGTATTGTTTCCTGAGCTTTATCAACAGGAAAGATGGAAATACCTTTACAGGATTTGGTACTAAACTACATGTTTTAAAATGTGAATCTCAGTTTCCTATCACAGAAAAGTTAACTGCCATTTGAGATGGACAAATTGATTTTGGTTGAGGAAAAACTTCACTTTGTCTGTATGCAGTGAATTTTTCAGCCCTCCTACTTCCTTGGAGTTGCGCTTTCCTGTTTTTTCCCCTCTTTTATTCTTTCATCATTTGTCCTCTCTTGTTTTTCTGAGGAAAATATAGAATTCAGTGTATTCCCTTTCTTGGCTGCAATCACTTCTGCAGCTGTTTTTGTGTATCAAAAAGCAAGTTAAGGAGCAAAGACTTGAAATAAAGCAGGGTTAAAAATGAAAGACAATTTATTGGAGATGAAAAAGTTTAGAAACCTTTAAAAATCCATTTTATAGACCACAGTTAAAATAGTTCCAACTATAGTTCCACACTGTTGCCATTTACAGTATGAATAGTCAAACATATGTAAGACAATTCCCGAGACACCTTTCTCTTCCATTTCACACAAGACTGAACAATTTAAATTAGATTCAAACTCTCTTTAAGGTGAATAAAAATAGATATATTAACTATAACTATCTTTTCCAACATATTCAAACAGCTGTATGGCTACAGGAGGAGTCTCTTTTTTTAACTGTTACTTTTAACACTGTGTTATGTAAGGAAGAAACAGACTGATTTTTGACATAACATCTCTGGGTAACTTGTAACTGGGGTAGTTTTCAGAACAGATTTTAATATTCCTCAGCATGGTATGCCAGCAAACATTCCCTTATGTTTGAATAACTTTTGGCACTTAGGGATTCTCTGGTGTGTACTAGTGTTTTGCTCATGGATACAGTGGTTTTAAGTGTTGGAGTTGAGTTTTTTGGCTGGGTCTGGATTTTTTTGCTAACTTGCTGATCTCTCTTAGTCTTACTGACATACAGCACACTTACATTGTAACCTGAACATAGTTTTATGGCAGCCCAGAAAGTTGCTTTCTGGTTTATCAACCTTTAGGTGATCTGTGGATAGGAATAAGCACCACAGAGCATATGGGACAAATCCTTCCTCCAGGGTTACTATCTGCTGGGTGCAGCCCTCTGGGGACTTATTTGAGGCAGCAGCAGGAGATGGCAGTAAAACTTCAGGAGACAACCTAGGCAATACTAATTAATCCAAAACTGAGCTTGATTTTTTTTTTTTTTTTTTTTTTTTTTAATCCCCCCCCCCCCCCCCCGCCCCCGGGAAGGTAAGCTACTTACTATACACTAAAGAAAGGTGCATCAGGGGTGCTTCTGACTGATTCCTCTGGTTTGAAATGAGTATAATTTTTGTTGAGTCCCTCTTGGAAGGAGTTACTCAGCAATGCTTACTCTAGACCCTGAAAGAAAGGCAACAAGGAGGGTTTCTTTTTTCAGTCCCTGCCTGGCTGGTTAATACTAAGGCAACCCACTATTCACAATGCTGGTGAAAGCACACCAGTAGGTTTTCTGAAGGTGCTGTAAGTGCATTCTGTTCTAACCTATCCTAACACAGTATTTTTCCCTTTGGAAAGAGCCTTAGGAGGAAATAAGTTTGAGCCCTGATAACACTAGTGGCTGTGGCTGGCACTTACTGTGCCTTGGTGTTTGTGTGTGTGCGTAGCCAGTGTGTAGCTGTTGCGCATAGATGAAATGAACAATTATTTGGCTGATTTTGATCTGTCTGCTGCCCACCTTCTGTGCAGTGGCATCATGTAGCTGTACAATCAAATATTGGTTCCCTCTAAGGTTTGAAATCCTCTGGCCGGATCTTCATTTCCACTCTCTTCAACGAATAGGTTGATCCATGCCATCCATACCAGGTGATGCCATCCATGTTCTTGGTGTGTTCTCCTTTGCGGTAGTAAACCCCATTCAGATTGGAATCTGTGCAGCAGTTGTACCAATATCCACCTTTTCAAAAAACAAATGAATAGTTTCCTAGTGAGCCATTTAATACAAAACGTACCTGTTTTAAGTAATAATAATTATTGCTCATTCCTAAGGAGAGTGACCAGAATGCATCACTTAATCCCTGGAGCCTGTGGCCCTAATAGCTGGGATTGCAGATAAATTCAAAACTTTACATACTAAATGCACAAAGGCTTTACGGTTACATAGTCAAATTAGCCCAGTAGCTTTTCATTTAGTTGCTCACTCCTCTTAGAATATTTCCTTGACATGTTTCTGACTCTGAGAGTTAACATAGGAAATGAATTTGGGTTCTTAGCTTGGGCATCTTAAGGTGTTTGAAAGGTTTCTGGACTCTGCAAGTAAACTGTACTATTTTTAGACTGTTATCAACAATTTTATTTGCATGTTGCCTGAGGGCACAATGGGGAAATTAAGGATAAAGGGCAAAACAGAGTGAAGACAATTATCTTTGTGACAGAACTCATATAAAGACAATAAATTGAGTGAAGAGAGCAACCTCATTAGAGACTCTTTAATAGGAATAAAGATTAGAATTCAGGTTGAACCTTGAGGTGTGTGTAGGATAAGAATATAGGAGAATAATTAAAAGTCGCTAACACTAGAATTGAAACCTCATAAAAATATAAGAAAAAATAAAAGCCTTGTAGATATGCAGGAATAACTTCCTGCATCACTGAATTGAGATAGGCTGGCAGATTAGCAGATATGGATAATGGGCTGGGTAACAGTATGTGTAGATGAGAGCATACTCTAAATCATTTGAAGAGTACTGATGTCTATAATGTACAGTCTGGCTCTGTGTAAATCAGCTTTAACTGCCAGATTTCCCACATAGCATAAGTGTAAGTCCCAGAATGGGTCATCTCTCCCTTGATTTGCCATCCAGATACTTGGACAGAGGGAGTCTTGAGCTCTCTACAAATTACCCAGGCCACTCTTTCAGGACAGGAAGATTTTTTTTTTCTTTTTTTTTGTGGTTGTGTTTTACCTTTACGGAACTGGGCACAGTCATCCACGCACTTATCATTGTCCTTGTCCTTCGTGCTGAAGGCTGTGTTGTTGTGGTACCTCAGGGAGTCACGCCCTGTGTTGCCAGTGTAGTTTCCCACGAAAAGACGATAGCTATTTATTTCGTTGCTCAGGGTGAATTGCTTATATTGCGCATAGCGTATGTTGCCTTCCCAATCCTGCCACAGAACAATGAAGAAAAAAAAGGTCCAATTAGAAGTTATGAAAAGACTTCACCATCTATGGTTATATACAGTGCATGTTGCATATCTTTTCTCAGTCCTAGATTTTTCACAAGTTTTTTGCCATCTCAGACTGCAGAAACTTATCTGTCAAGGCAAAGAATCTTTCCAGAGCAAAGCATTGTATTTCCAAGTCTTAACTGTACTGGTATTAAACAATATGCATGGAAACCTGGTGTGCAGCTCTTGCATTCAACACCTTGTCTCCCTGTGCTGCCTCAAGTAATTTTTTTTCCTCTCTGAAACAGTGACTTTTAGATATAAAGCCTTTCAGCTCACTTTCTCCATTATACATATCCCATCCCTCAAAGTTATTGTACTAGCTATAAAGTAGTCTAAGTCAATCCAAAGCCTCTAGTGGACTGTAGAAATTGTTTTGGGTTAATACAATGCAAACTCTTTTGTACACAAGCTGGAAGGAAGTGCTGCAAAAGTCTTGGAGTCTTTAAAACTTTGTGGGCCATCTCTCTGAATCTTGAAATCTGAGGTGGTCAGCAGTTAAATCTCTGTCTGCAGTGGGTTCCATGGCATTTTCTAGAGCCCCATGCGTTCCCTAAGACATAGTCTGTATGCAGAGAGAAGGTTGTCCGACTGACTTTGCAGAGTGGAGAACGTAATTCTGTCTTGTCCTTGAATGTATCACTAGGTCTATCCTATCTCTTCTCCAATTAAAGCATGCAAATTCTTTGGGCCTCCTATATCAACAGGAGATGGTATCTGCTGCTAGAGAATCACTTTGCACAAAAAACCTTTTGCTGCTGAAATTAAGAGCTTATTAATTACCTCCAATTCCACTCGCAGAACAGTGGGGCGTCTTGAAAGTCGGTAGATATTTTCATTTCCCAGCCAAAAATCTCCACGAATATTGCCAAATCCTTCCCTGTATTGTTTCCAGTCCCTATTGAAAGATGTCAAACCAACTTTACGTCTTTGGATGATAGTCCAGCCGCCTCCATCTGTCTCCATGTCACAGAACACCTAGAACAGGAAAAAAGGCAGTATGCTTAGGAAGGTTCAGTTCTCGTAACACAAGCCAAGACATTGTTTCAGATTTCACAGCTTGAAGAAATTCCTATTTTGATTAAAAGTCTTGGAGAAAATTTGTTAAATGAACCCTTTTTCTTTTTTCCCTCTTAAATGTACACTTTTTCCTGCCTTGAAGTTTGCCTACATAAAGATGCTGATTCAAAGTGCAGGGTATCATAGCTCAGTATGTGCTCTTTTCATCTCTGATAGATAAGTATTTCTTGATTATATTTGAAAAGGCACGTAATATATATTGTGTACTTGACATCCTTACCTCCAGATCTGGACTCCCCAAAAATTCATCAGAAGGTAGCTTGTAAACACCAGAGATTCGGTAGTTCTTCTGGTAAAGGGATGAGCAGTCATAGACAGCGTCTACTTGAATCAGAACCAGAAAGTAAGAATCTGAACAGCAAGAACTCCCCTCTGTGATTTCTGTAAAGCTTAGTTTGTAATACAAGGAGTAATTAAATGAAGAAGACTTCCCACAAGTCTAACGTTTTCCTGAAATGCTTTAATTGTGATCAGCGCGTGCATTGGAAAAAGAGGTTGTAGCAGTAGGACTTTTTTTTTTCCCTTTCCTATCCAAAGAGACATCTCTACTTTCTTTTCACATTGCTACTCTGTGTGTCTGTGCTGGAAGGTAAAAAGGTACATATTTGCTGTGTCCTGTCCTGTCACCTCCAAATAATAAATGCTTATCTAATAGAATGGTTAGATCTGCTGCCAGATGCCTGTTTTGATTGTGAACTTGAACACGCTAGCCGAGTTTGTGGATGAGGCATATATGCTTAGCACTTCTTGCACTAGAGCCAGGGACAGAGATGGTGGCTTTTAGCTGTGGTCAATCTGTCAGTCTCTGCAAGCCTCCCTTCCTCCTGGTGTAGGAGCTGGCTTGAAGATGGTAAAATGCACAGCTGTTCTTCTGAGGAAGAGAAACTAGCTGAAGCAGGGCTTTATCCATTCTGACAGTTTTCAGTGGAGTACAGACTGAATGTCTCTTACCTGGTGAGGTGAGATGCATCTGTTTTAAATATCTTCTGGGTCAGTTTCTTCTGTGTGTTACTGTATTTTTTCCAAACCTTAACTACAGCTCCAAAGAGATTTTTTATGGTATAATTTTTGTTTAAGACCTACTGTAAACAGTGGTGTGTCAAAACCAGCCGTGTGGAACTTTTTGTAAGAAGAATTTAGTAAATAGATTTAGAAGTTTTTCCTTCAAATTTAAAAAAAAGATATCCAAATGAAGTCTTTTGGCAAACCCGGTCATCCCAGACAACAGCAGTTTCTTTTTAAGGAAGTTTTAAACTTGTTGCAGTGAATTTCATTTTAAGAGAAAAGTCAACAAAATTTACACTTTCTTCTGGAAGTGGCTTTGCAGGTAGCTGACCTACAAAATGCACCTGCATTCCGTGTTTAGTACAGGCCTGTGCAATGACTGCATGCAGTGAAATTTTCCCTCAGGGAAAAGAGAATTTTGAACAATTTAACTGTGTTCTGGCTAGGCTTATATCACAGTTTGCATCTTGCATCATCTACAGCCTTGAATTTTTGAGAATTATCATTCAAATAATGAATCACTCTTTTACTTGAGTTCAGAGATAGTCATAAAGATACAATTACAAATCTCCAGTAATGCTTGGAGAGCACTTCTAATTGTTTTACCAACTTGTAGTCCCCTGTCAGCACAGTGAACTCAGAGACTATTACTGCCAGAGCCATTCCCTGACAGAGCCAGCTCCCTTTCTTTTTGGATTGGTGCTGTAGTGCTCAGAAAATGAAATATTAGGCTGAGTTTCTCCCTGTACAAATACAGTACCTGTTGAGTTTTTCCACTCCCTGATAACAGACCTACAGATATTAAAATACAGCTGGTTCTTTGGACTTCTGACAGATGAATTCAAGCTATTTTTTTCAGGAACTCAGTACTTACAGAAGTACTTTAAGCAGAAGTATTCAGTATGCATACTTGCTAATCACGTTAGTGGGACATGCTAGCATTAAGAACTAGTCATTAGTTCATTCTGTGCATTAAGAGGTGTATCTGGGAGCTTGGTGACTCCCTCCTTACCAGCTGAAGTTTGTGTGACCGTCTGAGCTGCCTGGAGTTGCATGATATCTATCTGGTTGTTCATTTCGGAGTATTTGCTCTCAGCATCAATGAGGCGGGACTCCATCTGCTTGGTGCTCCCTTCCAGCTCCATCACCTGCATGACCACGTTCACCCAGTCACCTTCCTGCTTCTTGCTCAGCTCCTGCAGCATTCTGCTCAGGTTGGCTACCTGCAACTTGAGCTCCTTAATCTCATCGCAGCAGCCTGTCATCTTGGACTGTGCATTCCCATTGATTGTTCTCCTTTTAGGAGGCTTCTGCAGCAGTGCTGGATAGATTGCCACAGACACAGTGACAATGCAGAGCCATGCCAGCTGAGCAGTGGATCTTGCTGGCATTTTTGCTTACAGCAACAGAAAACTTCCAGCTGACTGCGGGTAGGCTGAATGCAGCTGGGGTAGGTATGAAATTTTCTGCAAGTGCTACAGCAGACTGATACCTAGCTTTCTTCCAATGAAGTGAGTCTCCGAAGGTGGAGCCTGAAGAAGTAGCTTTTTTTCAGACCCCTCCTGTCAGAGTCTATGCACTTTGGAAGTCTGTCTCAAAGCATCTTATATACTATTCTTCTGTTTACCTCCACCCTCCTGAAGCTATGAAGAGTTTTCTGGCCCCTCCCAGTTCATCTGTTCATATCAGGTGTCTACAGGGTGAAATTGGAACAGGTTTCAGCCAGGAAAGGTTGGGAAGAGCAGGAGAGACTTCACTCAGTTCTGTTTTGAAGGGGTGTGGGAGAGAGCTCGGAAATGAGGAGAGTTTCCAGCAATTATTGCCTATTGGATTGTAGCCCTCTTGGTGACTAGTTCTGGCACTCCAATAACGTAAAAGCGTTAGAGGTCCGGAATGTGAAAGGGCTGTCCAAACAGGATGAGTTTATAAAAGTTCAAAGAAGGTAACTCCGTAGTAGGCAGCCCTAGCTGCAACAAGTCCTACTAATATATTCCCCAGAAGCTGTAGGGGGTAACTCTGCTGTATTTCTTAATTTAGGTAATATTTTAGAAAATTCATCAGTTCAGCATCTAACCCTCCTCTCTCAGGACACTGGTGCCTCTGCACTTCGTTTTGTAGGATTCAGTGCTGTTCTTTTTAGAGATGGAATATCTCAGGGTGGGATGGAAAGAAGCCTGCAAAATATGTAAGTCAAAAGCTATGCCTCTGTACTCATAGTGGACAAGCAAAAGGACATTAAGTAATGCTGAAAGACAGTCTAGTTAAGATTGACAAGAGATGGGTTTTACAGGGCATGTGATCTAACTCTAGTATCATCGAGGCCAGTTTATTAACAGGGTTTTAAGAGAGGAAAATCTGTGGGTAATTAAAATGTCCACAGTTAGATAAAATGGAGATTTAAGAATAAATCTTAAATCTTCAGACATTCGGAGGTTAAGGAGCAGCTCACTGAGATAGCAACTTCCAGTTTTCTCTTTTATATCTTTTAGCAATTCAAAAGTTGATTATAGCTGTTTGATCCCAAAGTAGAACTGTTTCAGCAGCGGCGCAACCTTTTGCAAAAGGTCTGCAACTGTTGTTCTAGATCCTTACGCATAAGTTGTTTCTCCACAGGCCAGCTGCTCTGTAATTGCCTGACATGTGGGTTCTTGCATCTTCCTGCAAAGTTTCTGATTGTGGTAACTGGCAGAGATAAGATGCAAATAGAGGAGTAAATGATTTATGTATCTGCTCCTGGGGTAAATGCCATGAAAGCTTCTTGGTGTCCAAGAAAACAAAAGAAAGCTAATCTTGCTTGTTTTACAAAGAAAATTAGGACAAACCCAACTGAGACATACTATCCTATCTAGACTTCTTTTGCTGATCCAAAGTGGCTGCTGGATTTCTGCTTAATTAGAAAAGATTAGAAAAGCCTTGCTGATCTGATACACACTTTTAGAGAAATAGGAAGCACAATTTCTTGTTGGTGCAGTTTCTCTTCCTCCTTAGCTTTGTTACACTTGCTGCTAAATGCTTTGTTTCTGACTCCGGTTTGCACCACAGCTGGCTAATCTGCAGAACAGCATTGAGAGACCCCACAGGGTGCAAAGATTTAGGAAGATGAAAGCATCAAAGCACTGAAGGGGCAGAATATGAATACATATGTTTCATAAACCTGAATTTTCTTAGAGGAGGAAGAGGGGATCTTTTGAAGGAGGTCGGCAGTGTGTGAGCGTCTTGAGTTTCATTGTGGGTGGCTGCCTGTGTGCTGTATTTCAGACAGAAACCTCTGTAGTCCGTAGCATCAGCTGGTGAGGCTACTGTGTGGTATTGGTGACCTGACATATTACCAGAGATATGCAAGTACAATTTGATTAAAATACTGAGGATACCTCCACAGCAGACCGTAGGCTTCAGTCACGTTTTTGTCATGGACATTCCAGAAACCTTCCATAGCAAAATTGCTTTTTATACTTCAGACCAGAAAGTGCCACTGCACATAGATGAAAGCCTGACCTTTTTGTTCTGCCTCTAATCCTGTCTGAGCCCTCTTCCAGCTGGAGCTTCTGTCATTCCCAGGGGCAAATTCTTCTCAGGCTTCCTCTGATGAGAAACATGTTTTTGTTGAAGTTGGAATAAAGAATAGGACAGTCCACACTCTGGCTTCTCTGCCCCAAAAAGCCACTCTACTGACACCCCCATTGTGTTACACAGGACTTTGATCCATTCTGCTCTCACTCACCATAACTCTTCTGTCTTGTGCAGTCTGAATTTCACACACACTCACATCATGAGGGGCAGATGTGGAAGAGGGGAGCCACTTGTAGGTCCATACATTTCCTCTTGATACAAATTCTGGAAGGATCCGAGATTCAGCCAAACTCTGTTGCACACAGATGTTACAAAAGAGTGCAGAAGGGCCTCCGAATCCCCTCTCTAAACTGGAGTATTTAATTGGAAATGAGACAGCTAGGGTTTTATTTTGGGTTCAGCCTCTGATTTGCGTATCCTACTGCAAGCCATCTTTTTCTTGTGTATTTTGATTTTACCTGTTTTAAAACACAGATAATACTTTTTTGTTCTCTCACTTTATTCTGAGGGGGTGACAACAGACATATTATGCAGGAATGGAAAAGAGCACAAATCTTCCCATCTGTCATTACTTTTGAGGAAGCATTAAGAGAGATTTGGGCAGACAGATCTCTCTTGGCAGAGACCTTAGCTTTAATGGAATTTGACTACTTTATGAGTATTTGAAAGATGAATCTTTCCCTGTTGCATGGAGAACTGAGTATAGTCACTTAAGCAGCAATAGCTACTGATGCTAGTCATTGCCAGATTAGGTCAGCTGTAGAAGTTGACAGTCTGTAGGAAACTCTTCCATTGTTATGTACTAGTGTCCTTACAACTTGAATTCAGGATCCTGTTCTCTTTTTGGAAAGAGGCATAGTTTTGGGCATAGCTAGAGAGAAACTAGTTGTGTGATTACTGAATGGGTCCTAGTCCTATTTTTTTTCCCCCAATACTGATAGAGAAATTGAGTATCATTTGGTCTGAAATCCATTGCCCTAGTTTCCCTCCATTATATTTTGTATGTGAAAATATTCTGCTACGTGATAGCTAAAAGGATGAAATCTAAAGTCAAGAGCATGAGGCAAATTCTTTTTGACTTTGGTAATGATGTATGTTTGAAATGGTTGGGAGAATTGAGTCTAAACATGGTTGCAGTTAATATGTACCCTATGCTTATAATGTTGGTTGATGTTACCAAATTCAAGTATATTAGTATTACTTGATTAGAACCAGATATCTCTTGTAGCTGGAGGGCCAGATTAAATCAGAGGTGGGTTTAAATGACTGCCTTGTCTGGGAAGCTGTTCTGGCAGGTGTATGTGAAGCTGAGACAAGAAGAAGAGCTCAGTGCCCTGTGGCTATTTATTTGGTAGCCAGTCATTGCAAAACCCTTAATAGGCATCCGGCAAATGCTTAGAATCTAGCATTCCTGGTGCTTGCTGAGATGGCAGAGGCTCTCATCAGCGCTCTCCTGGCTGATCACAGGAGTCCATGCTTTGTCGAAGCTCTGTGGAATACTGCTTTCCCCTCCCAGGAACCGTGAAACTGTTCACCTCTGGCTTTGGAGATGCTCATAAATGTTCTAACATTCGTTCTGCTATAGCTTTACAGTAATGACTAAATCCCTAGTAAAGACAAAATAAAATTGTCTTCTGCAAATACTTATTGTAAATCTCTGAAGTTATATAGGAACAGGTAGAACAAATGAGAGGGCCTGATGAGAAACAAAACACTGATACTTCCTACAATTATTTGTGATTTCTTTTTTTATATAATGTATCACTTCTTTGCATAACCAATACACAAAGACTCTGGCTCTGTTTCACCTTTTTCTGCTATCATCTTCCTTGGCAATGTTTTCCTTCTCTGCCTTCACTGAATCTGGTTAATAAAGAATAGGTGATAGAAAACTTTTTGCAGTCTGAGCAGCAGGGTGGGCTAAGAATTTTATTGTAACAGTTTTTACTGCTTTTCCTTTCAAATCTCATGAAAGTTTTTATTCAATTTGCAAGCATTTATATCAAGAGTGGAAATTTGGCCAGTTTTAATGCCTGTGAGCAAGGTGGTACACCCTTGCTGTGAAAGGCTGAAGGGGCTGCCACCCTGGCCTCTAAGCTGTCACTCATCACAACTGTTTATTGAAAACAGCTCTTTGCTGGTATTGGTTTCTCAAACGTATTTGTTCCCAGCATGGGAATAATTTTTAGTGGCATGATGGAAATGCATTGGGCTTTGGAGTTGTTCTGGGGGCAATTAGTAGTTTTCTGAGGTTTACTGAATCAAGGACTCAGAGATGCCTGAAAACAAATAAACTGTAAAACTGGGAAAACAGGCCAACACAGCCAGTTCCTTGTGCCAGAGGATTATCTGTTCCCCAGAGTATCCACAGAGGAGCAGTGCCTTCCACTTCTAATCCCAGAAGCAAGCTCTCAGCACTTCTTCAGAAGGAAAAACAGGCTTGACTTAGGTTGGTAGAATCTGTGACATAGAGGAGCTTTTTAAACAAACTTGGGGAGACTAAAAAAAAAGTTTGGCTTCTTGACTAGACTTTGCACACAAGCTGCTTTATTGGAAAAACAAGGTTTCTCTACCAAGTTTTGAGATGTTTTCCGGCAATAGGGAATGTGTGTGTGCCCTCACAGATAGGCTTGGGATCTCCTGAAAAGGCTCTGTTAAAAGAAAGTTTTTCATTTTTATGGAAAGGTAGGTAAGGGTCTAGTCTTTTACTTCTGAGTTCTTGAAGATTTAATATCTTTTGAGTGACAGAGAATATTGTGAGACACCCTCAAAGATAATGGAAGACTGGAAAGCTCCCAGGACTGTATGAAAGAGAATATTTCTGGTAAACATTAGACATCTATGCCTGGGGTTTGTGGAGGAGAAAAGTCCATCACTTGAGCACTCTTCCTACTGAAGGCAGTAAAGTTGGTTTTCATTTCCAGTTCATGTCTGATTTCTGTTTAAATAGCCTTTATAATATACAAACAATAGGAGTATATTTCTCTTAAATAGTGTTCTTTTTTTGTGATTCTAGCTTAGCGTGCTAGTGATTCTAGCTTAGCGTGCTACATTTTAGTCCTTTGCACATCTAACCTTTCACTACTAATAAAATTCAAAGATCTAAAATTTTTGACCAAGATTTTTATATCAGGGAGTTTGCCAAGGGTAGTCACTTTGTTCAATTACTGTCATTCCATCCCTACAAATTTTTTTCATTAGGTGGCTTGTCACTTTTTAATATCCCACTCGTCATGATCAAGTGCTACAAACAGGTTGGGGTTGGGCAGGAGGATTGGATATTAGCCTGGCTACAGTATAGTTATTCATTAATAAACAGGGGGGGAAATTATCTATAATCTTGACTTTAACTGTCTTCTCACAAAGCTTTCTGTGCCAGTCTCATTTCCTTACCCAGCTGCCCATTACAGCTGCTGAAGATTGTGTACTTGGAATATAGGAATTAGTGCTTTTCTAAATGTGATTGACATCAATTTTAATTCTACTGTGCTGCATTATGTAATTATGCAGTGAGTCCAGGTGAGCCAAACTCATACAAAACTTCATTGATGAAAATCAGTTTTACAACTAAGTAATCCTCATTCTGAAGGAAAATACAAGGACGGTAATGTTGCTTTGTTGTTTCTTCTAATCACTTTGTTTATTGCATAAAATGTGAAATAAAATGGTGGGTATTAAACAGTGAAATTATTACATTAGTTCAAACTATATCAAAATCTTGTTGATATGACTTAGGCAATCTTGTTATTTCTGTGGACTCCCATTTTAAGAGTCTACCTGCAAACATGAGGACAGCTCTGTCTTGAAATAGTTTCAGAAGATTTTATGTACATGTGGCATTTGAAAAATATAATTTTGCAATATTTTACTTGAGCATTAATACTGGAAAACTGCCAGTCCAGCATAGCTGAATACTTAGGCCTTTCCTGAAAGATGGCATATGTAACCTATGACCTACCAAACTTATACTTAAAAACTTTCAAGTAAGGAGATAGAGTAGTCATCTTTTATGGCCTGCTTCTGAGCCTTCAAGTAAAGTAGGTGGTAGTGGTGGCTTTTTTCTAGCTTCTAAACTAAAAGGAACAGATAAATATGTTCTACTTTCAGTGGATGTGGAGAACAATTGATCTTCACCTTAATATTAAACTTCATAGTATCCTGAATTGGGAACAACAGGAAGGACACAACCCAGTAAACAAAGACTTAAGTTACAGTCTGCTGAGTTAGCCAGCAGCATTGTTTCTATCTTGAGAGATGTTTACCCACCTCTCCTTTAATCAAGAAAGATTTTGTAGTTATCTTTTTCCAGATACAAGGAGAAATCTATCCCCCTGATTCTAATCCGGTAAACTGCCGTGATTTCCAGCAGCAACACTGTGACTAAAACCCCCTGGCAACTCTGCCTGGCTGGAATATTAGTCCTTCAGGGCCTTGTCTGTGTGCCTGGATGCTTTTGGGTAGTGGTGTTCATTCTGTCCAGGCTCCAGCACAATAACTAGAAAACAGCTACGTAGTGCTGTTAAAAAAATTTAAGATGATTCTGCCTGGGCACAGACCTCATCAGATCTGCAGGGAGAGAGGCAATGCCTTAATGGTAGGAAGGTGAAAGGGTAGGGAAGCACAGAATGCCACAATTTCTAAATATGTGTATTGAATGTGTTAACAGGAGTCCGTGTGGAAATGTTTTTACAAAAGAAGTACAATCTTCAGGCCCACTCTCAGAGAATTTGTATGCAGAGAGTTGTGGGTCTGTTGAAAATACATTCCAGTCAGCTGTGGTAGTAGTGATTTTTGGGAACTGTCAATATACTTCCAACACTCAGAGCATGCTGAATCCAGCAGATGAGAAAAAGCAGAAATCTGAGGTCTTTCAAAACAAACAACCTCCAAAACACAAGATCAGAACTCAATCCACAAACAGCTGTGTTTCCCTTAGCCTGTAAAACTGAATAGCAAAATGATGCAGTGATTACCAAGATTTTATTACTCTGAAGAAATACATCAGTGAATGTTCAGCCATATTAATACAGCCTGCTTTGATGCATGACTCTTGCTTTGGAGGGATTTTTGTACAACTGACAGTTGTATTTCTCTGTTTAGCTCTATTTCTGCCAAAGCAGTGAATGTTGTTGCTCCCCTCTCCCCCCATTTTGTGTATATGCTATTTTAATGTGATATGTCAAAACATGAAATAATTGACAGGAGACTTCCCAGTCAGTGCCTTATCCTAGTCCACGAAATTACCTATCTTTACTCACTGTGTGGGCTAGATCATTTGTTACAAGAGAGTAATTTATGATTAATAATGACAAGGCAGTATTATATCTACTGCTGCGTATTCTTTTAAATCAAAGTCCTTCTCCTTCCTCTTCCCTTCTTTCCCCTCCCTTTGCTTAAACCTAGCCATAGACAGCTTTGAAACATTTAATTCTAATTTGGACAGCCAAGAAATACGAAACAAAAAAAAAGAGTAATTGAGTGCACCAGGCACCATCAGCAAAAGAGCAGTGTTAATTGTTGAAGAATAAAAGATAATGGCCAATTTTGTCAGGAAGCATTGACAAGAAAGATAAGTTGGAAGTAATTAACTGTCTGACATGCTGAAGTGATGTGTCTGCCAGTGGCTCTAAATCGTCGGGATATGAGATGTGACAGCCATTTATCACTTTTAGGAGGCACTGCTGCATAGCTTTCACTTGGGAAGCATGGAAGTAGTATGTTCTTTGACTATCTTGCTAAAAAAAGGCATGCATGTATTTCAAGTGCTTCCCATTTTTGGGTGCCTGTCTTGAACTGTGATTATGGTGCATTCATAGCCTGACTAAATCTGATTTGAGCTCAAGCCATTCTGAGGTCCTCTTTCCAAGAGTATTTTACTTCACCTTCCCAGATATGCAGAGTGTGTCTAGGAGCTTGGTTCTTTAGTTGTCAGGAAACTTCCACAGACAGAAGAAATAAAGCACCCATTTGAAAATTTTCTCTCTTTTGTCTGTTTAGAGTACTACCTTTAATACTATAGATTTCCTTGTCTCTTACTGATCAACAGGCCTCTCATGGAGGGAAGAATACGCAATCATTCTGATGATAGCAGACAAGAAGGGACATTTCTGAAAGCTGCCTGTATCTGTTGCAGTATATTCAAATACCATTGAAAGTCTCTTTACGTTGCTCTCAGTTGACATGTTTTGTTAGGTTATGCTGTTTCCATTCCAAATGTTAACTAGTATTAATACTGGACTGTAGCGTGCGTTGTAGCATGCTCAGGTGTTGTGACGTTGCTTTGAACAACTTGCACTTCTTGTTCTCCAGCACCACTAGGGAAAGAGGAGAGCAATGAGCCAGAGACTGTAAATAAGCTTTATAAAATAACAGGAGCTTTATAAAAAGTTTATTTCCTCATTACATTGGGGTTTAGCAAAAGCACTGATCACCAAGCACCAATGTGCAGACAGAGCTATTCCTGATAGTAAGATTAGGAAAACAATGTGAAATAGAAATTATTTAAGAGAATAGCCGTAGATGATGTTGCTGAACTGGAGAACCAGGCTCGTGAGTAGCCCATTTGCTTGTGCTTCACAAAATTCAGCTGCCCTTGCAAATCAGGGTGCCTCACTGGTACAGAATGAGGACTGGTTGTGATGGCAGGAGTTTCTGGCATGTTCTTGAAAACCAGAGAGAGAAGAGCACCAGCACTGGTTAGTACCAGTGCAGGGGCATTATATAAAACATGAAACTGAAAGTAGGGTTGCAAGCTTTTTGTGTGTGTTCCTGGTGACATTTGTCAACTGTTCTAATGATTGTCTCCTGGATCATTAAAATCTCTACTCTGATTTTTAAAGGAATGGGCGGTCTGCTTAAGAGAAAGGGGAAAGATTCAGAACTGTAAAGCTCTTAAGTGTAGCTGTTTGAGAAATTATGGCTTTCAAACTATTGGCAGCTGTTCTTCTCCCTGTGCAGGCTGCTATTTAGAATTGATAATCATATAGAACACTGTTTCATGTAACAAATCTTGAGAATATGTGCAGAGAATATGTGTGCACCTATTGTTTTGCAAATATGTAATCACTGTGTGTCTTATGTAGTCTAATCATTCACTTGAAAGTTTTAAAGAAAAAGGAGGGTGTTCCATTGGTATTTCTAAACGATAGGATAGAGCTTGGTATTATCAAGCAGAAGCTCATACCAGCCCCTAATAATTGCCAACTGTGTTAAATGGTCTTTCTCTTCCTACCTTTTCAGTATTAACAATAAACTGCAACAGCCAGAAGCAGCTGCTGGGGTACTGGAATATGCCATGAAGCACTTTGGGGAGCTGGTGAGTCCTGCTGGATAACTTTTCTTCATGTCTTATGTTTTCATGTTTCTTGGAGGTTTTTTTGATGTCTTTGTGCGTGTGGTATATGGTGGTGGTGTGTTTTTTCAATCATATTGAGGTTTGATCCCTGCCCATAATACTGCCCCGTTCATACGGAAGGTGCCTTGCTGCCTATGGGGGTGCTCTGCATACAGCTAGGATAGCTGCGGAAGGCTGCAAGAACCTGACTTGGAGGAGACTTTAGCAGTATTGTTGACACTAAATGCAGCTGTGGGGAACTAGCAACTTTACAAAATAAGTCATTTTATTTAGAAGATAGGAAGGGAGGGAGTAAGTTCCTGTTCTAAGCTTTAAATGCTTGAGGGTTTTTGAGAAACTGCATCAACACCTTCCAGGTAAGGATTTAATGGAAGTTGTGCCTCTAGCCTCACTCATCCAGGAGGCACATGAACCTGTCGGAGAGTTCACAGATATTATTTAGAACAGCAGATTAGCTATTCCCTTACAATTTTTACTGCTCACAGAAATAAAATAATCTCATTCTGCATCTGTTCTGGGTCTTTCTCTGCATGACTTACCTTTCTTCCTCTCTTCTTTTTTATAAGCATTTAATTTGTATTCAGAAACTAAAGCATTTATGCTCTGCTGCCAAGTCTACTCTGTTAAAAAGATGATTTTTTCAATGATAATTCCTGCAGTGCCTTAGGGTGATTGGGAAAAGGAAGGCAGCCCCAGAAGCACAGTAGATTCACCTCTTTCATTAGGAATCACTAGAAAGTGGGAACAGGTATAAGCGCAAAATGGTGGAATTCTTTTGGTGCAGGATTATGTGTGGTTTTGACCTAGGCTGGAAAAAAAGTCCTTTCTGGGAGAAGGACTTCAGAACATCTTTGCAGGTTCTTATGGTTCTTTGGGTGGCTAGAGCAGAGCTCTGTTACCTGATTCTGACCTCACTCTTTAGCAGTAATGTAGTTCTAGCAGTAAATGTAGTTCAAAACACAGAGTTTGCCAGAATAGGCAGTGAAAAGAAATGAAGAGGAGCTGTGAGGTCTACTTTCAGGAACTTACTTGAAATATTATGACTGAGCGGAGAAGTTAAAAGGCTGGTGTATAAAAGTGGAGGACCTGGCATGCAGAACATGGTTTATACTGACCCTGCCCACAGGGCTGGGAAAAGAATCTATTCTGCAGCCTATGTCAAGACATGAGCTGCCAAGGACTGAGCAGAAAAACATTGGCAGAGATAAGTATGGAAAAAATATTAAGGCATTTTATTTCTTGAAAATTAGAAACAAAATCTCGAAACAAAGGCTGAAGAAAAGTTTGTGCAGCTGATAAGGATCATTGCTTGGCTTACTTTTAAAGTCTTTGTTACAAACCACAGCCTTTACTTGTGAGGGCTGTGATTAGACCCCAACATCATACTACCTGCTGTATTAAAAAATGGCCTAGCAATAGCCAGACACATAGTGTACTGTTTGTTTTGGTTTTTTTTTTTCCAGTTAGTCACTCCATTCCCAAACACAGGACTGTTCTTGTTTAAATGCAAGCATGTGCAATAATGGGAAGTGAATATTTTATAGGTTTACCCTTTTTCCTATTCCACTCACTCCCCCTCTCCAAAAAGAAAAGCACCAGCTACTGAGCTAGTATTTCAGTGTCACTGAATAGGGGTTGACTGATACCTCTGGTAAACCTGAATTCATTTCTGTGCAGGTTAAGCAATACTCAGGATTCCTGTTTTTGCACTAGCTCAAGGCTTTTCTCTGTATTGTAGAATTCCATGAGGATATTTAGAATGAAAAAAGGGCTAAGTGAACACCACAGACACAGATTTTTTCAGGAAAATATAGAATATCTCTAATATAGAATGGGGAATGTTAATCCCACTGTTAATTCTGATTTTTTTTTTTTTTTCCCCCCTGTAGGAAATTCAAGCTACCTGGTATGAAAAGCTTCATGAATGGGAAGATGCCCTGGTGGCCTATGACAAAAAGATGGACACAAACAAAGATGATCCTGAGCTGATGCTAGGGCGGATGCGTTGCTTGGAAGCACTTGGTGAATGGTAAGAGGGGAATACCTGAAGACTGAGGAAAATGGTGCTTTTAAAAATGGTGCCTAACTCTTCTCTGGATGCTGTCATCCAGGTGAAATTTTTTTTGCGTGAATTCCTGTTTACTCCTGCTTGCTTAATAGCTTGAGTATTTCCAGTGACTTCTCACTTTGTTCATTGAAGTCAGAATTGGTAATAACATCTCTAAGTCTTTTGGGATGGGCCATCTAATAAGTTAAGGTCTCTCTGAAAGAGAATCTGCAGTCTTATGATCAGATCAATTCATTTGTAACAGGAGGAAATTGTAAATAGAGGGGACCTCTCCAGAAAAATTAACTGAGCAGCACTTGTCAAAAACAATCATAAAAGGAGCTTGTTGTGGCCTTCCTTTTTAAACTCTGATTAAAACATGAGAGATTTCTGTATTTGTTCATGGTCAGACCTATGCCTATCCAGAATGCATGGTCTTTTGCACAAGTGAAATTGTCTGCTTCCCAATAGTCACCTGGATGTAAGATTATGCCAAATAAATTACTCCCACTTTAAAACCCTTTTGCCCATCCTGTAGATGGCTGACTTTTTCATTATTACTCTTTTTTTAGCATTCATTAAGCATTGTCTTTGTGGACATTTGGTATTTCAAACTCTGTGTTAAATATGTGTTGTCAACATGTAACTGATTAGAGTCAGTTTTTGTGAGAGAGTGAGCTGGTAGGGACTTAAAACTTTCTAGTTAACTGGGGGCTTTTCTTTTTCTCTCTGTTCACTTCAATTCAAAGAAGATAATTGGAGAAGGCATCCTGTGCACTGTAGCATGCAGTTCTACCCAGGGGCATATGTGATTTGGTCCAGGTTCCGCCTTTCTACTGAACTTTTCATGTCACTAGAGCTCTCTCCTGATGGGTCCTGACGTGAACCCATGGGATGGCACAGAGTAAGGAGATTCCTCTTCACTAAAGTCATTTTACTGTTAGAGAAACAGAGCTGTTTTGAGAAACCTAATTCTGACAGCATTTTTCTGCCCTTTTTGTTTCTAGATGAGGGTGAGGCATACTGGGCTTAGCTTTTTTCAGTAGGAAAAGTAGATTTCTCCCTCCCTCCTGCAGGACATGTATTTGTGTAAAGCATCCTCTCTGAACCTCCTACTTCACATATCAGTGACAAATATGTTACAAAAGGATGCTTTTCTTCTGTTGGAGCTAGCTATTACGCATCTATTGATAGTCTGCAGTGATGAGAGCAATCACAATCTCACAAAGATCTGTGTGCTTGCTGTTGTGTCTCTGTCTGCCAGATGTTTTTTCAAATTGAGATGTGCCTTTGCAAAGTGCTGTCTGCTACCTTGCAACTGACTATAGAGACATGCTGAGACTGAGGATCCCATGGTTTGACTGCTGATATTCTTCAGGAGTGTTCAACTTGATTATTTGTGTTGCTGGAATCTGCTTGGCAAAATATGACAGTTAATCTAGAACTGATATTATGCAGCATCATTATCTCAGTACTCTGTGCAGTGACGTTTTGAAAGTACAGCCAAAATATTCTTAGCCATTTGTATCCTGATGTAGTTATGTCTGCAAGAGCCATACTACTTTATTAGCATCTATGAGGTCCCGATTTACTGCTATTGCTAGGTTTGGCTTGGGTTTTCATTTGTTTTGAGGTGGTTTTATTTTCTCCTGGACCGTTAAGCTGTCAGAATGACTGTCTTGCCCGTGGCAACCCATCGGTTCTGTTTGACTAACTCCCCTTCCTTTTGGGAGGGGAGAGGATGACAGTCGCGAAGGCAAGTTGGCCTCCCTCACAGTTGGCAGCTATTCCACTGCTACAGAGTATCCAGCCTGAGAAATTCTGGAACTGCAACACCCACAGTAATTGGTTTGATTAATGGAGCATTCACAGTTGATTTAAAAGAAATAATATGAAAAATCCTGATGCTTCCTCTCCACTGGAGACGAAAGATTCAGATCCCCTCTGAGATCTTGCCATGACAAGTCTTCATACTAGGTTACAGCAGCATTGATTCTCTAGTCTCTGTCTTCAAACTTGACGATGTTTTTATCCAAAATATTTGATAGCAGGAGCCATGCACAAGCTATTCAGATCTTATGTTTCTTATACTGACACCTGCAAAAAATTTTAAGCATCTCTTTTTTGGTGGTGGTTTGCTGTTTTGTTTTTTTTTCTCGAGAATGTTTTTTTTTCTGTATTTGTAGACTGGAGTTGACAGTTCAGTTCTTAAAGCAGGCGTTACTAACTGCTGAGGAACAAATGCAAACTTTTGCCTGGATTTGTGTTTTCACAGCATAGAGTGCCTTTAAAATATTTTCTGATGATAGGGTATTTGTCATCAGACTAGCACGCCTGAGTTGGCCAGAGAAGAAGAATTTTATTCGCCACTCTGTATAGGAAGAATGATGGAACTGGTTGTCATCTTATCTGTGGGAAGTAGTTGTTTAACAAGGCAGAATTCTTAGAAGAGGCTTTTTGCTGATCCGAAATTGTGGGTTTTTCTTAGGGGGCAGCTCCACCAGCAATGCTGTGAAAAGTGGACACAGGTCAATGATGAAACTCAAGCGAAGATGGCTAGGATGGCTGCTGCTGCTGCCTGGGGTCTAGGTAATGTATCCTTGTGTGGTAGTATATGGCACCCCACAGTGTGGAAGCACAGATAGTTTTAACTTTACATTACACACAGCTCAGACTTGAAATCAGATTAATAGAATTTAGAGTTGTGGCAGACTCTTATTTACAAACTAGAACTATCTGTTGAGCAATTTGATAGCTTGTGTCTGCTGAGTAGACAATCTGAAGTGAAGTAAATCTATAAATGGTCCAAATATCCATTATACTGATAGCCAGATATTTACTAGAGAAGCTTATAAATCACTTGCTGACTGTCAGCCTTTGCTGAGAAAAATTAATCTTTTGCTTTTGGACACTAATTCATTCAAATGTTCTGAAAATGTCAGCACTTCAACTTTTTCATCACAAGGATTGCAAAAACCTTTTCCGTGAGGATAACAATTTGTCTAGAAGAAAAATGCCTGTGTTTTTGCTTGTTTACAACTGTGTATGTATATATACAGTTTATGCGTACGTATACATGCAGTTTCTGTATATAACACAGACTGTCCCTGCCAAAGACAAGCTGTTGGAGAGCCGACTTCAGTGTACAAGTGCCCCACAGTATTTGGGCCTAGTCGCTGATGTCCAAGTACTGTAACATAGTTCTGTTCTTAACTTGCAGCGAGGGCTGTTGTGTTACTGAGGATGTCTGTGTCTCTGCAGGGCAGTGGGATAGCATGGAAGAGTACACCTGCATGATCCCAAGGGACACCCATGATGGTGCTTTCTACAGGGCTGTACTGGCTCTTCATCAAGACCTTTTCTCACTGGCTCAGCAGGTAATTATCGTCCTTGCTGGCTTCCCAAAACCTAGTTTAAGATGAGCTAGCCTATATTGCTGCATGGAAAGACATGCCGTTTTAAAGCAGTTGCCTATAACCTATGAATTGCCCAATAACCTTTTCCATTGATGTATTCGATCTTGGTGTCTGAGCTTATCTTGGATTTTCAGAAACACAGCAGTGAATATATGTACAGATAGTAGTGGTCCAGTGCTGTATAGTGTAAGAATGCCTTAGTCATTCTTAGGCTTCTTTACTTTTATGTCTGTTTTCTAGACAGACAGTACATAAGGATTATCTCAGCAGAGGTGCCATTTTACAAGGCAGTGCTTGGTAAAAGGCATTCATGGCATAAGACACACATAAGATTCTTCATGGGTGTTCTGTCCACCTCTCTCTGTGCAGTTTTTGCAGTGAAGTGCTCATATATATCATGTACCAGAACTTTTTCTCTTAAGTTTTCTAGTAGCAGCAGTAAATCTTAAATCTTTGAGATGAGGAATCAAGGCAAGGAATGAGCCTATTAAACAAAGCCATATTGGTGTGCTTGTTTGTCACAGAGGTGATTTGCAGAGTGACTTTTTCCCCTCTGTGGATGTGAAGCTTGTTGTTTACTTTCCAAGGAAGCTCAAGTACCACTTCTCAGAATTCTGTGCTGGCTTGCCAACTTAGATAAAGGAGTAATTCTGTCTGCTCTGTCAAAACCTGTACATAGATTTTTTTGGGTGATGTGCACAGTAAAATTAGCCAGGCATTCAAGGGAGTAGAGTTTGTGATTAACCTTTAACTTTTTGAACAGAAAAAACTATAGATGAGAGATTATATAATGACTGGAACCAGAGCAGGATTTATTTCATGCTTGAAGAGCATGTCTTAGTTGGAGGAAGAGAAATGGAATTTGCTGTCCTGTAAAATTCATAAAAACCCATTGGGTTATGTAAAACAGTGAAAGCTATTTTCTATCATTGTATATTATCAAGAGACATTTCTTGAGGCTTTTTTGTAACAGATTCTCTTGCACTAAAATGTAAACTTCTCTTTTCCTCTATAAATGTTATTAGTGATGATCTCTACAATGATGGTAGGATTAGAAATACCGCAAATTTTGATTTAGTAGAAAGACAGACTTCAGAGTGTGCGGGTGATAAATGAAGGCCGCTTGACTACTCCTCTACCTGCGCATGGACACTGTTTTTTTGTCAATTCTTTCTATTGATAACATCCTTTCCTGGTTCTTGTTGGAGAATGGGAGCAATGCCAGCTTTGTTCATGGGAAGGAACAGATGAATAGCAGTTCCGACAGTTGACTCCAGATAAAACATACCACCTTTGCCCCAATATCTTGTTCTATTTCAGTGCATTGACAAAGCCAGAGATCTGCTAGATGCTGAGCTGACTGCCATGGCAGGAGAGAGCTACAGTCGAGCCTATGGGGTAAGTGTCTAACACTCAGCCTTTGTTCTCCTCATTGCTGCTTCAGACTGTCTCTAAAAGTTGCGTAAAACATCTGAGTAGCACTTGTATCAAACATAAGACCTGTGTAGGCCCACAAGCTAAATGGCTCTTGTCTGATAAGAAATATAACTTTGTAAGAGCAGCTTTGGGACAAATTAAGTGAGGTGAGGTCCCCCTGCCTCAAAAGAAATAAGAACTGACATTTTAGGAAGTTTGAATCAGCAGATCATCTAGATACCAGTATATAGCAGTGAGTCCTTTACCTGCTGGGCAGCCTGTGTACTTAAGATTTTAATGCCAAAATACTGTTCCTTAATTATAGATTTGTTCTGTAGTGATTGGGATGGAATGTGATTGTTTCCTTCAGGCTATGGTATCCTGCCAGATGCTGTCAGAGCTGGAAGAGGTTATCCAGTATAAACTTGTACCAGAACGCCGTGAGATCATCCGCCAGATCTGGTGGGAAAGACTGCAGGTACATCTATGTAAAGATCAAGGACAGAGATGCTGATGTTCTGGCACGAACAGCTTCCTTTCGAGTCAGTGTAATGGCTCAGCAAATCTTTCCATTTCTCTTTCTATCCCAACAGCATATTTGCTTACATGGCTGCATGCTTTCTGTCTCCTTTGTGTTGGTCCTGGTTGTTTCAAGTTTGTTTTTTTTCTTGGGGTTTTTTTTTTTTGCTTAATGTTCTCAAAGTGTCTACTGATGTAACACTTCAGTAGGGTGATTTAAGCCTTGAAATAGGTGTGTACGGACTGGAGATGCTAGCAACATTTCCAAGGCTACTTATTTCAGTGTTGGATCGCACCTGGAAATACTTTTTTGGATAAGGCTAGTTTGAACTTCTTACCTGCCTGGCTGCATTTTAAGAAGTGAATTCTCTCACAGTGCTGGAAAACTGGACAGAGAATTCACATACTTGTAAAAAACTGTCCTGTTTCTTTTTGACCTCTTACAAGAACATTTCTGATTGGTGGCAATTAGAGACATGGCTTAGTGGTGGACTTGGCAGTGTTAGGTTTATGGTTGGACTCAATGATCTTAAATGTCTTTTCCAACCTAAATGATTCTATGATTCTGTGATGAGCCTTGTCTTCTTAAGAGACCTTTAGCAATGCTGCTTTTCCTGTATTTAAAGAGAAGCTTCTGCCTTTCTTACTCTAAACAACAAAAATCCAAAGCACCTTTGAAGATTTAAATCAGCCAAATATTTCCTTACAAGAGGCATCCCTACAGTGAAAGTGAACATCATCAGATGAAGTAGTACATACAGGAATACTGTTTAAAGAGGTGATTCCCACAAGAGAAGGAAAAAAAAAAAAAGCATAGGGTAAAATGCTCTCGTTATACCAAATTTTGATACACTGCCCAGAGGAAGAATTTCTCCCTATGCAGAGTTTTTCACTGTGGCTGCTATATTTGCCTCTGCTGCTGCATAGTTTTTAGCTGTTTGGGAAACTGTGACAAAGCTTTTAGTCTCTCATCTGCATTCCTGTCTGGAAAAGCTCAGGACCATTCCACTGGGGTGGAGAAGCTGAGAGTGACAGGAAGTGTAATGTCTGAATACAGCTGTTTTTAGTCCTGAAAGCAGTACATGCAGTTCTTGCACATTTTATAGCTGCTTTTTAATAATTTTTAAATGCCTATTGGATGAGGTTTGAGTGTTAGGGAACAATTGCCTAACTTCCCAGCCCTCAGTTTTGGGGAAAAAGGGAAAGAAGTAAATGCTTTGGTGCTAAGGTGCTTGCTGCCATTGAAAATTCTTCTGTTTACCACAAAACTAAGTCTAAGTTGTCTCTGGGTCAATACAAACTTCAGAGCATCACTGTTACCCTGAAGTACTTGGCCACTACAATAAGCACCATGTATTTGCTTGTTACTGTCCCTTCCACAATTCTACTTCTCTGTAGCATCCTTGAACTTCTGAAATACAGACTCATTCTGCTCTGACTGACAATGTTTTGCCTCTTCCTTCAGACAGACAAGAACCAGACAATGCTTGCACAAGCAGCATAGCAGTTGGAGCTGCAGTTTCTGGCAGAATATCAGTTCAGTCATGCCAGCCTCTAAAAGCAATACATGCAAGGAGAAGAAAAAGGGCAATAACAAAAATATCATTGCAACCATTTGGTTTTGTATCATCTCCATCTTGAGACTTGTCACTGTTTAAACCAAAAATAGGTTTTAAAACTAGGTTGAGAAGGGTTATAAAACTCTGACTCGTTTTGGAATTGCACAGAGTTTTCCTAATTTTTGGATGCATTTCTGCTTTAGAACCTTTTTCTCCTTTTTCCATTAGAGGAGTATCATTAGACTGCAAACACTGAGCTGGCTGCAGAGAATAAGAGTCAAGGACTTGAACTTCTTCACGCATTGCAGTATTAAAGAAATAGCCAGCTAGTTTGTAATGTCGACCTGCTGTGAATTATGGGTATTGAAGTCTCTTCATCTTGGGAAAAGTCCCTTCAGATTCTGAATTTAAGCTCTGTGGAGTAGATTGGAGATAAGACTAACAAGTTCTCTCTTCCTTTTTCTCTCAGGGCTGTCAACGAATTGTGGAAGACTGGCAAAGAATATTGATGGTCCGATCTCTTGTTGTGAATCCTCATGAGGACATGAGAACTTGGCTCAAGTATGCCAGCTTGTGTGGCAAGAGTGGGAGACTGGTGAGCATTATCAAGCTCTACCCTCTATAGATGGTTTTTAGATGATTGGCTTTGTTATGCTGCTTCAACCTTGGGCAATGAAAGTATTTGGAAATGCTCGAGTGGGATGGGCTCTCCCCTGAGAAGGACACTGGTCAGAAATTGTTGTAACCAGTGTAGAGTTCATGCTTCTAGCCAAGTTTCTTTTTGTGGGGCTAGTTGTGGGACCTGAGAGCCTCAGAGCCAATTTTTTGTTACATTCTACACCTGGAAGTTCTTGTGCGGCACTGGTAATTATTAATAACAGCTCTCTCTGCTAAAGTACTCTGTCAAATCTAGAATGTGATGTTGTTATTGTTGAACATTACAATCCTATTTCAACATTTACCACAAGATTTATTACCAAAAATAATTGAAACAGAGACTTCACACTCTCTGCTGGCTTCTGAAATGGGAATCTAACGCTCTCATTCCAATGAAGACGTATGGTTTATCATGTGGTTTTCTTACGAGTCCAGGGAGTGGTAATAAGGCTGCTATGTCTGTGTTTTATCTGGAGGGTCAGAGGTGTTTTTTCATAGCCGGCAATTCTGCAGCCAGTATGAAACGGGGATAAGAATGAGCTTGTTTTAACCTGCTTTTTCTCTTTGCAACTTTCTCCAGGCTTTGGCCCATAAGACACTTGTCCTGCTTTTGGGAGTAGATCCATCTCGACAGCTGGATCACCCGCTGCCAACAGTACATCCCCAAGTGACTTACGCATACATGAAACACATGTGGAAGAGCGCCCGTAAGGTACATAAGAACATAGTACTCTATGTTTCATTGCTCAGGTTTTGTGTGGTGGCATGCACGTTAGCTCTTCAAAATCCCCACAGTACAAAGTCAAGACTGAAGGTTTTCTTTTTGCTCACCTAAAATCCCTTTCCTTGTTGTTATTCAGAAGATAAACTTTTGAAATTTACCTTTACAACTCTGTAGTGACAGAGAAGGCCTGGCCCTAATTTTATTTCCTACGTGGAAAGATTATTTTTGCTAAATCAGGTACCTAAGGGATGCAGCCAAGATTAATGGTCAATAGTAGCTCTTCTGCCCTCACCAGGATTTTACTGTGTAGGCTTGGTACTTGACTTTTTGTCCACTGTTCTGATTGCCAGGTCTCTGCACTGTACCTATGGACAGGGTTACATGCTGAAAGAGTAACGGTTTTTTATTACCAGTTTTAGAAAAATATCCTGAACGGTTTGTACCTAGTTGCTGAGCAGAACTGACTTTTATTAAGGACATTATTGAGAATTTCTAACTGAAAGACAGCTGAAAAGTACATAGGGTTTTGTCATGGGAACGATTTGGCTCCAAAGAGCCTAGGGTGAATGTTTTTGACATTGCAACACAGGGAGAATTTACATAATCAAATCCAATAAGCTCCAGACTGGATAACTTATCTTTTTTTTAATATACATTAAAGCCTCCATTTATTCTCATATTCTGCCACATCTTTTTTATTTTTCCTGTCTTTGGGATTGCCAGCACTGGAGCAGAGCCATTGCTATGGGAACGTTGCCATGACCTAACTATTCTTTATTTGAATTTAAAAAACAGAAGGAGCTGCTGCTGAGGCCCTGTTCTATTGGCTTTGTAAAACGGTGTAACGGTCTCTTACTTTCTTCAGTAAATGATCCAAGATACGGGTCTTCTCTACCTGCCTCTTTGAAAGTGGACTTTTCTATGTTTGACCTGTGATAAAGAAATAGAAAAGATGCAGGAAACTGGTGCAGTTTTAGAAAGCAGAATGAAAGGTGACACAAAGATTAAGGGGATGGGGGAAGAGAATGTATCTAAAATAAACTGATGCAAGAATATGTGGAGCCTGTGAAGACAGGAAAAGATTAGAAAAGCAGCAAAGATGAGAAGGAGGAACAGATGTGCTTAGAATCACCTCCTCTTGCTCGTTGAATGCTTTCCTATTTAAATACAGTACATAAGCTCTGTGCCTAGGAACTTCTGTTTTTCTTCTTTCTAACACATTAAAACTGGGTGTTGTTTACAGTGCTGAGGGAGAAGTACTTTACCCAAGGCAGCACTAATCCTAGACCTGCATGCAAGTCTCAACCCTTTCTCTGAGCACTCTTCTGCTGGAAGGGCTGACTCAATGATTCAGTCCTTTGTGGCACTTGGAAAATAGATGCTTATTTTTGAAATTCATGGTTAAAAGTGCAGCTCTGTGGCAGAAGAAGCTGTTGGGGTATGATAGAGTTTGCAGTCTGAAGTGAGACTTAAGTGTTTGTTTATACCAAACACTGAAAGTGTTTAGGGAATTTTCCTGGTACCAGGAGCATCGCATGGTTGGGTGTATCCTTATTTCCTGTTTGAGTGACTATCATCAGCTAAATAATACTTAGTTATACACAGTTATACCTAGTGATGTCTGTAAACCAGAGTTTTCTATAGCTGTGTGTTCACTTGATTTGGTATCCTAAGTAATAAGCTACTGAGGTAGGCTGGTATGGTAGGAAATGACCTTTTTCTATAGCTGAGGAGTTCAAGGTTGCCTGGTTGACCTAAAATGTTTTCCTTACCACCATTTTGGTACTTGCGAGATCCAGCAGGAAAAAAAATGGCAGCTATGTGGAAACCAGCCACATAGCACTTGCAGAGCTGCACAACAATCTTTTCTTAAACAACAGATAAAAAGATGAATAAGTAAACCCTATTGCATTTCTTCTAACAAGGACCTTTGCCAGCAGCTGCATGCTTCAGACATACCATAATAAGACTGCATACAAACTTAGGAATTCAATTGTTAAATAAACTTATAGCTTTCAGTCTTAAGTGCTCTGCTGGTCAGTTTATGGTGATCAGTTTTCAGTATTAATGGACGCTGAAGAGCAGGTTGTTGGGTGTGTCTAAATATGAGAGTGGCAAATAATTCTTCAGCAATATCTTTTTGCCTAGTTTTGACAAATGTCTGGCATAACAGCATAACTATTTATAAGATTGTTATTTCCTCCCTGCCTCCTTCTAACCAAGTATCTGGGTTACAAGCTGTGGAATACCCTCCATTAATGTTAATAGTGCGATACTTTGTTTTATTTCACCCTGGGCTAATACCCTTTTTCCTGACGATTGACTTGTGCATGCTGACATTTGAATGGGATAGATGAGGCATTTCTGCTCAGGTGATTCTTGTCTCACTCTGAAGTAGCTCATTCCTGTAAATGGAACAGAAGTAAATTGGACTCTTAATAGCATATTTTGCAGTTTCTGACCTGAAATGACCTTGCAGATTGCAAGAGCTTTACTCTAATTGTTTCCAGTGAAGTGTGCATACTTCTCTTCTTAAATCTTTAATTTTGGGTTTTCTTACCCCATAATTCTTACCAAGGAATTTCAAAAAGAGTCTTCCCTCAAAACTTGGTAGTGCAAGTTGCTTTAGCACTACTGCCTTATGTAATCTGCTGGCAAAGGAGCAATGTACATTTGTACTTCTTAACCTTAGGAGAAATCTAGACTTTAATTTACTGAAACAACTCAAAGTTTATGTTTCATGATGTGTACTGTAAGCCTAGCCAAAACTGAGGGGTTAGGAGGGCAGATCAGGAAGCTGCAAGTTTTCCTTCAGGCATTATTTTCTCAAAATGTTATTTTTTTTCAGGCCATAGCATATTACAGACAGGCTTCTCTGGATTTGTGATCCTGTCTATTATGATAGTGACCTGGTCAGATACAGTTTGTAAGCTATGGACATTTGCTTGATTGTTGGAATTGCCTGACTGTCTTCAATGTGTATGCTCGATTGCAAATGAAACATGTCTCTCTCATTACTAGAATCTCACTCTGCATGAGCAGTAACAGGACATTCTCTGCTGCTTGAAGTTTTCTTTTTGTACAGATGACTTGTTGCTTTGCTAGAGTTGAGTTCTTGCACATCAAAGCACAATGTTAGCTTATATTATGGTCAGTCATGCTTTTGGCTGTATGTATGATATGAAGGTATGTGTAGCATTGGAAGGATGCAGTTATTTGTTCCTCAGTGTAGCAATTCAGTGGTCAGATTTCTGAGACATCAAGAATCTCTAGCCTCTTCATTTATTTGGTGCTACACATGTAGAGTATAAACTGATTTGAGAGGGATGTAAACATTTAAAAAGCTTTGAAAGAAAACAAAACTGTATTTTTTGCTTTCAGTGAAAGTTTATTTCCACGTTGTCTTCCTCTCTTGTGAAGTTGTATTTAACCCCTGTGGTCCTTACTGAAACCATCATCCCATTACAGATTGATGCGTTCCAGCACATGCAGCACTTCGTGCAGACGATGCAGCAGCAGGCGCAGCACGCTATTGCAACGGAGGACCAGCAGCACAAGCAGGAGCTCCACAAGCTCATGGCACGGTCAGCACCTGGTCCTTGCACACCCTGTAGCTATATAGTGACACAGATGTCTTTCCTGAGGTTGCAGGGTCCATGTAGATGATGCATTTCAGACAAGGCCCACGCTTTGATTAAAAGGAACAGGGGATTTCTCGCTTAACTGGTAGAGACCCTTTTGGTATTCCATTCCTATCATACAATTTTCAGTAAATGTTATTGTGACATATTAGCATAAACAAGCTTGTATTTGTCGCTGGCAGCTGGTTGTATTTTTTCCAGCACTGTGGCTCACTGGCAGAAGGCAGAGCTCTCAGCATGGCTATTTCTTTGGTTTTCAGGAGATCCAGTCAATAGGAAAGAAACACTTCCCACATGCCTGGCACATCCGTGCTTGGCAGCGTGTGCCTTTAATACAGCAGCAGTGCTTTGGGCAATAGGTGCCCAGCATGTGGTGGTATCTTAAAATATTGTTGCATTAAAAACAGAACTTGTAATCTCTGTTTTCCTCTATGGATATGGAGGTGCCAGATCTCTTGTTTCCAATTTAAAGAAGAAATTGCATAGTGTTTACTATTGAAGGTTTGCTTTTTTTAAAGGGAGATATGCACTTAATTTGCTTTTATGAGAATGGGAATTTGATAACACCATCTTATTTTTTTCAGAGTCACTACCATAGAACACAAATTAGTAATGAGTTGCGCACAATATTTTTCTTGCACGATGCTTTCTGGAGAACTCAAAATGTAGAGAGGACAGCTGTGTAACTGTGGTATTTAAAGCCTGATGAGGGAGCGAAGTATTAAGCTTTGCACAAACCTTCACAGCCCCACCCTGCTGCAGTAAAAATATGTTGTTTTTCCTTTCCTCTGGGAGGGGATGACTTAATGGGGTTCTGGCTTGGGGGAACGGCAGTTGCTCTGTGTTTCCACTGTTTGTCTGTCACAATGTTCTCTCCAGAAGGGTAGTTCGTATGGTGATAAGTATAGCTAGCCAGCACATATGCTGTGTGCATTTTATCAATACTGATGAAGTCTTTTGACGTTACTGTTAGCTAGTTCCTACATTTTTTTATAACTGATATAAATGAGGAACACAGTTTGACCCTCACCTTTCCCCCTAAAAGTTAAGCCATTAACTAGTTAGCTCCACACTTCTAAGCAGGATGTAGCTGTTTTGAACCTTACGTGTATGCTTCCAGTCTGCAGAAGAGGCTGACTGAGTGGGTTTGCTACATGAAAGGCCTTTCAGGCTTCAGATAAGAAGTCTGCCCCTTAATCCAGCAGGCTTCGTTTTCATTCTAGGTCTGAGTCAATAATCCCTTTGCTTAACCAGGTGTTTCCTGAAACTGGGTGAGTGGCAGCTGAACCTGCAAGGCATCAATGAGAGTACCATCCCCAAAGTCTTGCAATACTACAGTGCTGCAACAGAGCACGATCGCAACTGGTACAAGGTCAGTAAGGAAAAGGTTCTAGGCACCATTGCAGAGAGATCAGTAAATCTGACCACATCCCATGCTGCAGGAGAGGAAGGTGTTCATAGGAAGATCTCCTATAACTATCTGCCTTGTTACTGCATGTAGAACTAAAAAACCAGAGAAAGCAACCCAAGGCAACCATGAGATTCTTGTTTAGAATCTTTATCTGCCTGGTAAAACTAGGCCACAATTCAGTTTCTATTCTTGCTTTTGGGACTTTCTCTCCTGTCAGTTAACAGTAAAGGAGAAAGGATAATCTAAATGGAAAAAAATTTAACTTGTTCTCACTCAGCATACTTGCACTAGGAAAGTAGTCTTGTTGCTAATTCTCCAAAGAGCCTTTGCTTTCAGGGTTCTGAAATTTCAATTAATATTTGGTGCCAGATCTTCTCTGGTGCAGCCATCTCCTGTATTTCTTCCCGTTACACCTCTCCTAGTCCTAACACATTAATCTTCATTTTAAGGTTTGAAAAATAAAGGTGTATGTGAATGGAATGTGATTTAATTTTTGCTACAGAGCTCCTTTGCCTTAATATCCAACAGGGAGCTCCTGGCCAAGAACTCACCATGATGTTATTTAAGATAATAAGGCAGTTAAAACTACAAGGGATTAGAGGAAGCAAAGCATTGTGTTGTCTGCAGGGTATTACTTACAACTGTTGTCCACAGACTCAGAAAGGTTGGATTACTATCTCTAATAATTAGAAAGTACAGGTTGCAGAAGGGATTCATCTTCCTTCTGACGTTTGTTCTCTCTTGTTGGCAGGCCTGGCATGCCTGGGCAGTGATGAACTTTGAAGCAGTGCTTCACTACAAACATCAAAACCAGGCCAGAGACGAGAAGAAGAAACTACGTCATGCCAGTGGAGCCAGCATCACCAGCGCTAACACAGAGGGCAGCAATAGTGAGAGTGATGCCGAGAGCACAGAGAACAGTCCCATCCCATCTCCAGTGCAGAAGAAAGTCACTGAGGTACCTTCTTCTCTGTTGACATTGAGAGATTGGTACTTATTGCTTAGACGCAGGAAAATGTTACAGTGGGGAGCAAACTATTATGCATACCTGGCTTGTGGAAGCTGTCTGTGTGCATGTGTTTATATATATATGCTCATACCTTACAGCAAAAGTGAGGAAGTTCAGGTTAACTCAGTCTTAAGGGAAGAGGACTAAATGAATGCAAATGATCCTAAGTTAGCTGTGACCTAAAGCAAAGGCATGGATGGCTATCATAAGTGATACAATGTGCGTTGGCAAGTTCTGCTGCTTAAGCCCTTCATGAAAGACTGAGGAATCTTTTACTTACCAGTTATGGTAGGGTTGTAGTTTTTAGGCTGCTTTGCTGTCCATGGTTTTGCCGACAAACGGAAGTATAAAAACACTTCACAGTATGTTCCCTGCCAGGCTGAAAGGCCTATATGTAGTCAAGCAAAACATAAATTCCAGGAGCAACATGTCCTGTGAGGAGTATGAGCCAGAAGTCAACTATAATGTGGATTAGATCTATGCTTCCACATATTTCTCCCTCTTTTCCCCTTACTAAGTTTAGAATTCATGTGGATTGATGCACTTGTGTAGAACTAATGCAGCAATTTTCATTCCAAAAGGATTTATCCAAGACCCTCTTGATGTACACAGTCCCTGCTGTCCAGGGTTTCTTCCGATCCATATCTCTGTCCCGAGGAAACAACCTACAGGACACTCTAAGGTACATGATGAAGCACATAGTAAATGAAATCCAGCTGATAAGGGCACATAGTTTAAGATTAGGTAGAACCTGGTTTTGTTCTTTTTGTTATGGTTAAACTAAGTGAATGCTTCAGTCCAAGCTAATTTATGTTAGGTGAATTAGCCCTTATCCTACTCTCTCTAGGTTCTGGGAAGAAGAGTTGTAAATGGATCTGAAGGTATTTGACTGGAATGGGGTTTTTTGTTTCATTGCTAACAAATGTATTTATCTTTTTCAGAGTCCTTACTCTGTGGTTTGACTATGGTCACTGGCCTGATGTGAATGAGGCTTTGGTAGAAGGAGTCAAGGCAATTCAAATAGACACTTGGCTGCAGGTAAGGAACACAAAGGGCTAAGACAAATATCAGTTCTGAGGGGAGCTTGGGGATTTGTTATGTGATATCCATGATGATCCTTTGCTAAACAATCATCTGTAGGTGAGTGGTGAGAGCAGTGTGCAGTACAATTTGTAACTGATTTAACAAGCATCTTGAACGAGACATGAGAAACATTCTTGTATGCATTTCTGTATTTATCTCCAGGTTAGTGCATAAGAATGAGAGAGAATGAAAATTTTAAAATTGAAAATAACGTGGTGGTGATCAACTATGAAACACTATTGTGCTGCTCTGATGTAATTTAGACAGTCTATTTCAGGATTGCTTTATAGAATGACTCTTGTAAATAAATTAAAAAAGGCTTTACTTCTTATTTGAGTATTACATTTCAAGACACATCTTTGCACAGAACACTTGTGATCTCACTGAGCTGTTCTGCATTTCTAACACTGTTTGAAACTTTGTGTTATCCTCTGCCCATCTCAAAAATGAGCGGTGGGCCTCTCTGTCTCCTTTAGAGACTGTGAGGTCTGTCGTAGAGGGCAGAACAGCTTGTGAACTAAACACATGAGATGACAGGGATGTTTACTTTACTACTAGGTTATCCCTCAGCTCATTGCAAGAATTGATACCCCTCGACCATTAGTAGGACGTCTCATTCATCAGCTCCTCACAGATATTGGGCGGTACCATCCCCAGGTAAGCTTTGGATTAGAGGAGGAATTTCCATAGACTGATAGCCAATTAAGGCATTTCTTGGGTTCCATTTCACCTAATCGACATGCCTGCACTGGAAGTCACAAGTGAGGATAGTGAGGATGGGGGCTGTTTCTGCTGCTGCTTCTTTCACCTCAGCATTGTTCACCTAAAAATGGAAAGAAAAGGTGGATGAGCCATGCAACAGGGGAGGTTCTCTCCATCTCATAGAATACTGGGTAGTGCAAATCACCTTCTTAAATCTCATTAAGTGACTACTAAGAAGCTACCTCACAGACATTTTATCTGAATTTCTTCCTACAGTGTGCAAAATCACAAAATGCTAAAAACGGTTTTCTATTCTTTCAGTTTGACAAAGGCTCTCAAGATCATTCTGCTACTCGGTGAATTAGTCTTGTAAGCTTTTCAGATTGGAAGACTTTGAATACCAAATTCCTATCACGTCTTTCCAGAAGCAAGCTTGCTTTCTCTTGTCTAGCCCTAAGGCTGCTATTTATTAATGCTTTGCTAATCTTTCAATTTATGTAGCTCTTCTGTGTGGTTCTAAAATATTATTGGTTGTCCTTTGTAGGCTTTGATCTATCCTTTGACTGTGGCCTCTAAATCTACAACCACTGCTCGCCACAACGCTGCAAATAAAATCCTCAAAAACATGTGTGAGCACAGTAACACTTTGGTGCAGCAGGCAATGATGGTGAGTACTTAGTGCACCATAAAGTGTTTTGTGTTTTAGGAATGGATGTACCGCAGATATAATAACACAAAATGACTATTCATTGTTAATTTTGTTCAAGTACAATTATTTTGGTTGTTTTTCAATTGGTAGAAGTTACAGCATTAGTATAATTTCAAGAGAATGCTTTAATTTAAAAAGGACCCAAATGTTTAAACACTGAGTTCTTGTGTCTCCTTATGAATAAATTTAGAGCAGAAATAAATGAAGAATCATTGTTCCATAAAGAGATATTTTTGCTTAATGAAAAGTAGAAAAAAACTTACCAAGCGTAGCATGGTAGCTTAATTCAGTTGCTAAAAATTTTTATGAATAAATGAAAAGTAATGCTTTTAGGCCAAGCTACACAAATATGTAAAAAATGTCAAAGGCAACAAATAAGGTGACAAAAGCCCGATCTCAGCTTCTTGCAGAAAAAAGTGTAACAGAATTGTGGGAGTTCTTGTGGCTCCCTCTAGCTGCCAGCAACAAATATTTCATAATCATTAGAGAAGAAAATAGTTTTGCATTTGTAAGTTAGTATACAGTCATAGTGTTTTTCTTTGAGAGTTTAATCTTTTTTTCTGTCGTAAAACAGGTGAGTGAAGAGCTAATCCGTGTAGCCATCCTATGGCATGAGATGTGGCATGAAGGGTTAGAAGAAGCATCTCGTCTATATTTTGGAGAAAGGAATGTGAAGGGAATGTTTGAGGTGCTGGAACCACTCCATGCGATGATGGAACGTGGGCCTCAGACTCTAAAAGAGACATCCTTCAATCAGGTATCAGCAACCTTCTGCATGCCCTCAAAAACAAGCAGGACGGCCACGGGCCCAGATGTGTTACAAGGACCTTTGCAATCTAACACAAAGAGTAAATCTCTTGGGACTCATTACATTAGTTGCAGACTTTATTATTGATATTTATCTTTATACCTGTATTGCTTTTGGTGGCTAAAGTACTATAGGGATCATGGTAGTACAGATTGCCCAGGAGTCTTATATCGCCTGGGTGTCTGATAGGGTCTGGAAAACACACAACTGCTCTGCAGTTAATTTTTCTACCTCTAGTCTGCTTTGCTTCAAAGTAACCACTAGCACAGATGGTAGAGGTGACCTCTCTCATGCCAGCAAAAGGAATTAATTTGAGCTTGTGAGCCTACTGTTAAAGGGTGATCCTATCCATTCTGTTGCCTCCTATCATGAAGTCTGTTTGTGAGCAACATTATCTAATAAACTTGGTGCATGTCTTGGATCCAGGAATTTCTGGATCTTTAATTCTGATATACTATAAAAATGTGAGATCAAGTATTTGTAATGCAGTTTGAAAATAGGCTGTGATGCTCTTTGTAGGTATTACACTACCTGTTCCACTACAGTCTGTAGAAATGCTTTTCTTCTGTTGTTTTTCACTTCCTCCCTAGGCCTATGGCAGAGATCTAATGGAAGCTCAGGAATGGTGCAGGAAGTACATGAAATCAGGAAATGTCAAAGACCTAACTCAGGCTTGGGATCTGTATTACCATGTGTTCCGGCGTATCTCAAAGCAGCTGCCTCAGGTGGGGGGAGAGGTACAGTTCTGTTGTGGGTCTTGCAGTGCAAGTTGTCAATACCAGTCTTTGTTTCCTGTTTTCTGGTTATTCAAAACCATTCAAATTGAGTATTCCAGAAATACCTGCATATGATTGGCCGCAGGTTTGCTGCTTATTGCAGCACTTCCTGCAAGCATCTGAAGTGTTGACTGACTGAACTGTTCTAGGTCCCTCGACAGCATGAACTCTTCAGATGTTTCAGTGAGATTTAACTGAAATTCTGGGGGGTTGTATTTCTTTTGTTTTTGGTAGCTCACTTCTTTGGAACTACAGTACGTGTCACCAAAACTCTTAATGTGCCGGGACCTGGAATTGGCAGTGCCAGGAACATACGATCCCAACCAGCCCATCATACGCATTCAGTCCATTGCACCCTCCCTGCAGGTCATCACCTCCAAGCAGCGGCCCAGGAAGTTAACGTTAATGGGTAAGAGAGCAGTTTTCACTTAGCTAGTCAAGTATTTAAACAGCTGTTACTTTTTAGGTCAAACTGCATATTTACCAGGTAAAACCCTTCCAACATTTCCTTTCAGGTGAGGTATTTCTTAATGGTCTGGTCAGTCTGACTGCCTCAACATTCCAGTTCTTGGGTGCACATTTATTTGCTCTTGTCTGTTTGTTCAGCAAGAGTAAACTTTTGTATATTAATTTTTCGCAGGAAGCAATGGGCATGAGTTTGTATTCCTTCTGAAAGGTCATGAAGACCTTCGCCAAGATGAAAGAGTGATGCAGCTTTTTGGGTTGGTCAACACTCTGCTAGCAAATGATCCAACTTCTCTTCGTAAAAACCTCAGGTATGTGCTGTGGATAATCACTGAGTGTGCTTATGCACAGTGACACCCTACATAGGTGCAGTTTCCAAGTAATCCTTGGCACAGCCAGCTGGTTTGTGAGGAAATGGTGAATCTTGGAAGTCCCATCTCGTAAATAATTATGGTCTTTGAGGCAACACCTATTTCAAGATAGGCGTTGAGCATTGCCTTAAGAGCCTGAGAAGTGGGGATTTTGTCAAAGATTTTTTTATTATAGTCACTAAGTAGCTTGGTGAATAGTCACCGACTGCAATTCTGTACAGCGTCTTTCAAGAATGAACATTTCAAATGTCATGTGCAAATAATAGATCATTGTGGGTGACATAACATGTACCTTCTGAAAGCAGTCTTTCAGTGAAAACCACGTAAGCTTTGAGAACGTGTGTAGATCGTCTGGCAGCAATCTGTCCAAATGGATGGTTCAGGTCTGTTTGAAAAGAAGAAAAGCAGAGCAACTACTGAAGAGATGATTTGGATCAGAATCGTATTTAATAGTAGTTGTTTCAAGCATCTCGAAATGCATTAATTCACAACATGCAACAATTTGAGCTCTGATTCTCCATTGTTCCCTGTAGCATCCAGAGATATGCTGTTATTCCACTGTCTACAAATTCAGGCTTGATTGGCTGGGTCCCCCACTGTGACACACTGCATGCGCTCATCCGAGACTACAGAGAGAAGAAAAAGATCCTGCTCAACATTGAACATCGCATCATGCTGAGGGTAAAGGGCAAAAGCTGGCAGAGTTTTTGATACATTCTTTTAGGACTCCCGTGTCTCAATGAAAAATAATGGTGCACAGCTTGTTCTTCCTTTGCCCGTTTTCTGATTGTTATTGGTACCAGTAATAAATGCAAAAATATCAGATAAGAGTTATAAAATGCTACTAAGAGGTAAAATTGGCCATACGTTTATTTGTTTCTCCTTTCCTGTTTTAGCAGCGACCACAAGTTGTTACCATCTGGTGACTAAAATGTGTTTGGAATTTTGCATGACTATGATGTGCCTTATACAAGGTGCCATGCTGCTGGCATTTACAAACATTGTGTCTAAGCAACAGGGCCAAAATTAGACAGACTGGAGAAACTGAACACTAAAAGGAAAGCGTGTGCCAACCCAGAAGACTTATTTGGATAATGGTTCATGAAACATATTTACCTTCACAGTACTGTAAATATGGTTATGGACTACTTTGTGAATGCTAAATCATTTGCTATCCCATTTAAAATGAATTCTTCACTGTTGGGTGGTCATCTCACTGTGTTTGGGAACATAGTGGTCAGTCTACAAATAATTTCAATATAAACTTTATATGAAATTATTTGCTATTATTGTATTTCTCATAGTACAACTAGGGATTACTGGAGGTGGTTTTCTTGAAGTTGCTGAGTGTCACTTCTCAATTATAGATGGCTCCAGATTATGACCACCTGACTCTGATGCAGAAAGTAGAAGTATTTGAACATGCTGTCAATAACACAGCTGGTGATGACCTTGCCAAACTGCTGTGGTTGAAAAGTCCGAGCTCAGAGGTGAGTTCAGCAGACGTAATGGCTTATGTCTGACAACTGGCATAATGTGGAATTACCTTCCCTGCAGGCTGAGTGAGAGATGGTGTTTATTCATCATAAACTCCAGATGAATCCCTGCAGAATGTGTATCCACACATGTATCCCCTCACAAGGGGCCGTACAAGACTCAGATTACAGTGGCTGCCAGAGTGCAGACCAAAAGAGTCCAAAGCCCAAGACTGGAAACTGAAGCTCCATATACTTTGCGTGGGGAGAGAAAAGCAGGAGCCTCTTAATTCTCTTAATGGCTTAGACATCTGATTCAAGGCCACAGGATGTCTAAACCCCCTCAGGCTATGGAGTGTATTGAACTTAAGCATATCACTTTGTGCAAAGTGCAAGTAGTTAATGTATAAATTAAAATATGAGCTGAAACATGCAATGTGCCTGCCTGACTTTTTTCTATTTTGTCTCCACTTGTAGGTGTGGTTTGACAGAAGAACAAACTACACTCGTTCACTAGCGGTGATGTCAATGGTTGGGTACATTTTGGGCCTTGGGGACAGGTAAGTGGAATTGTAAAGGTTTCTTTTAAATAAAAGCACAGACTGTATAGGCCTATCAATTAGTTCTTTGGATCTGTTCTTACGATACCATCTTTCATTGTGGTTATTGCTGAGTTGTAACGATACCATCTTTCAGGACCTAATTGTGCTGCCGTTGTTTTCAGCACTGGAGGCATGAGATGTGGGGTTTGTATCTTGAGTACAAATAAGAGTTTCTTCTGTTTTGAGAGGAATACACACAGAATTACATCAAGGACCACAAATTCTAATGTTGTCCTTTCTTTCTGCTCTCTGAATGGGAAATCTTTCTCCATCCATTCTATGAAACAGAAACGTTGTTGACTTTTGCCCCAACCTGTGTGCTTGTGTGTGCTTTATGCATATGAGAGGGCAATTTTTTTTTTTTTGCAAAGTCTGTTAGGACTGTACATGTACATCCAGCTTTTTGGGGAGGAAAGAAGCACCATGATCAAGCACGAGTTTTTGTTCCCTGAAGTAGCAAAAAGAAATCCAGGAAGTATTTATTGGCAGAGGTCTTCTAATTCTCCCTCCAGATGGGTTCAGTAACACTAATTTTGCATACTATTTTGCCTGGTGGATATTTACTCTGTGAAGCAGGAACCTCTAGTGCTATGTATGTTCACGGCAGTTGTCAGACACACATGAAGTCCCCATAAATACTCCCTAAAGACTGCCCTAGATTTAAAACAATTGAAAGTTAATGTTGGTTTAACTACTACTTAACATGGTGCTTTTTCTGATCTGCAACGCAGACACGTTCTGGAGGGAAGTATGTACGATCCAAGTGGATTGGGCAAATAATGAAAGAAAATAAAATGAACAAATGTTTGATTTAGTATATGGCTTACTGTCAAAAGGGGACATCATAACTTCCAAAATACTTTTGAAGACAATATATCTTAGGTTTAAGGTCTTTAATGCAAAACCAGCTAAACCCTCAAATGTTTTCATAACAAAAGCTCATATTCCTGAACTTAAAGGTCTTTATAATGAAATTATAAACCTTTTGAAAATTGAATTAAATCAAAATTGGAACAACTCAGCATGAATAGCACAACTGTGGTTTTCCTAGTCTCTATTGATTCTCTTCTATCTGGTTGTAATCCAATTTGCATTACTTCACCTGTAGCATAATTCATTTCATTTTTCTGTACTGAAAAAATGAGAAAACATAAAACAAGTAGAAAAATTTATCCTAACTAAAAAATAAATGTTCATATCCAAGAAATGTACTGATGGTTCTGGTCTGATAGGTTGTTTATCTTCCAAGGTGAGAAGATCTCTAACTCCTGAGAGGTAATTACAAAACTAATGTGATAGATGCACTGTCAGGAAGCTATTCTGTTCATCCTGAGATTGAAGATCTCAGACAAGCAAGCTGTCACTGGCTGTTCTTGTTCATGAAGATAAATATCATTTCAGACTGGAGCTGCTGTGATTTACTTTGGGTTTTTATAATGGTCTGTCACCCTGTTTTTTCTCCTACTCCTTCATCAAAGACACCCCTCCAATCTGATGTTAGACAGACTGAGTGGAAAGATCCTGCATATCGACTTTGGGGACTGTTTTGAGGTAAATCTTTGTATTTGGACATTAAATTTTCTGTAATATTTCACATTTTCTGGTGGAACAGAAATGAATCTATAAGCCAGGACAAACTGACCTTGGAGTGTGATCCTGGGCAAGACCTTTGGCTCTCTTTTGGGCTTCACTTTACCTCCAGGCAAGATGAAAATAATAGATACTTTATCTCAGAGGCACGTCTTGGGGATTAGCAGACCACTGGAGCAAGCAGAGAAGTGCTAACATCACTTTTTCATAAAATGTCTGGAAGCAGTTTAAGCTGCTGATGGGCAGTCTGTGTTATTTGACATTACCAACTGGGCACATGCTTGAGTCTTCCTCTGGTATCAAGTTAATTATCTAGGAGGAACATAAAGCTAGGACTTTATTTCCTATTTGGAATACAACCTTCAAGATTTAGCAAAAAAAAACCCAGTAATTATTAACTCTTAAATAATAAGTTAGCTATTAATTTACTAATTCTCCATCATCATATATTTAGGTTGCAATGACAAGAGAAAAGTTCCCTGAGAAGATTCCATTTAGGTTAACAAGGATGCTGACAAACGCTATGGAGGTAAGCATCCCCTCTTTAATATGAAGGGGATTGTTCCTAGGGAAAACGGCATCCATTTCTCAGTTTTTCCTGTATTTTCTGTTGTGGCTAAACCTCTCCACTCCTTAAGAACCAGAAGTTAATATTTCAGCTGCATTTTCTGTAAGTTAAAATACCTCCTGTGATCTTTACAACACATAACAGTGGAAAGCAACTTTTTAATTGATGCAAAAAAAGCCCGAAGTTCTTCCAGTTTCTTGGGCCTTCCTTACTTTCCTCATTTCAAATAGCTGTTTGCATCAACCAGACACAGCCAACGGCGTGGTACTTCCCAAAGATCACCTTAATGGCAGAAGAGACCTTAGTTTGTAATGAACATCTATCTTGTTCTCTTAATGAACAAAGCGTAGTGAATTCCAGTTCAAAGCACAAGCCACTTCCTGCTCCCTGAATGTTAGGTTGGAGTTGCATTGTGAATGAGGCAGCATGGTGGATTCGCTTCTTTCTCTTCTGAAGGTGACAGGCCTCGATGGTAATTACAGAATCACCTGTCACACAGTGATGGAAGTCCTGCGCGAACATAAGGACAGTGTCATGGCTGTGCTTGAAGCCTTTGTGTATGATCCGTTATTGAACTGGCGGCTGATGGACAGTAAGTGATTCTGATGATAAAACAATGACAGCAAGAGGGTAATCAGTCTGATTTTGTACAAGAAATATAGGAACCTGAAATCTAATGTCTGTTTGAAGACAATCCGATGAAATTGTTGGTTTGCACATGCTATTTCTGTGCACACAGGGTTTTAGGGATTGTAATGTGAGATTATCACAGTGGCTAAAACCCTTTTGCCCTTAAAGACAGACACAGAACTAAGCTACAAGCAAAATTATTTGGGTTTTGTTTTTGTATTAATTGTCACCAGGAGATTGGAAGCTCTTTTCAGGGGACAAAATCTGGAGAAGGAGAAAGGCAGTCAAATCTATATTATTTGTGGGCAAATTTGCTATGAAACACTGAAACTCCAGTTCAGACTTCTCAACTCCTTATTTTCTTGCAGCAAATACAAAGGGCAATAAGCGCTCACGAACAAGAACAGACTCCTACTCAGCTAGTCAGTCAGTAGGTGAGTAGAAAAGATGGTGTATGTCACAAGAGTTTGGAGCATTTTTTTTAGCAGTGCACAAGACTGGGTAAATAGTTTTGGTCCTCAAAAGCAGACAGATAAACAGCTTATTATCATTAGCTTTAGGACTGAAAGTGGCAAGTTCAGTACTTCAGCTCAGAAAGCAGATGCTCCTTTACAGTTACATTAACACCCTTCTGGAGCAGATACAAACTGATATAAGCTGAAGTATAATTGATATGTGATATTTATTTACTTAGCTACCAAATATTAGTGTGCGAAACCTGGCAAGTAGTCACCTGACTGAATGTTGAGAGCTTTGCTTGAAATCTTAGCAGTTGTTTGTTACTGAACTGCAGAATAGGGACGGTATTTCATATGGAGAGCCCTACAAAGAAGCATACTTATTTGATTGTAATGTGAGGTTAATTGTATGTCATCTCAAAATATCTTTCAATTAACGCTTTTATACAAAATGTTCCTAAAAGTTGTATCAGGTCTCTCAGTATATTAACAGGGGAAGAATAGTGTTTGCTCCTGTGATATGCTTCTATGAGTAAGAGATGTGTGCTACACATGGTCACAGTCAAATACACTTTTCAAATGAGCTGATTAACAGTTGTGCTAATGTTTCCAGAAGAATATTATTTCATCTGCTTTTCAACTTCACATTTATGCTTTTATGTTTTCATGATTTTTTTCAATAGAGATGTTGGACAGTGTGGAATTGGGTGAGACAGCCCATAAGAAAACTGGGACCACAGTGCCTGAATCCATCCATTCCTTCAGTAAGTTTCATTGTTGTTTCTACACTGATGCAAAAATTTATTCTTCGATTAGAAAATTTCATCATGATGCAGATACAGTTACGTGAGATGGGACAAATACAGTTCCTTGACAGCATAAATGAGGAATATAATTACCCATGTTTTGAACTCCACACACACCCCCACCACCCCCCCAGAAAAAAAGGGTGACAGAAAATGTACTGGTATCTCGGTTGGTTTGCTCTCAAAATGGTATTGGTGGTGTTTGGGAAGGGCAGATGTAACAGCAGTACAAATGTTTTTATTGTTCAGATGAAGTCCTAATTCTCTTTCCTACTTCTTTCTTTTAGTAGGAGATGGTCTAGTGAAGCCAGAAGCTCTAAATAAGAAGGCAATTCAGATCATCAACAGGGTTCGAGATAAGCTCACTGGTGAGCATGTTTTTATGTTTATATAAGATAAACATAAAATCTGATGAGATGTATCAGCACTACTTTTAGTGTTCATATTTTCTGTTAATCCTTGAATTTAACATATTCTGATTAAGTGGATGAGGCCATTTTCCTGGTTTTGTCTAACACCTAAGTACTGGTGCCTGCATTTAGGTCTAAAGATTTGAAAAGTACAGAGGTGTTCGTAACTCAACAGACTTCATAGTGTGCATGTCTTAGCTTGTTAGTGGAAGTTGAATTTCTGCTGTCCTGGCTTTATTGTTAGCAGTATTTAGTTGCAAAATTTTATGCTCTTAAAGTTTATAAGAAACTACCACCCACGTGCCAAATAATGTGCTTGAAGGGATTAGGACCAGGATTCCAACTACTGGAAAGCTCTCTGTTGTTGGTTTATCCATTATTTGGAGAAGATAAAAGGAAGAAACCATAATAATAGGGGAAACAGAATTCTGTGCTCTGTATGTCTTAGAGGTTCTCCATGTTTGGAAAATTTTGTATTTTATCTACTGTAAGGGAAGGATAGTTAAAAGTCGCATCAATCCTTAACTTGTCACCCAGAAGCAAGTTATGCTGTATGATTTGTGACTTCCATTGATGGTTCTTTTTGTCCTTTAATTTCAAAGGTCGAGACTTCTCTCATGATGAAACTCTTGATGTACCCACACAAGTAGAGTTGCTCATTAAGCAAGCTACTTCTCATGAGAATCTGTGCCAGTGCTACATTGGATGGTGAGTTTGTCCTTCAGCTAACCTTGCAAAATTCTTCTCTGAATAATCTGAGCAGATAAGGAAAATGTCACTTGTGTAGTCAGTTATATGTAGGAGCCTTACCACATGTTGCATCTGCTCTGGTGAGTTTTGCAAGCTGATGACAGCAACCCCATAGAGAGTCCTCTAAGTAAGTCACTATAATAGTGACAGGGATTTTAGAACATTTAAACTGCAATCAGCCTCAACATTTTAAGCATTTGCAATATGGCATGTGGTGGTCGCTGATTTCAGCTACAGCGAAGAACCACATGTTCTAAAGTAAACAAAGACGACTTAGTGTCATTTTGAGAGTTAGCTAACTTTGGACTGTGCTTAAGGAAATAGATTATTTTACCATTTTTAAACATTAGTTAGCTGGACAGAAGCACGGGGATCACCTGTCAATTTTTCCTATACTAAAATGGTGCCTAGTTAGCGTGGAATCTCAGTCCTTCTGAACAATATGCAAGTCAGCATTATTGCAATATCTTTGTTTTCTTTAGGTGTCCTTTCTGGTAACAGAAGATTCCAAAGTATCCACAGCCTTTTATTCTGGAGGCTTTTGCACTCCAAACTTGCTCTTCTACAAACACAAACTGAACATTGGACTGAAATACAGCCTTTGTCAAATATTTTGAAATGTAAATGAAAAGAGTTATTGTATATTAAAAGTTGGTTTAAGCCAATGTATAGCTGCTGTTGGAAAAACACAAGCTGTCTGAAACACAACACTTGATTTGGGTTTCCAGGACAGTGAAGACTGATTGTACCACAGACATCTATGGTTCCGCTTGGTCTTTGGGGAACTGGTGATCCATTGAAAATAACTATATACGGGTTTTGACTTACTTTGCAATGTAACTAAGTCATTTGCAGATTAATTATTGCCCTGGTCAATCCTGTTGGTGTGGCTGCAGTGAGCTCAATGCATTTGTGCAGGAGGCTTCATTTACGTTTGGCGGTGAGCTGGATAACTGGAAAGAAAGAAAAGAGAAGCAGAATTTTACCATTGTTTCATCCTGTTATCTTGTTTTCAAACTTGATTCTTGCCCCAAAATTGGAAACTGTATATCTGCTCATTACACTAGCGTGGGAGTCATGTTTCAGACTGATCCTGATGTAGAGCAGATCCAAGAATTGAAGACCTTGAGCTGAGCAAAGTCAGGTGCCTCTAGGCAGATTGATCGGTGGCAAACTGGATGCAGGGTACAAATGAAATACCACTTGGGAGCTTCCCGCAGTGTCTGGATTAAAAAGCAGTATGGGGAAATAACTAGGGAAAGTTAGTACTTGCCATGGGAGACAGACGTGGGGAGAACTGGTCATAACTTGAAACAGAAAATAATGGTTATTAAACATGAGGGTGAAGATAAAAGTTATGATTTATGAATTAAACATATTAAAAATAATGCACAAAATACAACAGAGTAGCCATGTTTAGATGCCATGTTGTATTTGAATATTTTTGTGCCAATAAATTACACCAAAATGTAAACATTTTGACAGTGGTGGTGTTTATTTCTAAGTACTTCTTAGGGAAGAGACAGGGAAGCAGATTAAGGTTTTGTTGTTTGGTTGTCTGGGGGTTTTTTTTTAAGTTTCTTGTTGACCTGGATTTGACTTGTCTTTTTCTGCATCAGTTCAGGTGGTTGGCTATATTTCCTTTTTGAGAGCAGCTGGAGGCAAAATTATGAAGAATGATGTCTGTCACTTGTATGGTCAAGTATCTTGTATACAACACTTATATTTTAGTTTCCAGCCAATGTGATGTCATCTGTGGGGTAAGAACATCAGCCTTCTTGGTCTCAGGGTGACAGCCACAGCTTGAGGGACAGCGTGGGGTGCGTCTCTGTCCCAGCCAGGGTTCCGCACCCCAAAAATGGGAAAGGGGGAGGTGGCAGTCAGGGGCTTTGGGCAGTTGATGCCCCTGGCCCCTTTCCAGGCGCAGGTGTGGCTGTCGTGGGAACTGCTCTGTGGGCAGTGGGTGCTTGTGGGGAAGAGGGCCGGGGGTCTCGCCCCTTTTAAGCCCTGCGGGGTGTCCCTCAGCGCCCCCCCCCCGCCTCGGGGTCCCCCTTTCTTCCCACCCAGGGGCCTGTCCCGCCGGGCCGCCTGGGGGCGCCAGAGGGCAGCGTGGCGCGCTCTCCCCGTGCGCACGCGCTCCCCCCGCTCTCGCCTCCCCCCGTCCCCGACGGCCTCGTTCTCGCGAGAGCGCCTCAGCGTCGCGTGGCTGCGGGGGCAACATGGCGGCCGCCGCCGGTGGGGGCAGCGGCAGCGCGGCCGCGGAGAGCCCCGCGGGGCAGGAGGGGTGCCGGGGGGCGGAGGGGCGACCCGCGGAGACGGAGGGAGGCAGCGCGGCGGCGGTGCTGCCCGGCTTCGACGACGCCGACGCCTTCGTCAAGGTGCGCGGCGGGAGGGCCGCGGGGAGCGGGGCGGGCGCCGTGCACTACCGCTCCCGGCGTGCCGTGCGCGGCCCGGGGCATGGCGGGAGCTGTAGTTCTGCCCCGCGGGGGTGCCGGGGGACCCCCACTCAAGTAGGTGCCCCCCCGTGAGGAGCCCCGCGGGGGCGCTCCCCGCCGGGCGCGGCAAGGGCGGGGGTCGGGCCGCTCCCACGGGTGCCAGGGACCAGAGCGGCGCGTTGGGGCCTGTTACCACCCGGGGCTCGGGCTTCTGGCCCTGAGCACGGTTCTGCCCCTCAGTGGGGGTTTGCCGCCTCCCCGGCGCAAGTTCTTGAAAGGCAGAGGAGTCAAAACCCTCGTGAGGGCCGTTGCTGGGCCTGTGGAGATGGGTATTGCCCCTTGGATACAGATCACAACGTCTGCTGCCCTGTGTTTCACCTGTGCACGCTGCAGCTTCTGAAGAAGGGAATGACTACTGGCTCTCAAGCAGGAAGTGTTGTAGGATCATGGGGTTTTGTTAAATTAATAAAGTAATTACCTGTGTTCCTGCTGACTTAACAATTTTTCTTTCAGATCTTAGATACTAGAGCGAGTTTTAAGTGTTGTTATTAGACTTCCATCATTGTAAAGGTCTCTAAATAGACAACATGAACTAAATGACTAAATTTACTCATGTTGAAAAGCCATGTGATATTATATGTATTTGAGCCACACAGTTCAAGCAAGCTACAGAAAACACGTTTCTACTAAATAGTATCCTGGGTAATCAGAGAAACAAAATACAGAAAAAAATGCTAATAAAATGGTATTCTTGCACAGTATGCTCTTGGCACAGTGGTAGCTGCAACAAAGGCATCTAATGGGCTTCCTCAGCCTGGCGATGAGTACGACTTCTACCGAAGCTTCCCTGGCTTCCGTGCGTACTGTGAAACACAGGGAGACCGTCTCCTTCACTGGTAAGGATGCTTTTGCATCTCTGAGCTGTTGCTAAGAGCTTCCAATCCAAAACTGAAGGTAGCACCCTTCTCTGGAGACTCCAAATTTGCTGTAGATAAAAAGATGTTTTGTTTCACATACCTAATTTTAGCTACTCTTCTAGCGTTTGACAGTTTAAGTAACAAGTTTAAAGAGACTTTTCATAATCATTTGGATAAAGACCTGGGCAGAGGCTGATATAAAGTGCATTAAACTGTTTTAAAACTTTGTAAGAAATTAATGCTAACACTTAATACTGTGTAGGTGTTTCTTCTATTCACTGCTCATGCTATGTTATCTATAGGTACTGCATTTGATATATTTTTAAACTGAACATGTAGAAAGTTGAAGGGAATTGGATGTTTTAGTGTTCAGCATGCCTGCTTTCAAATTGCTAATAGCTGTACTGTTCTCTTGCAAGCATGAGCAAGGTGATGCAATATCATGGCTGCCGTAGCCACATAAAAGATCGCAGCAAAGTGACAGAGCTGGAAGATAAATTTGATATGCTGGTTGACTCCAATGATGTCATTCTTGAAAGAGTGGTAAGTAAATTAATTCTGGATGTTGTTCTTATAAACCATTCCCTTGCCACAAGTACTTTTTTTCACTGCAAGAATTTCAGTGGTTGTGCTTTCACAGTTACATTTAGTGTTCCCTCAATCTGATGGTTTTCCTTTTTTATTTTAAAAACATTTCCACATGCTAGGCCAGTGGTTATAGCAGCTAAGGCAGATGGGTTATGGCCCAAAGGGAAGGAAAGTAATATGTGACTTGTGAGGAAACTAAATACAGTTTGGCACAAGAACCTCCCCACCTGAGAACTGAGGTCTGTCAATTCACAGCGCTGCTTCTTTGAGGAAACTTGTGCTACCCTGATGGTCAACACGTTCCTCGTGCATTTGTCTGTCTCATGTTGCACAGAATTTGGGTGAAATGGCTGTGGGGATATCTGCCTGTATGTCTGTCTTTATTCAGTCTGACTAGAGTGGCTGAGCATGGTAATTTAACAGGTGTTTGATTTTCACCTTGCTTTTCTGGAATTTAGGGTATTTTATTGGATGAAGCAGCAGGAGTGAACAAAAACCAGCAACCAGTCCTCCCTGCTGGGTTACAGCCCCCACAGACAATCATTTCCAGCTGGAACCGTAAGGTGAGGCCTGTGCACTCAGTTTGCTGTGTTATCTCAGCTTTTTTCCCAGCATTGGCACTACTGATTTTCCAGTGGAATTGAGGAGTTAAATGTTCTGTTCTGTTTTTTGACGTGTCTTAACTCCCTCCCTCTTTTTTTCTTTTCCTATTTATTCAAACTTGATTCTGGATTCTGTGCGCTTTCCGTTGCCGTTTCAGTTTCACGTACACAACAGCCTTTCTTTTGCTTATTCATGTGAATTCGGGATCCTGATTCAGAGAACTTTCATTCTTAGGTGACTCACTTTTGAGTTTGGGGTGTAACTTTATTCCTCTGACTGTTGGGTCAGAAACAGACTAAAGAAAAATATGTAAAAGAAACTGAACATCTGTTAAGTCATGTGAGTTTTACCTGTGGTTTATCTTTTTTTAAATAGGCAGGAGAATCCCACAAGAGAACTCAATCTGAAACCTTCCGACTGCTTCATGCCAAGAATATCGCTCGACCACAGCTTAAGTTTCGGGAAAAGATTGACAATTCAAACACTCCCTTTGTACCTAAACTTTTTATTAAGCCAAATGCTTTGAAACCTTTGCCTGAAGGTAAGGGCTTTATTTTTTGTTGGGTAACCTATTGAGACTATTTGACAACAAATCTGTCCTCACAGTCTAGAGGAGAAATCATTGACTGTAAAAACAAGGAACAGCAGGAGATGTTGACCATTTAGGCATAAGCTCGCTCTGTGACTCTATACATCTCTGCAATGTAAGGGTCAGTCAGCATACAGCAACATCTTGTTGGTATCCAGTAAATAATCTGTTCCAAGCAGATATTCTGCTGCTTCTTTTTACCACCGTTGAACGTACGTGATGAGAGTCACTCTGGCACTGGAAGTGGCCTTGACTAGTCTAGTTGGCTTTACAGATACTTCTTTCTAATTAGTTAGGAGCACCGGGTGTACGGTTAGATCTATCTTTGCTTTGGGTGCTTTATCAAAGCTGTCAGCCTAACATCATGTGTCAGCAAGATGTCATTCTGCTGCTGGTGATTCATCTTTAGTCTGCACTGATGTGGCTGTACTTATAGTAACTGGGAATGATTGAAAGATTTTTCTGAAGATTTTTCAATCTCCTTCCAAGCTCTTGAGCAGAACCATCTTGCGTCTTGCTTAACAACAGCCTGGTAAAACCTAGTAACTGAGTTGTCATTAGAGGTGCAGACAGAAATCTTGCTGACAGGAAAAGCTGCAGGTCTCAGTTGTTAAGACTTTTGACACTTTATGATTTTAGTAAGATCTTGTGGTGGGTGGAGGGGAGAGTGTAGTAGGCTGAGAACATGTTCTGTGTGGGACCCAGTCCAGTTGTTCCATATTGGTTGTTCAGCCCTCACAAAAAGTGGACGGGAACGCAAGGAGCGCCCTGAAGACTTGGATGTGCCAGCTGCTTTGGCAGACTTCATACACCAGCAGAGGACGCAGCAAACTGAGCAAGACATGTAAGAAATTAAATTGACAGCAAGGTGCTTGGAGTATCATTGGTGAACATGCACTTGTATGGTCCCATTGTGCCGATGCTATTCATGTGTAACAGTTCTGCATGTGTTTGTGTCTGCACATCATGTTGCGTGTGACTTGCTTTAGACATCTGCAGTTATTTTAAGCCTATGCTTAATAAGAGATAAAATTTCTACTCAATAGGGAAACTGCCATAGCTCTCAAAGTCTCTGTGCTCTGGCTTCATAAAGATGACCGAAGTCTGTGCCTGTATTCCTAATTCCTGCAGGTTTGCTCACCCTTATCAGTATGAACTGGAGCATTTTTCTCCACCAGATGGAGTTCTCAAGAAACCAGAACCCCAGGTTGGTGCCCACATTAATTTAAACTTACTGCAGAGGCAGTCAGTTTACAGACGGCCATACTTGACAAATTTCAGAATGGAGGGTGGAGGTCAGGGGTGGGAATTGTCAGAGAACACACCATGCCTAATAATTTGCTCTGCCAGATGTACAGGCCCATCAAGGAAACACCCTGTCATTTTATCACCACACTGGACGAGCTGGTAGAGCTAAATGAAAAGCTTATGAATTGTAAAGAATTTGCCCTGGACTTAGAGGTAATCAAATTGCTTTTTCTGTTTAAAAGTTACATGTGTAGTCTTAGTACCTAGGAGACCATTATATTCTTCTAGTCTGTTTTGTAGTCTTCTCTTTCTTCTGCTTTTTGTACTTTCTGACACGAAAAGACAGTCATGACCCTGTCAGATATTCTCTAGAAGGTTGAATTAAACTGTGACAATATTATAAGTTTTCCAATGGTAGTACTGGCTGCACACTTCATACTGAATTTGATCTTCTTTCAATTCATCCCATGTTTTTTGTCATGTTAGTGACTGCAAAGAGTGACTTGCTCATCCAATTGTCGTCTTCTTTAAGAAGTTCCCTATTACTTTTTCTTTCTTCACTTGGGGTGCTGTTTGTTTTATTAGCATTATTAGTATTACTTCTGTAATGGATCCTAGCTTACCTCTCTCTTCCATGTTTTTCAGCACCATTCCTACAGGAGCTTCCTGGGCTTGACATGTCTGATGCAGATTTCCACCCGAACAGAAGATTTCATTATTGATACACTGGAATTGCGCAGCGACATGAACATTCTCAACGAGACCTTCACAGACCCTGCAATTGTGAAGGTCAGCTGCCAAATTCACCCATTCGCCACCAGGATTCCTTCCCCCCACCTCTTTAAGCTTTATTGTAGTTAAAAGCTATGTGTGCTCTGTCTTGGTCACTTGGCTGTGCTTTCATTGTAATTTGTTCATGTGCCTGTTTCCTTGATGTAAGTGGGGAGTTACTTGCCAAGTGCACTCATTTAGTAGTTCTGCACTTAACAGTGAAAGAAAGAGAGAAGAGGAATCTGGTCCTAGACACATGAATATGAAACCACAGCACTGCCAGCCTGGAGTAGAAATGTTCTTCATATCATTCTCAATTTGTTTTGCTTTTCAAGGTCCTTCATGGTGCCGATTCAGATGTGGAATGGCTGCAAAAAGACTTTGGTCTGTACTTGGTGAACATGTTTGATACTCACCAAGCTGCACGTCTCCTCAATCTTGGCAGGCATTCTTTGGACCACTTGCTAAAGCTGTATTGCAGTGTAGATGCTGACAAGCAGTACCAGCTGGCTGACTGGAGGATACGGTAAGAACTGACCCTTTAAACAGGCTGGAGCTGCAAGATAGCCCTTACCCGTGTTTGTACTGTTAGAGCAGGAGCATGTTTCTAGTTGCAAGCCCCATAGTTGTAGGTTAGTCTCAAAGTGAACAAGCACAGCGTTTACCTGGCTGTGCTTTAAGCTCTTCTATGAGAGTCACATTTTCCCATGTTTCTTTAGTAAATGAGTACTTTTGGGAAGATTAAGTAATGAAAAGCTCCTGGAAGCTCACTTCTTGGGAACAGCACTTTAACTGCTGCAGTATTATGGAGAAAGTCAGTATTTGCTCCTCTAGAGCCCCCCAAAAAACATTCAGTTGCCTGCACTAGCTAGAGCAGTATGCTCTTGGAGCAATGAGCTTGGTTATGCAGATGGACCCTGCACACCACAGAGATCCCAGGTCTGCTTTATGTAAGCTCTGCAGAGAGAGGAGAATTATGACAAATACCATAGCAAGCAGTTCTGCTATCTGACTTAGCTACGCGGCAGTCCTGCTCTCCAGCGTGTGAATAAGATGCCATCTGAATTTGGAGAGCGCACAGCATGTTGCCCAGCAAATCCTTCAGAAAGGAAACAGAAGAATTTCCATATTGGTTCTTGGCCTGTTTTACATGCAGTTTCTCCCAGTATGCCTTGCAAGAGGAAAGTGACGGTTTGGTGGGGCAAATGAAATGTATTCGTGTAATTTTGTTTCTCGTTCTAGCCCTTTGCCAGAAGAAATGATTCAGTATGCCCGTGATGACACTCACTACTTGCTCTACATCTATGATAAAGTGAGGGAGGCGCTGTGGGAGAGAGGGAACGAGCAGCCCACTCAGCTGCAGGTTGTGTGGCAACGCAGCAAGGACATCTGCCTGAAGGTAAAGCTTCACCTGGTTGGATTACCTGGGTCAGAGTATGGGCTGAGTAGTACAGAAAGTCCTTTGCCTGTTCTACACCTTTTACGTAGACGCAGCTTTTTTCCCTTTTTGTGTGTCTGAAAACAGCTGTGCAAACTGACTCAGTTCTGTGCAGTCACTTGTTTCACTAGCTCACATCCTTGGATTCAGATGCCTTCTTGCTGTTTTTTGAATGCTAGTACTCCTTGGCCTCCCAATGCTTTCAGGTGTGTCTTTCCCAAGAGAGATGTTACATTTCCAGTTCTACTGGATGTTCCTAGAAGTTCAAAGCCTAGCTGGAGTTGCGTTATGAGATAATTATATTCTGCCTGTGGAAAATACTGTCTGTGAAAGCAGACCTTGTCTAATGTAGCAAGGCTTGAAGATATTGTATGTCTAAAGCTGCTCCTGGAGTTGGCAAGAGTGAATTTCCCCTAGAAATGGGTGAGATACATGTTTTTCAGGGATAGGCTTCTACCAATGGTTTAGGATAAAAGCTTCAAGACACATTGTACCTGAGTTTATTCAGTCCCTTTATGTCTGTGGGAGATTCTGTCTGTGTCAGTGAAGCAAGGCAAACTAGAAAGCACAAATCTGGTACTGATCATGAGTGTTTCTTTTTTTTTTTCCTGTTCAGAAATACATCAAGCCCCTTTTTTCAGATGAATCCTACCTTGAGCTCTACAGGAGGCAGAAAAAACATCTCAACACGCAGCAGCTAGCAGCATTTAGGTTGCTGTTTGCATGGAGAGACAAGATGGCACGTCAAGAGGATGAGAGCACAGGGTAGGAAGGCTTTTGTTACAGACACTGGCTTAATACTTCAGTGAGTCTCTTGAATTGTGCCCTTCCTGCCCCCGAGGTGGAACCATTTTGTTACCTGTAGAAATTAATGTACTACCTCAGGCTTCTTTTTACACAGAAGTCCTGTTATGTTAGCAGTAAATTCTTACAGGTACCTAGATCAGTCCTACTTAATTTCTTTTTAACTGATTTCATCTTTTCAGACCTTGTAATTGGGGCAGACTTGTGCACTTTGTAGGTATTTTTAAGAGTTTTTAACATTATGTTACATTTACACCGCCTCTTTGTGTTGTAGGTATGTGCTACCAAATCATATGCTATTGAAGATCGCAGAGGAGCTGCCCAAGTAAGTTTTGTTCATCCTTGAGGAGTCTCATTTGATTTTAATATCCAGCAAGGCAAGTCGTTTCCTAGTGTATAATTACTTCTGCAGTTGGTTCCTTCCTTCCAGCTGTCAATACTGCTTTTCTCTACAGTTGTTCAGTCTGGAAGAGAAATAAATAGCAATACTCCTTCAGAAGGCTACAAACTTCTTCTGGGATACATCTCTCTCTGATTTTATTCCACTAATAAAACACATTCCTTTGCATTGCTGTATGTCACATGTTCCCCCTGAGATTCCTACAGTATTACAAAGCAAGAAAGGGATGAGTTCCCCCATAGAATTTATTTGGGGTTTTTTTTAGTTCCTAAAGAGATGGGAGGGTGGGGGACAAGGGGCAGATCACTTAAACACCTGGTTTATCCAACATTTTTCTCAAACACTTGGCACTCATCTAACATCCATACTTGAGAATAATAAAAATGCATCTTTAAACACAAGTCCACTGCTGGGCTTAGCTTCCATAGATGAATACTGAACAAGGATTGAAATGAAGATGGAGACAGACAGACCGACCACAGAAAAGATAAGTGAGAGTTAATGGTTTCTCCTTATCTGCACAAACCTGGTACAGAAGAATTTTTCATCGCAGAGAATAAACTCTGACAGATTAATCTGACTTGTCTTACTCTGTCACAGTCAGGACCATGGTTATATCTGGTTGCACATCCTTTGAATGCAAATGCCTAACATATCGGCTGTAAATATAGTACACTGAATTTTTCTCATCTCTCTTTAGAGAACCCCAGGGCATCATTGCTTGCTGTAATCCAGTCCCACCACTAGTTCGCCAGCAGATTAATGAATTGCATCTTCTCATTCAGCAGGCCCGGGAGATGCCTCTTCTCAAGGTAGGAGTAGCTTGTACCACACAGGAGACTCATCACTTGCTTTCCATAAGCCAGGGACTGGAGCTAAATGGTGACCTGTGATGATGTGTATGCTGAAGTTTGTTTTTTGAACGCTGTGAATATAGTGTTCTGTAGCAGAGCAGAAAGATATATTGCAGCAGCTTCTTGCCTGTCTATTGTCTGCTGTGTACTGGCTTACACACAGTGTAGGTTCCTGGAGAACTAGAGCATTAAAAGGACAGACGCTACTTGAATAGGGCGCAGTTGTCTGTCTTGCATTGCTCGTCATGTTTGCCTGCGTGAGGAAGAACTGGACCTTGTGGAATTTGTTAGCCATGTAAATGGATTCATAAATCTTTTACAGCTATGGTGAAGCAAAAAAAACCACCCTAGGTGTAAGACTTTCGTTAGTTAAAATACATCGTCAGCACGTTGATATTAGTACAGTCTTCTTTGGTGAAACAAAACCATTTGTGAGCATGAATGTGTCCTTTCAGTGTGAGGTGTTTAAATGTATCCATACGCAAACACTACAGGAGAAGAAGAAAGTAATTTTCTTAACCTGCTAGCTTGTAATAAATGTGTTGAAAACATTGATAAGGGTGCCAGCATAGAAGAAATAGGACAGGTGCATTTAAGTCACTTATCTTTCTCTCCCATTCTAGTCAGAGATTGGTTTGGCAGTCAAGAAGAGAGCACCTCTATCCAACCCTGAGGTACTGTTTACATAATATTGTTACTTAATGTCTTAAGCCTTAAACTCAGAAACAAATGTAGCAAAAATCTAGCTTCTAGTAAATTGTTTACTCAGCCATTTTACAGGTCTCTCCACTTTAGCTTAATGTTACTTTTCTGTGCTAGCCTTATAATGTTACCAGCTGTAAATTGGTATTTTACAAACCACCATAATAGCAACACTTACGGCTTCATCAGCAAACACTCTAGCTGCTGGACAGTGTCATGTGTGTTAGTCTATATTGACTGATCTGTAAGAAAAGTTTCAGATGAGTTTCTAAGGCTGACTCGTCTGTTCTCCTTGTGTGTGTGAAGTAAAGCATCTCCATTAGCCACAGAGAGACCCTTTTGATGCCAGATGCAATGTGCTCTGGCAGGTGAGCTATATTAAGAATATTCAGTCTCTGAATTTCACCCTTTTATTTGAATTTTCATTCATGTGTCTCTGCAATATGTGAAAACGTACACAGACTCACAGAGTAATGTATTAATGGTGTTTGTAATTTGAATCTCTCTGCAGAGGCTGGAGAATATCTTCTTTGGACCACATGACAGTTCCCGGATTCCTATGGATGATTTTCAGAACAACTCTGCCTTGGGTAATTTGGACTTAACCTAAAAATTGTGCTAATAATGACATGATATGACTTTGACATGGGAAAATAAGCAGCCCTGAAGAAACTTTCAGTAGAGTCTCATTACACAAAAGAGCAGTCAAATATACAAGTGTCTAATAAAACTTTCGTATCCTTTTCCTGTAGAGCCTGCACCAATTTTGGAACATGGCTGTCTCTTTTCAGACAGTGAGAAGACAATGAATATTCAGGGTGCTCAGCCAGAGTCAACATGTCTTGTTGCAACTGCCACTGTCAGCATATTCAGTGTAAGCAACATGTTTGTGACAGTGTCAGTATTTAAGTATTAGAAAAGATACTTAATTTGATAAAACTGTGTGAAAGTGTGGCAAGAAATACTAAGGTGGGACATGCACAGAAATGATACTGGCTTCCTGTCAAGCATATGGCATAACAAGACAGCTAGGTTAGGAGGCCAGCAAGTTAATTACATCTCTCTGGAGGGTTACTGCCATCAGTGGAGTTTCAGATAGAGTGAGAAATACATGCATGAAATGGCAGTAGCCAAAACCAAAAATTATTAATGTTAATATTTCTTCCTTTTTTTTTAAGGAATGTGATGAAGATGAAGGAAGTGAGAAGACTTTAACCACTGCACAGCAGAAAGCTCAGCGTATAATGGAGTCCTTTGAAAATCCATTTAGAATGGTAAAAGCTCCCAGTACATATTTGTAGCAGGACTTGTAAACTAGTGCAGAGGATGCTCTGACATATCCGGAAGAGCTTGATACTGCATCAGCAGCTGCTCTCTTACTGGGGTTGGGAGAGTGTCCTCCTTGCAAAGCACACACGTGTGAACTTGTTTTGAAAACACATTGAAATGCCTCCTAGATATATGTCTTTCTACATAGTAAACAGACCTTTCACTGTTTTTTTAATCAAGTTTGAGGGTTTTTTAATTTGCATCACATTTTCATCTCTATGGCTAGAGTTAGTGGGCTGATTTTACTCTTCTAATGAATCAGTAGAACAATAGAATACTTTGTTATAGATTTGGAATGGCAAATTACTAGGAAATAGTATCAAAACAACTTTTTCTGGTGTGTGGTTGGGGGTTGGTTTGTCAGGTTTTTGTTGTTTGGTTTTTCTTTAACGTTTCCCTTGGCCATAGCTGTGGTAACTTCTCTTTTTCCAAAAGGTGTTCTATCTGTAGAATGTTTCTTAAATATGAACTTACTGATTTGGAACATTTTAAGTAGCATTTTAGCAATGAGCTAAATGTCATGTGCTGTGTTTAAAGCAAAATGGGTTTTTCCTCTCTACAGTACCTACCTTCAGAACAGAATCCTGCCTATGTCTCACAATCTGCAAAGTTTGACCCGTCATCAAAAATTTATGAAGTAAGACTTGTGCTAAAGTTTCCTGCCAAGTAGGACAAAAGAAATAAATAAATAGATTATTTTCCTTTGAGAACCTCAGCAATATAGAACTTTTTTTTTTTCTCCTTGGATTCTCCTTAGAAAAAGAATATTAAGTTTTAAGAAACTTGACATGTTTCTGAATCTGTAGTTCATTGTTTCTGTAGCATTTTTATCCTTCAAAGAACCAGGGATTGGAGACATTCCTCTGTATATTCCCTGTCTGTCAAAGCTACAAACTACTACTGAAGTCTGTATCTGCCTTTGTTCTCATGGCTTGTTTGTAGCTCAGAACTTTTAAAGCACATGGTTTTACTTTACCTGGTGCAGCAGATCTTAATCTCTTTTACAATCCAATTTGATCTTTTGTACTCTTAATGAAGACCAGCGTGTGGTAACAAGTTTATAAACTACCTTTTGCCATAAAACTTTGAAGAAAGTAATTTTTTTTATTGCAGATCAGCAATCGATGGAAGTTGATGAGTCGGACACAAGTTCAGAAGGAGTCCAAGGATGAAACCAAAAAGAAAGCAGCCCAGCAGTCAGGTACAGCCATTCTTCCCTTTCTCAATGTGCTGGCTAGCGCGCTTCTCCCAACGCACATAGGTTGTTTCCCAGTTACAAGAAAACCTTAGATGATGGATTTCCTGATGAATGGCATTGTTTGACAAAGATTGTACTCTGTTTAGTTTGAGACTTGCTGCAAGCTGGTTTGCTTGCTTTTTCTAAGCTCCTGGCTAACCTGCTCCTGTTTTTTTATAGTAATGCTTGTTTCTGTAGCTGCTCGTGACCAGGCACAGAAGGTGTATAAAGAGGCAGCAGAAGATATTGTATCTGTTCGTCAGCAAGCTATGGTATGTCATTGGAATTCCCTACTTCCAGTCTTTGCCTCTTTTGGCCTTTATGACATAGCTCAGAATGAAACCCTGAGCCCTATAACTCTGAAATGTCTGAATGACAGTCTTTTGATAGCAGCCTTTCTGCCCTGTGTGTAGCAACAGGCCCCTAGCAACCGTGCTGTGCAAATCTTTGCATTCCTCCATATCTTCAGTAGGGAATGTTTTCCACTGCTGCACCTCTCTGCTCCTCACTTGACTACGTTCCCCCAAATCTGCCCGTGGGGCCACAGCAGATCTCAGCCTCTAGTATTCTGTGAAATGACAACTCAGCTTTTCATCTGAAAAGTCTGCTGTGAGGAAAATTTTAAAAAGCAGTTTACTCCAAAGGAAGAACGCAAGTGCTTTCTCCCCATGCTATTATTGCCACGGGCAATAGCTGTCACTGGGGCATAGGTCCCTTGGGCAGTTCATCTGCATGCTGGTGTTCATGCCTACACAGAGATGTTTCATTCTGCTCTCCTGAACTTGTCCTTGTTTCTGTTCTGTGGGTTGCTTTCACAGCAGGAACAAGCTAATAAGAAGAGGGAGAGAGTCATGAGTGAAACGGGAACAGAATTACCAAAACAAGAGAAGAAAAGGCCAAAAGCCTCCCAGCAACCAGAAGAGCTGGAAGCACCAAAGCAGTTTACCCCCTTTGATTACAGCAAGTCCAACTTCAAAGTGTTTGCGGGTAAGATCTGGATCTCTTGCTGGAGTGCTGCAGGCTGTAGAAAATGTTGCCAGCTGAGCCCTGAGAAGGCTGTGTGTGAATGTAGGTGCCAAGGCGGTACAAACTGTTACAATGCATTTACCTTACAGTGGGGAAATACTAAAAGAAATTAAGCTGGGGAATGTACGGTTTAGCATCCCTTTTCCAATTTGGAAACTAAATCCTGAAACCATTGGCCAAGGGGATTGTGGGTTCAGATTTTGCTTCTTTTCTCTGTAGAGAAAGTCATCTGTTTAATTGAACCCCAGGAACTGGGAGGCAAAGGAGATTTGACTCCTTTGTAACAAGTATCTATTCAAAAGCATCTCCTGCCCTTAAGGGACTGTTGTGGTTTTTAGCATGTGGGAGACTGCAGTGAAACCTCCTTATCAGAGGAACACCATGGAACACACTGTCCTTTATGGAAAATTTTAGTGACAGCTTCTCTCCTCTCTCCCTTAGGAAGCAGTAAATCGAAACAGTCGCCACAGTTTGATCCTGCCAAGCAAGCTTACGCAGGCAAGGTACAGGCATGTCATGAAAGAAGGAACAGAATTGTTGATGATAGCTGGGGTCTCACTGGAGAAGGCAGATGACTTTTTCTGGATCTGCAGAATGTTCCCTAATAGCACTTGGTACTGAGGTGCAGCTTCCAGTCTCAAGCTCGTACGTCGTATTCTAGCCTCTTCCCATTCAGGAAGAGCTTCCTTGGGGCCCCTCAGACTCTCTTGCTGTTTCCCACCCTTCATGTATTGTTCACACCTACACCTCCATACATCACAGGTGTGACACTTAGACCACAGCCCAACTCCACAAATTCCCAATGCCAAATTCAAGGCACTCTCATCTCCAAGTCAGTCCAGTTATTCCAGGCCACGTCAGGACTGTGTGTGTTGCCCGCATTCTCCACCAAGAACTGTCATTAAGAAAACAGTCTCAGCTCAGAGAATTTTTACTTAATTAATTGCTAATTGAGATTGAGAGATTGAAGTGAAGAAAGAAAACGTAATCAAACACATACTTAGGGAAACCTGTGACCAAAACAGGGCAGTTCCTGTGTCATCACCCCCCACCCCACCCCAGGTCACCCCTGCAGACCTGGGTTACCTAAAACCTCTGGTGTATACCCTGCATAGTGCTCGTGTGTGGAGCGTTTGGGTACTGATGCGTGACGTCAGTCAGCATTCGGGCATGATGTAATAGGGTGCCCATGCGTGAACTCGGGCGCTCAAGCGTTAATTTTAAGTTCTGAAGCTCATTTCTTGCATTTCAGCCTCTTTCCTGCACATGCTGCTTTCCTGCAATTTAACTGGAGGGCAAATGGTACCAGAGAGCATCTTAGATACTCATTAAAAATCATATTTCAGAAGCTGAACAAGTTTATGCCTGATAGTGTAGGAGACAGTTTCCTGTGCAATCCCTTTGCTGTGTCAGTTGAAACTTGTTTTGGGAGGAAAAAAAAGAAGCTGGTGATTTTGGGACAACCTGTACAGATCTTTCTGTCTAGATGGGTAAGATTTATCGTCAGTGGGGTATTGTGCCTCACATGTCAAGGTCAGACCAGTGGAACAGCACTTAGTCGGATGCATTCAGTGCACATGCATATAAAGAAATCCTAAAACATAAAGCTCATGCTGTAAACCAGCAGTGTTCCTTGAAGTTGGAGGGACCTGACAGCACATGAATCTAGTGGAATATGCTGTATTTGGCAGGTACCTGACTGTGGTGATGGTGGGTTTGTTTTTTTTTTTCCTGTGCAGAAATTTGCTGGAGCTAACAGACTTCAACAATCTGGAAACAGAAGCATGTCCTACCTGGCCGGGAAAGCTGATAGGTGTGTTGTCAGCCTGCTCTCATCGCAGTGGTGGAGTATTTTCACGCCTGTGCCTTGGAGCTATGGGCAAAGCTCTGGGCTATTGTCCTCTATTGCTGTGGGAGCTTAAGCACATGTTTAATGGGAAGAGGTTGTATCACAGCTTGACGTCAGTTTAAAGGAAAAAAGAGAATAAAAAAAAGCTTAGTCAGGATTAATGCAATCAAAGACAAATCTGGGTGGAAGGTTTGAAATGCTGAGGTAAATGTTTGTGTTAACAGATGTGGGAGTCGCTTTCTTTGGCCATAAAGATAGGTAGAAGTGGGGAGAACACTTGCCTAGCTCGGGAGGAAGATAAGTGACTACTGCCAAATATGAACACTCTTGTTCTGAATAGATAGTGCTTACGAGGCATGATCCTCGTGTATTAGTTATAAAAGTGGAACGCTACCTAAGGGCAGCACTGGAGGGAGAAGGGTTCTGTCTGCATCATGACTCTGAATAGAATTGTAACCTATGGTAGGTTTTCAGTCTTGAGTGACTTTGGAGCAAGAGTTAAAAGTCTTTCTGTAACTGTCTTTTGCAGGGGTTCCAGGCACCACTGGCCAAAGAGATAGTCCTTGTTACAGGACCTGTGGGAGTTGCTGCTGAACGAAACAATAGTCAGAAGTATTGTCACCATGGGAAGGCAAATACCAGTCATTGAGCAGTTTTTGTACAGAAAATGTTTTTAAACCCATTAAAATCCTTTTTTTCCAAAAGGAAAAACATCTTAATTGATGTCACTTTTATTATATTCACATTGGGTTTTTTCTAATTATACTCACAATGTTGCTTTGTTTCTAATTTTGAAAGTTTATCCTGTGTCCTCAAACACAGTTAGACTAAACTTGTCACTCCTTGGAGTTGCTTGAAGTCTAGAACCAGCGCGTCAGTGGACTATGAGAGGGACCTCCTGGCACCTCTAAAGCCAGCACGAAACTGATAGATTCAGTAGATGTGACTCAGAACCCAGCAGCCCGGAGGAGGAAATAAGGCCAGACTTTTATGTTAGACCTTGCTTAAAAATTGAACTGCACAGCTCATCTCTTAAAAGACAAGGTAGTAGGAAAACTGAGTGTGTTTACCTGGCAGTGTTTGTGTATTTTTAAGCAAAGATTTTATTTTTTATTTAGGGTACTTTTTGGATCAGAGACTAGTAGTTTCACCATAAAGTTATAGAGTGAAAGCAATAGCATTAGGTGGAAGGTAAATAAAAAAAAATGGTGCAATATTGTGCTGGGGAAAGCTAGTGAGGTTCTGTGCTGCAGCTGAGTCTCAGTACAGCTATTCTAACACTTCAGAGTTTTACATACCCTCGGTGCGTTATCCTGAAGTCTTTGTAGAAAGAGTATCAGCCCGTAATTGGATGGATGGATGGATGGATGGATGGATGGCAGAGCTTATTCTAAATGCTGACAACTGAAGGCTGGTAACGCTGCTGTGAAAGAGGTAAGCAACGTTACAGTTTGGCAGTTGGGAGTACTGAAGGGTAGGGCTGAGGTGACATTAGCAGTGACATTAACCACGTTTACCGCATTAAATCAGTGGTAGAGCTGCTTCCTGAATTGCCAGTCACTGCGCTGACAAATTGATCTTGCTCCCGTTCCCAAAGGCCTTGTCTTCACTCTGATTTCCTTTTCTGACTTTCCATTTCATGCTTGCCCGTTTTGGCAGTGACAGAATTGACTTCTCTGACTGTTAGGCTAGGTGCAGGGACTGAGTGGGGAGTGGTAAAAACATCCCTCACCATTCCTAACCCGAGGGCTTTATTTTACAAAGACTGTGAGGAGGTTTGGTATTTTGTTTGTTTGTTTTCAGTCTTTTCCCATATTTCTGGGGAGCAGAGAGTGGAAGGAACAGTGGAGGGTTTTTCCTCCTTAGGTATCTTAGTGAACAGTGCCCACTGAGCAGCATTGTAATGGTAGAACAGACTCCCTTTCTGCTCATAAAATCTGCTTGCATGGCTGAATATTGGAGAATGTTTTTGAAAAGAGGCAGTTAAATAGCAATTGTCTCTAAGTGCCTTTGCAGGGGCTGCCAGTTCCCCCTCTCCTCAGCTTTACCACTTCTGGTATTTCTGTAACTCAAAGAACGACTCAGTCTTACCAAAAGCCCCACTGGCTGCAGAGATAATAAAATTTCTGCAGTTGAAGTCCTCTAGTTAAAATTCCACGCAAGGTGACATTTTGAGGGTGATGTTAATTTTAGTTTTTTCCTGTTTTCCCTTTGAGATCGTGGCTTACTGCCATCGCTTTTAAAAACGCCTTTAGCAGCAGTGACTAGCAAACCCATCCCTGCTTTCTTCACCTGGCTACACCTGAGAGGCGGCTGAAGCTGTAGCACTAGAATCCCATAACCCGAGACTGTTTTGCCGTCCTGCAGCGGTTCAGGAAGATCTTTGCCAGCCTGGTCGGAGAACTCCTGGTAGAACCTGGGTGAGTGTCTCCCACACTCTGCCCCCCCCGGGGCAGCGCACACCACGTTCTGTAACGCATCCGCGTGCGCGCCGGGGCACACGCACACTTAGAAGGGAATCTGCTTTTATACCGTCTCACCTTTCAAACATCCCAACGGGGATATTTTTTTTTTTTTTTTTTTTTTTCTCCCCCAGCGTTGTGGGTCACTTGCGGGCGGTCGAGCTCTGCCTTTGTGGCGCGGAGGGGCCGCGGCGGCGGCGGAGGGAGGGCAGGCGGAGGCAGGGCCGGGGAGGGAGGGGAGGGCCGGACACGCCGGGCCGGGCCCCGGACGCGCCCGTTCCCCGCCAGGGCGGGGGCGGCTCCGCTGCGGGCGCACCGCCCCACGTGGCCCCCCGGGGGGCGCCGGCTGTCCTACCCCGCTGGCACCGACGTCACCGCCGCCCCGCGGGCCAATAGGGAGGCGGCGGCGCGCGGCCGGCCAATGGGGGCGCGGCGGCGGCGGCGCGCTGGCGGCCGGGGGCGGGGCGGCGCGTGGGCCCCTCAGCTCGGCTCCCGCGCCGGCGGGGTCAGGCGGCGGCGGAGCGCGGGGGGCGGCCGGGCCGGGCCGGGCCGGGATGGAGCGGGGCGCGGCGGCGCTGATCCGCGAGGGCTGGTTCCGTGAGACGTGCCGGCTGTGGCCGGGCCAGGCCATGTCGCTGCAGGTGGAGGAGCTCCTGCACCACCAACGCTCCCGCTACCAGGAGATACTCGTCTTCCGCAGGTGCGGCGCGGCCGGGAGGGCGGCCCGGGGCGGCGGCGGGGAGAGGCGGCGCGGGGCGGGGGGAGCGGCGCGGCGCCCAGCGCCATGCGGTGGGGCCTGGCGGCGCTGGGAAGGGGCGGGGGAGCGCGGCCCCGGGCCCGGAGCCGGCTCCAACCCCGCTTCCCCGCTCTGCCCAGCACCACCTACGGCAACGTCCTGGTCCTGGACGGGGTGATCCAGTGCACGGAGCGGGACGAGTTCTCCTACCAGGAAATGATCGCCAACCTGCCCCTCTGCAGCCACCCCGACCCCCGCAAGGTGAGTCGGCCCCGGCCCCTTCCGCGGGGTCTTCCCGCCCCAGCTGGGGCCTGCGAGCCGGCCCCGGGGCCCGCAGACCGGTCCCCGTCCTCCCGAGCGGCCCCTCCGGGGCTGCCGCGGCGGGAGGTTGGCGTGGGCCGCCGTTTCTGGAGCAGCCACGCTCGGCGCTTGCGGGAGCGTCGCGGTCGGGCCCAGTGGAGCACATCTCCGGGCGGCGGGGCAGGACGAGCCCGGGGGGCTGGTGGGTTTTAAGCCGTCCCGTTTAGGCCGCGCCGTCCAAGTTGCGCGCATTGAGCCGACCCCGCTGATGGCCGCTTTTTCTTGCCCTCTCCTCTCCCAGGTGCTGATCATCGGTGGCGGCGACGGGGGAGTGCTGCGAGAGGTGGTGAAACACCCAACTGTGGAGTCGGTGGTGCAGTGCGAAATCGATGAGGTGCGTTGGGCTCCCGGCTCTGCGTGGACGTGCCCCGGGGCTCGGGCTCAGCTGGGCGGGCTGCCCGACAAAAAGCAGCCCGACTTCACAGCATCCCCCGGAGCTGCTGCTTCACCTGCTGTCCCTTGTCAGCAGCGAGTGCATTTGCTGCCGGTTCTGCCGGCGTGACACTGACAGCGCCACCTCTTTGCCTTCAGAGTCATCTACGTGGCAGCTGGCTGCCTCTTTCATGTGATTTCTTTCACACACGTACAGTAGAGGCCCTTCCAGGCCAGCGTGGGCCAAGCATGGGATCTGGAGGAGGAGAGCTCTGGCTCTGTGAAGGTGCTGCTTTTCCCTCTCCCCCGATGCAGAACAGAGTGCTGCTCCTGCCAGAGGAAGATGGTCGCTTTGTTAAGCAGCCTCCTGTGACTGAAAGCAGGAAATAAGTGGGGGGTATTTGTTTCCGTGGTAGATGGGCTGGTCCTCCTCCTCTCAGTCAGATTGTTCTGATATTTTACTTTCTTAGAAAGTTTTTCTGTCTCCTCAAAGCGAGGCTGTGTTAGGAATTGGAAATGCTGCTATATGAGGCTGCATGCTCTGTCTGCCAAGCTAAGTAGGCATATGTGCCTGGTTTTGAACAAGCACTGCCTGACACCAGCATATTTTTTTGTCTCTGCCAGCTGTGAGAAGCTGGTGGTGTTCAGTACAATTGCTGGGCCTAGGGCAGTGGCTTTCTAACCATTTTACAGAGAAAACCCTATGTTATGGGGGGATTGATATAATGATTATAGAGCAGAGGTGGGGATATTTCTCACCTTCCATCCAGAAACCTGCTGGCATGGTTTTATTTAGGAAGAAAAAAAGCAAAAGCCTTCAGTTAAGATCACCTCTGCAAGTGATGTCCGCAGGGAAAAGGAGCACAGATCAGTCAGATCTGTAATCATATTCTCTTAGTTTCTCCGGGAGCTTTTGAAGCTCCAAGTTGTTCTTGTTGAATTTGGCAAGGACAGACCAACAGTGTCACTGAACCCTGAGGCCATAGGAAAGGGCTGAGTGTAGCTCGTTGGCTAAAGATGCTGACAGCTCTCGAGGATCTAGCTAGCAAGTCAGATTTGTGCTGAAGGCATGGAAGAAGATGACTCATTGTGCTGTTCTTTCAGCTACAGCTGCACAGTAGCCTGAGAAGTAGCTCCTCGTAGCCCCCGCTGACCCCCTTGTGCTCTCTGTGTTGCAGGATGTGATCCAGGTATCAAAGAAATACCTCCCAGGGATGGCAGTGGGATATTCCAGCGCTAAGCTGACCTTGCATGTGGGAGATGGTTTTGAGTTCATGAAACAAAATCAAGAAGCCTTTGATGTGATTATCACGGACTCGTCTGACCCCATGGGTAAGAATTCTGGCCATAAAAGGGCACTGCTTTCTACACTCCTCCTCCTTTTCTCTTCTGCCTACCTCTTGGAAGTAATGCCAGCCTGCCCAGGCTCCTTTCAAGTGAAAAGACTGTCACTGACTTGGTTTCTTTGGTAGAGAAAGGGAAGGATGGAGACCAGAAAATTGTATTAGCAAGGCTTCGAGCCAGCTGTCATGTTTCTCTCCTCAAAATTCAACTCCAGCAGCTTTTGCTTCTGGCAAAGAGTTGATCCTTGAGACCAGCAATCCCATGGGGGATACAGCACCACGCTGGCAGAGGCAGCTTTGCACATGTGTCTGCTAATGAAGCAGGGGCTCACGCGCTGTTGGTGTAGCTATCTAGCCTAAAGAGGGCCGTACTGAGGTTGCTGTATTTCTGAAGGGGAAAACGGAGGTAGAGGGGGACCAAATGTAGTTATAGTGCCTCATTTTAGGGACCTAATGACGAGTGCCTGAGTCACCTTTACTTTTGCAACACAGAGGCAGGCATCTCTAAAAGGCAGTTCAGAGCAGGAGTTCAGTTTGAAAAATTCTCACTGAAGCAAGAGGCAGCTGCTAGGAGTTTCTTTGATAAAGGTCCTGGGCTTGCTATTGAGCAAAGCTAAAATCCTGAGGGTTTTGCTGTGCAAGGTGCAGGCTGGGGTTCACCCAGGGTCAAAACTTTTTGCTTCCAGACAGATTATCTCCAAAGCTTGTGATCACAGAAAAGCCATTTGAAAGGTCTATTTTCCAGTGCAGTCCCTGTGCAGCCTGGGCATTTGGAAAACTCTGAGAAGCCTACTGTCTCATTCTCTCTTTAGACTTATCTCTTTACTCACTTTTCTCCTAGGTCCTGCAGAAAGCTTATTCAAAGAATCTTATTACCAGCTGATGAAGACAGCCCTGCGAGAAGATGGGATTCTTTGCTGCCAAGGTGAGGATGCTGTCTCTGGGCAGAGGCTGATCCCAGATCATTGCATGCAAAGTGAGAGGTGCAAAGGGGACTCTTCCTGGGGAGACATGACAGCGGGGGTGAAATCCTTTTCAGCTCTCAGGTACAGGAGCAGTTTTGATCTGTATATGTCAGCTCGTTAGCTGCTGGACCGTGCTTAGTAAAACTGGCGTAAGGGTCTTATCTCGCCTTGGAAACTGCATGAGCTGTGCGGAGCAGAGCAGGTTTGGACTTGGAACCTCTGTATACCTGGCACAGGCCTCTGCAGAGAAGAGGGGCAGCTCTCACCTCGCATCCCGTCTTCCTTTCTCCCTGTAGGTGAGTGCCAGTGGCTGCACCTGGATCTCATTAAGGAGATGCGTCAGTTCTGCAAGTCTCTGTTCCCTGTTGTGGAATACGCCTATTGCACCATCCCCACATATCCCAGCGGGCAGATTGGCTTCATGCTCTGCAGCAAGAACCCGGTGAGTTTCAGGCACCTCAAGTGCCCTTTTCCACTCCCTGCAAGCACCCACAGAGCCTGCCTCGGGCTGTCCCTGACAGAGCTGGAGCTGTGGCGCTGAGCTCTCCCAGCTGTGGGGCCTCTAGACTCGTGCTGGGCTCTGGCTCTGCCAGCCCAGGGCCCCAGAGCTGCAATGCAGCTTGCTCGGTGCTGAATGAAGTGCAGAATTGACCAGTAACGTAACTAGTTGCCTTAGAAAAGGACATGGTTTTCTCTCTAGTACAACAAACTTGGAAGGGAGGAAGCCACTACCAGTTTCCAGAGCCTGTTAAGGCTTTGGCTTATTGATGCTGGCTGTTATAAAGTGGGCACCTACTTGATAAGAATCAGCTTGCAACTGGTAATCTGCTTGTAGAGAGGCCTCCAAGTGAGAGTCAGCGTTAGGATGTGGGCTGGTAACTCTGTGTCAGGCCACTGGGGTCTGCTCTCTTCCCCATCTGCTGCATTACAGGAAGCCTGTAACGCAACCGTCGCTTTGGTTTAGCGGCACTTCTGCTGCTGTATTTGATTTATCTGGGGCACTGGCAGCATGCACTGTGCCTGACAACGCAGATGTGGATTCTGTTCTGAAGAGCAAAAGCCTTGCTGCTTAGATGCTCGGGCACAATCTGACAGCTTCATCTGGCACATGGCTCACACGCAGTCTGACCTCATGCGCTGACATCTGTGAATAAGGGCCAGTCACACGAGGTGCGGAGTGTAAACGCCGGCCCTTGGGGCTGGATGCGCAGGACCTTTGGCCTCATACTAGAACAGAAAGTCATCTGTTTTCCTGCGAGTCCTCTTGGTTCTCTGCCGTGAATCAGGATGCCTGTCACACAGCCTTTTGCTCGTTACCCAAATGCTACAGAGCTACCTGGCTTCTTTTTTGCAGAACACAAATTTCCGGGAGCCTGTGCAGCAGCTTTCACAGCAACAAGTAGAGGAGAGGAGTCTGAAATACTACAACTCAGACATTCATCGGGCAGCTTTCATTCTGCCAGAGTTTGCACGGAAGGTAAGCAAGGCTGTGCTGCTGTTCATCAAGGATGAGGTATGACTTTTCTTTGGCAGGAGTGGGAGTACACAGTGCTGAGGATTTCCTGCAGCCCTAAAGGCTTTTGTGGGCAAGTCGGAGCAGGACAAGAGTTTTGTATGACATAGCAGAGCTTGAGTCAGTCTGGGAGGGCTGGAGTTCAGTTTGGAACAGTGGGTTGATGTCCCGTGGGTTGATGGCAAATCAGTCCTACTTCACCTACCAAAGCTAAGTCCCAGAGCCTGTAGAACTGGTGTTTCCCACTGGAAAGCTCCAAGTCTTAGATAAAATGTGATTGCCGTTTCCAGCATAAATCGGAGGCTAAAGAAAGGATGCTCTAGAGCAGTGCAGTCTGCCTTCCTGAAGGGTAGTTTGTATTTCTACATCGTTCTGCCATCTCCTAACTGGGTTGCAACTGCAGGCTCCAGGAAAAAAACCTCCTTAGAGTGTCGTAGGAATGAAGGCAGACGCTGTGGGTGTGCTTCAGAGCCGTGTTTCTGTTGAGGGCTGGCAGAGCTGCAGCAGGTCTGTCCTGACACCTTTTTGTCCTTGGCTGTCTCCAGGCCCTGAGCGATGTGTGAGACTGAGAAGCTGCTTCCTTCCTTCAAGTTGGACCCTGAGATCGTCAATGATGTGGTTGGGACCTTCCCAGCAGACTGCAGATTTGCTCTCCACTGTGTGGGATTGTTTAACCCTTTGCCAGCCAACATTCCCTTTGATGATGTGTTAAAGATGATGGGGCATAAGCCAGATAAGACTATTGAAAAGGTCCAGTGACTTATTGCGTGAGGTCAAAACTGTTCTTTCCAGTGCTGGAAACGTAAGATGTCTTTTTCCTTTCTCTCATCCCTGCACCCATTCTAAATTTTCCCCTCCCTGTACCCACCTCCACCCCCCACAACTGACATGATATATTTATAACTGACATGTATTTCTGTCTGGTGATCTTCTGAAACCTGGGAAGAGTCCAGAAGGGTCACTGACTCAGCCTTAAGCACAGAGAGCGACAGCTTTGTGCGCAAAGTTAGCTTGCTCTCTCCTAATAGGAGCTCCCTGCTGCTGAGACGTTTTGACTGGTAACGGGTCTGAGCCTTCATGTCCCACTGCCCTTCTGCAACACCTGCACTGTTCTGCAGCACAGCTGGAGAAGTCACAGTGCAAACTGTTGCCATTCACAATAGGTCTCCCTCCAACCCTGATGGAGTAGCAGTATTAAACACCAGCCAGGCAGGTTGGCAGCAAAGTCTTGTGGCTTTTATTTTTTTTTTTTTTTTTAAATTGGTTGGAAACAGAAGTGCTGAGGTACGAACAGGCTGACTCCTGTTCTTACCTCTGCTGTCAGAGTGGTTCCAAAGAATGTTTATCAATATGGTGATAGGCGCTTTATATATATAAATATAAATATATATATATAAAAAACAAACCTTAGATCCATTGCCTGCTGTTAAGTACTGATGTTGGGGAGTCAGTTGTGCTGACAAATCTCTCATCTCAGTCATGCTGAGACGCCTCAGGCCTGGGTATTTGCTAGTCCTTAGGAGGCATCATTATTTCTAATGCTGCCCGCAGAATCCCCAGATGCAAAAGTTGTTTTTCGTTGTACTCTGTTATGAGACGGATCTGCCTCCACTTCTTCCATTTTAAAGACTCCGTACCACCGCTGCGCAGTGGGTATCTTCCCAGCACAACCACTGTGCGGTTGTCACTCCCTTGCAATCAATTAAACACTCGGCTCTGGTTAAGGTGACATCAGTGTGGGTCTGTGTGCTTCTTTGGGGAGAGTGTGGGGTGGAAACAGAGATCCTGAAAGTGTGATGTGCTTGTCAGAAGACATGCAGAGGCGCTCTGTAGTTGGTCTGACTTCCTCTCTCCCTTGTCTCTAGGGATGACAAGTTACGATCAAAAACAAGCTCTGAAGAGTGGTCCCGTTGCATGTTTTGTGTTGTAACCTGACTGCCTGATGGCTCCAGCTTCTGCCATCCTCCATGCTGCAGAAGTCAGCACCCTCTATCCAAACTATTCTCTAGTCCAAATACTGCCCCTGGTACAGCTTTCCAGGCTGTTTCTAGCTACCCACCTCCCTGCTAGCATCATGTAATTCCTGTCAGTGGCCCCATTCCGTTGCACCATCCTTTCCTTAGTGGCTCTGAGAGCCTGAACCAAGTACTGAGCTCAAGCTGAACAGGCTGGGAGCAGTCGCTAGGTGGCATCAAGAGAAGACAGAAAAGCTTCTGAGGGAGGCTTTTTGGCTTGATAAGAGAAAACTAGAAGGAGCAGACTTTTGCAACAGTTGGGGTTGAGCTTTACCATAGCACCCTACAAACAGCATAGGTGGTGCAGCCACTGGGTGCCTACAGCAAGTGGCTTCTGTGGTGATGGTACCAACCCTCCTACTTTCTCCTCTTTCTGATGAGACTTACTACTTCTTTCCCAATGCCCCCTTCTACTACCAGTATCAGTACCGCTTCTTTGGGGTCATAAGGGTTTGCAAAGCATTGCTAAGCTGCAGAGCTGAGTCTGAATCTCTTCTGTGTTCTTGTGTTGAGAAGATCACACCCCTTTTGTCTCTTAATTGTCTGGGTAGCTGTCTCTTTTCTCCCACAGCTACTGATTAGTTAGGGCTAGTGAGGCATTTTCATTGCTCAAGTCCTGCTCTTTACAGTAAAAATACAAACCAGTAACGGAGGCTGGTTCTAGCTACTCCTCTTTAAATTGCTGTGGGACCTGAACCCCCTTCAGCCCTTCATCCTTGACAGACTACCTCTGGCACATTCTCTCCCCCAAAATGGGAATCAAGACCAGGACTGTAGTCCAGGAAGGCCTTAGAGCAGCTGCCAACTAGTAGCAAGTTCAAGCCTTCCACCCACCCTTGGTGAGTACAACAATGCCCGGGAGGGAAAGAGCTTCCTCAAACCTGTTACTAGCTTCCACGCAGCTAATTATTCCTTCTGTTTCTCTGAGCACTCTCCAAACTTTGTAAATTCACTGAGTGGCCAGTGATAAGAGTAGGAAGATGAGGCTGTTTGCCATCTAAGTCACACATACTCTGTCCATAGGGTCCTATATATAGTTTCTGAGTCACTCCAAATCACTGTTCTTTGTAGGCAGTTTCAAATACTTCGTGCCTTGCAATAGTTGAAGACAGAGATCAGTGCCTGAATCAAGCGCTCATTAACAATGCAGCAAGAGTTTGTGCATCTAGAGCTAGTTCCTTCTGAGTGGCTCTGAGCACTTTATGACTGTTAAAGTCACCCCTGTGCCAAGAGCTGCCACAAGGTCTACGTGCCGTTTAACTTGCTAGAATGGTGTGGCACTTGTCTCTCAGGCAATTGTGTCTGCAGATTGATTATCCCTTCCACAAATGTGTGAGGTCTGAGCTGTTATGCTCCAGGCTGCTGTGGCCAAGGACACCAGGGATTGAAAAGAGACTGGTGATTTGAGTAATACCCAACAGGAGAAAACTAGTGGGGCCTCGTATAGAATTGAGCACGGAACACTTGAAGGCAATCTGCGGTGTCTCCAGGTGGGCAGCTAAAATACTTGAGTAACTTTTTCTGACATTTAGCTAGCTTTTGCCCAAGGCCAGTCGAGCAAGGCTGTTCATAAACAAAGATCCATAAAGATGTTGTTTGTCTAGACATGCTGCAGCCATGTTCCAGCATCTTATTAAGCTGGGAGCATGTGAACAGGGATAGGCTTTGTCCTAAGTAACATACAATGTAATATCAGAGCAGGTGGAGACAAGCAAGGAAACAGCCTGATGGGCTTCAGTACATCAATTGCTTAAGCCTCTTGGCGCCTTTTGAACTGTGTCAGACTCCCTACTCTGTGCTTTACTCATTGAACTAACTCAATTTTTAAAAGTTCAGAAAAGAGCTTAAAAATATTAAGAGAAATCTCTTGCCTGTATTTCTTGAGCCCTTTCATCCAGTTAATTGGCATGAGTGTCATATTCATCCAGAGCTAATGTTAGCGAGGCCTGGCTGAATTATTGATGGAGCTTGGTTGGAGCAAGAGACTACCGAAGTAGGAATGACAATTCATCTTTCATGAGAACAGCAGCCTCAGTAAGCAAACAGTCAAAAAAGTAATAACAAGTGCCACCAAGTTCAGGGAGAGGAAAGTTCCTTTAACAAAACGGTAGGGGAAGAAGAGGAAAAAGTGTGGACAAAAGCATGAAACAGCAGCTCAGGTCTAGCAAGAGTCTGACAAAATGTTGTTAAAAAGTAAGATGAGAGATGTAACCAAGTTAAATACTGAGAAGTCTAGGTGACGCTCTTTCCTGGTCATGTATAGGATGAAGTGCTTTTAAAACATGCAAAAGTTGGGGAATGAGAGCCAGGGAATCTCAATTATAGCACAGCGATGTGTGAGGCAGATAAAGGCGGGGGGATCATCATGAATGTTAGGGATCTCAGCCGCAGGCCTTCCGAGGATGCCAGCTCCGTGACTCAGGGGGTTCAGAGCACGAGGGGTGGGGACAGGGGGCTGGCGGGGACCCCGCGGGAGGGGGCTGCCCTCTCCTTGGTACTGAAGGCTCCGGCAGCAGCCCACGGCCGGGCACCTCTGGGAAGGGCTTCGCTTAACAAAGCTAATTCTGCATGCTGAGCTTAAGGGCAAGATTATCTATGTGATGACCCCGCATGTGTTTCATCCCCCTTCAGCTGTAGGAGGGGAGTAACCCGAACCCCACACGATCTGGAGCGCGTGAATTCCTGTTTAAAGCTCTCCCAGCCGAGTGATCCCTCCTGCGGTGCTGGCAGTGCAGTCCCATGTGTTAACATCCCCGGTGAGCTCTTGCTGACTGAATCCCCACAAGGCACAGTGCGTGTGCAATCCCTCAGGAAATCTAAATGGTAAAGAATCGTTTCTGTCCAAGTCTCATCCAGCCAATCTTGCCACCAACGGGACAAGTCGGGTGTGACAGAGGTCAGTTTATATGTCAGTAGGTGGTAACCCAAAGCATCCTCAGCCTGCTTCACAGCCAGAAATGCCTCCTACTTGGAGCCAGGCAAAACATTTTCAGTGGAAAATAAGAGTATTTTGAAAGAGAAGTGTTTCATAGAAAGTAGTTATTTTTGAGGAAGATTTTTGGTGGAGTACCTGAAATGTTTAACTCTGCATGCATTTTGAAATAACAAGGCTTTGAGCATACCACTGGAGCGTTATGCTCACCCTCCCTTCATCCTCCAGCAGTCCCTTTGGGGTCGACAGACAGAGAAGGCAGCGCAACTCCCCCCGCTCTGCCTCCCTAGAGAGCTGCAACAGGCTTGGAGTCATGCGTGCTCTGACAGCAGCATCCCTGCGGTGCTCCCCTCCTCCTCCTCCCTGCACCTGCTCTGTGGCCCTTATCAGAGATGAGTGGGAGCAGTAGGCTCCAGCCCATGCTCAGGCAGTTTCTTCCTTGGGGTTGTTAGATTAGTGCCGATGAAAAGCTGTGGCTGGAACGGCCACCTGCATGCTCCTTGGAGGCCCCTGGGGACCGCAGTGCAGGGAATACTTCAAGCCTGCCCTGATAAATGAGCTGTGATTTCAGGCCCATGAACAAATTGGTTTCCTCTTCCAGGAAGGCTCACAACTGTCAGCTGACTGTTGCTTTATTTATTGCACTGGCCTTTGCAACTAGGGACTCTTGAGGGCAGAGAGAAAGGGTTCCAATGACAGGAAAGCAGAAGCATTTGGACCCTTCCTTCAGCTGCAGCTGAGTGCCTCACCTTTGGGAACCAGACTTTGTTCTGGAAGCCTGATGCAATTCTGCTACGTGCTTCAAGACACGGTGATCTGAACCCAGACCAGGCAACAAATGGGCAGGAGACAGCAAATGTCCAGGCCATAGAGGAAAGCAATTGAGAAATTATCTCATTCCTTAATGTGGCATTTGGTGCCAGACGTAGTCTTAGCTGTTGTATTCCAGCAATGCCCAGTCTTCACTGCTGTACAGACGCACTGAGGAGAGGTCAGGGGCCTCTTTCTTAAACAATAAAACCTCTTCCATTGCATGTTGCTTGTGCACCCTTAATCAAAAAGAGATGGAGGTTGTCTTATTGTGACTGCGGAAGCATATTCTGCTGTACTTCTGAAGCCACTCTGCATCTCTGCCGAAGCCAAGCTGTGAGACAAAATCCTTGGATAGCCAGGCCTTTTCAAGTTGCTGTATGCTGAACTTCCTTCTGGAGCATCCCCACCCTTACCAGGCTCCCTGGGATGTGTTCATGGGCATGCTGATTTCAGATAGATCTACCCTCACTGTAAAGTGGTAGAAACCCACTCAGACCACGTGCAACTCTGGACAGAAGAGAGCATCGAGGAAGAAGACTTCTAAGTGGGTGAGTCAGATAACAGAGAGAGAAAGTGTCAAGAAGAAATCAAGGAAAGAGTTGTCAGAAATGTTTATTCCTCCAAGGCATGACCTTTAGCCTTTCCTGTACAGAGTGACAAGCATTTAAGGGTTGGCAAAAAAAATAATTGGGGCCTTCTTAAAGGTCAGACAGCCAATGAGACAGGGAATAGGGAACAGTAGGAATGAAGAACAATCCTGTTCCTATATATTGAACTCTCCAGTTACTAAAAAGAGCAAATTTTATCACCACAGAGTTATTTTACTTTCTTTGGAAAAGGAGATGGTCAGCAGTAGTGGTAGCAGAACCAGCAGGGTCTCTGCAAAAGGGCTGGAGGACCAGAACTTGAGGAGGATGGACTAATGTAGGGGAAACAACAGAGGCAATGTAAGGAAAGGGAAGGGCGAAGGAATCTGGAAAAGAGATGTCTGATATTGAGGGATGCTGTAGCAGAGCCCAGAGGGAACTTGTTTGGATTTAGAGATCCAGTCCCACTGTGTGCACTAGAGTATGAGTGCTTCGATGTGTCCCTATTCCCCTCCCTCCCTCCCAGCTGGGAAGAGACACCCAGCCTTGCCCAAGCTAGAAGTACAGGTTTTGGCTGCACTGTGCTTGTCTACAGGGCCACAGGCTTGGTGCTGGCAGAAACGCTCTCCAAAGCCAGCCCCCTCAAGAGGTAACAATTATTTTATTACTGCTCTTTAATCCCAGAACAGATTCACGGCAGCCTGGTCACTGTTTACATCCCTGTGGGCCTCCCCAGAAGCTGATCTCTGGCTCAGCACATCATCCCATTTTTGGTAGAAGAGCATTGTCATACTTATGACCCCATTCGCTCAATGAAGCATTATAGAAAACAGCTCATCCAGAAGGCAAAGCTGCAAACAAAACCATATTTATTAGAACAAGCAGTTTGGTTAGACCAGATGGGCCCCAGCATGGAAACCTGGCTGCACTGCTCCTGCTGTCTGTCTAGCTTTTGGGCTAGTAGGCCCACGAGGTTCAGTCCTGCCTCGTAACCACCAGTATGGGATTCACTGCCCACCTGCCTGTCAGCCCAGGCACATCTCACACTCACAGGTACCTGCCCTTTGTTCCCCTTGAGCAACCAAATGTGCTTTCTCCATTTGCTATTCTCCCACTTTTACCTCTCCTGGAGCAAATTGGCTGTGGGTCATTTGGCAAGTCCCTGTGATTTGTCTGCTTGCTGAAGCCTGGTACTTCACTGCTCTCTGTCTCGAGCCCCAGACTGGCTGGGAAGTGTTTGACAGAATCCATTACAAAGGGCTAACAGCAATTCTGATAAACTAGTGAGATCAGTTTAAAAGGAAACAGATAATGCTTCATCTGAAAGTGCTGCGCGAAAGCCAGCTCTTACAAAGAGGGGAGGGGAGGGGGCATGGAGAAACAATGACATTACAAAGTTTTCTGAGGAAAATTCGTTACTAGAAATTGCTAGATTGTCACCTTTCCCCACAAGTCCTTATGACTCAGAAAAGGTTTTTTCTTTCTAGCTTTCAGGGAGGGAATCCAGCATTTCTTTTCAAATATGCATGGAAGTGATGGCATCTTTTCCCTCAAGAGCATCCAGGGTGGTGTAACTGGCATTAGGAGCTGGATTATTTGCAGGCAAAGCTTCATCGTGCTATTTCCAGGAACTGTAATGTTGGTAAGTGGTAGAAGTGGGGAACAGGTTTTTCTGCCTTCTGCTCTTAGTTCTGCCACAGCATCCCCTTGGCCAAGTCACCTCACTGTGGGTTTATTTTATGTGCTAAATTAGGATAACAATTTACCTTTTGACTGTCGTTTGTTGTTAGGGTCAGAAAAGGACTGACCTGAGGCGAGTTCTTCTGGAGAAAGGGCTAGTGGTGAGATGGGATCTTAGCTCTGTCTCTGCATCTCACAGGTGTGTGACAGTGGATGCCATCCCTGCATGATGGGGACAATGCAAAGCAGGTAGCAGTGCTTAATAGCACCTTCTGCTGGCCCACAAACCCATCTCACTGGTAGGACAGCATTTTGGGCAAAGGAAGAAGCATTATTAACTGCTAACCAGAGATCAAAAGTGGTAGGAACTTACTCCAAGCAGCCTGTAGTCAGTGCTGGCATACCATGAGCCTTTTCTGAAGCCTCACTGAGCAGAACAGCTCTAGCTCTGACCAGCCTTTCAGTACTTTAGTTGCCATTTAATACATTTAAACACAGCGTCTCCAAGTCAGGATTCACTGTGTTGACCTGTACTTCTGGGATAGGTTCAAGACATATTGAAACAATACTAGGAACAAAAACCAGTGACCTCCAATTTGCTTCCAGGTAGTCTTATGTACATTTGCAAGATAGATTGTATTACTGCATAGCTGCAGCCCGTGTCCCCATGTTACCGTAAAGGGAAAGCCAGGCATATTGGCATTCCACAGTGAGATGCATCACTGGATGCAGAGATCCAGATCCAAATACCCCTAGAGCCTGGAGCTGTCTGGACACACAGGCTGAGGGTTCAAGCCCATATCTAGGTACTGGTAGCCAGAAGTTTTACCTCTTCCCTCTGAATCATCCAGCATTGGCCATAGGTTTGTGCAAGCTGGTGGCCTATTCTCTCCAACATTTTTTCCAAGCAGAATTCAGCTAACTAGGAGAGGCACAGATAGTGCCTACAATTTCTCGGACTGAAGAAATAGCATGTTACTGGAGAGTCCCAAATCTTTGCGTCCTCAGTCTCTGCAGGTCTGGCACATGGAAAGCCCAGAGGCACTGAAGTATCCCACTCAAGCAGCCAAGTGTTAACAACCTCTCCAAAGTCTAATTTGCCTTTGATATAGACTTAATTGTTTGCGTCACCCACTGGGCTAGGGGGAGGGCTATAAAAGGGGCTGCAGCCATTGTCTGAGGCAGAAGAGAGCCCAGAAAGAGCTCCCTCTCCCAGTCTTCCTCATTCAGCACAGTAGTCACAGCCTGTACATCATGCAGCTGGTGGCCAGCCTGGTGTCCGTTCTGCTGCTGGTGTGGAGCGTGAGAGCCACTGCACTGCCCGGAGAAGAGAGACTTGCAATACAGAGCACTAGGGTGAGTATAATGCACCCTGGGCAGCAGCTGGGTGAGGTGGGAGCACGCAGAAGCAGGCTGGAGCCAAGGGAGGGTTAATAAGGGCAATTAGGCTTTACCTGATGCAAACAACTCTTCCACCCCTCTATATTCCAAGGCACTATGGCTTCATGCACTGCTGAAGCACAGGCTATTGCTACAGCTTACTAGTCACTTTATTTAGGAAGGGTACCAGGGCAGATGCCAGAGAGCTGCAAAACTGAAGTCTGAGCTAAGCAAAAGCTGGCAAAAAGAACAGAGCCGAGAGGAGGAAAAGGAGAAAATAATATTGCTGAAAGAGTACAGCATGAGAGAATAAAGCAGAGTACTAGGGAGGGAGAGAAAAGATACGTAATTGGTAAAATGATCAAGGGAGATGATATTTTAAATAGGACTCATGGGAAGGACGAATGTTTAAAAGATGGGTTCAGTAGGAAAGTAACAGAGGAATAATAAATGAAGTAATTATATCAGAATAAAATTGCTTTTTCCACAGTAGTATTCACAAGGGGAGTTATACTGACATAGTTCTGCTAGAATAATTACACTCTGAACCAGCACAGCTCTATGCAGTGGCAGAACTTATTATAGCAATATAATTATCCTACCAACTTGCAAAACTCTAATATTATAATGGCTATAGTGCTATAATAACTTTGTTTTGCTGGACTATTACCCTAAGAGGCCAAAGAGGTAGGAAGCAATAGCACAACAAAATCACAAGCAAGTGCTCTGTTCCGCTTGCCCTCGCCCCGCAGTTCTCACCTGCATGTTCTTTGCCATCCCTGATGTTCTGCTGAGCCGTGGTTCGTCACCCCGCACTCTGCCAGTCCGGTTCACAGCTGCATCCGTAAGGCTGCTGTTATTTCACTCCTGCAGAGGAGCTACCCAGAGAAGTGAAGGATCCCAATGTTGGTTTCAAAGGAACTACTCCTTTGTGTGTATCTACATCGGTTTTTCTGTCTTAGCGTTGGCTCCAGCTCATCCATCAGTGTCTTGCTGCTTCAGGAGTAGGCTCACATGCCATTAACAACAAAACTGGCTGCAAGAAAGAAATGTTTGCAGTGTGAGGTGCTAGGGCTAGCGTTCTGTAGAGATCAGGGCTTCTGCAGCTGGCTGAGATTAACCCTTCTGGGGATAACTGTAAACTTTCAGCTGTACATTCTTACAATAACAAATCCAGTACTTAAAAAGTAAACTCTTTCTGGTGCAAATGCTGGGAAAAAAGAAACAAGTTGTAGGGAATAAATTGGTAAATAAGGCTTTGGTAAAAATTAATTCAAGTGTAATGACTCTTAGTCTTCCACACACTGTTGCTTACAAAATAATGATGTAATAGTTATAATGATTCTCTTTGGAGCATTCTACAAACTGCAAAATTGTTAGATACTGATGAACCAATCCCTACAGTCACCACTGCTGTAACTCAGACAGATGTTTTAAGTACGAAGAATACTGGGATTTCATATATAAACCACCATGAAATCCATAACAATGCAAAAGAAAGATCTGCACATTCTAATACACTGATGGATGTAGTACAGGGAGTTGAGCAGGTACCCAAAGATGTGCTGCAACCCACCCGTGCTAAGATCTCTAGCTGCTGCCAAAGAGTCTGGATCTCTTGTAGCTTGGGAACAGCTATAAGCAGAAAGGGTGTTAGCGATGGATTAGTGGAGGGGAAGAGCTCCCAAGTTTCACTAACAGCCACAGCTGATCATGTGTAAGGAATATCCCCTAATAGCAGGCTGAGTTTTGCCTTCCTTACCCCTGAATCTGAAGCTGCTGGCTCTGCTTCGAGCAGGTTATTCCAAAACATAGTGCTTACAGCTAGGAAAGAACCTTATGAGGAAGACATGACCCAGGAGACACATTTAGCTGGGTTCCCCAGTTCCAGTCCATCTCCCAAAGGCTCAAGACATTTCTCTACTTGCAGCGTAGGAGTAGGAATCAGGACAGGCACAAACTGCCTTTTATCTTTTCTTCTGCTACAAACATAGCATGTAATTTTTCTGTGCCTCAGTTTCTCTTGTGTGGAAGCAGGGTTAATTACTAGAGCTAAGAAAGTGATTAAAAAAATCCATAAACTCAGAATAATTGCTGCTGCCTATTTATCCATCTTCTGAGTTGCTCACCAAGTGGTCCTTAGCAAATGCTGGTGCTGACAGAGCCAGCAGATACAGCAGTCCCAGCAGTTAAACATGGCATTTGTGAGAAGTGATGTGGAAATGTGCTTCCAAGATTCCCACCCTCATGGGAAACAGGATCTGTTCCTGTCAAGCCATCTATTCCAGCTTGTCCAGTACCAGCTGCGTCTGCTGATGAGTTGCAGAAACCAGGAATGCTCAGGCAAGAGGTAATTCCTCAGATTTGCTGGATGTAAACTTAAGAGAAACAGGATAACTCACAGCTTGTTACTGACAAAAATCCCTCAAGCCCCAAACCACAGGCTATGCTCTTTCGTATGCTGGTATGGCAGAGGGATGGAGCTCAGCAACTCCTCTTTCATTCTGCCTTCCCCCAAGGTCAGGCTATTGAATATGGGTTCTAGTTCTGGAAATACAAGCTGCCTGTCTCCACTAATTAAATATTTTCTCCAGATACTTAGGACGTCTCTCTTCCCACCAACCCAGCCCTCTCCTTTGTTGCATTTCATTCTCAGCATTTTACGGTGGGTTGCAGCCCCTGGTGTGCTTGATTTAATATTGCCTGGGACTCTCTGCCTCTTCCCTGACCTTCCCACAGCGGATGCCAGGCAGTCAGAGCAGTGACAGGAGCACAGGCTTGCTAGGAGAGAAGGCAGCTTGGCATTCACTGAAATTTAATTAGTGCAGGCAGCAAGGGACTTTACAGACAATTCATGCTTATTTGTTAGCAGCTCTTTTCCAGTTATAACACGGCACGTGTGCCTCTCCCTATTCAGCTGGCTGAGCTGGACATGGGACTGGAGAAGGGAGGAATGACCTCTGCAGCCACAGATTCCTTGGCTCCAGCACAGCTCTGCCAATGGGAAGGGAACCAGGGCAGGCAGGGAAAGGAGAAGGGACCCCATGGGGGATGTTTGCACCCTGCAACATCCCCCTGCCTTGACGACCGTGGGGGACATGGCCTTCGTTCGTCACCTTCCCCTGCTCTCTGCCCACAGGAACAGAGCACAGTCCGGAAGGACGCCATCCTGAAGATGCTGGCGGGCCTGCTGGACAGTGTGGATGCGGGACGCGAGGCAGCCTCCCCCGACATGGAAGAGGAGGGCAAGCTGGAGGAGGAGCGGGCGGTGCTGGGGAGACTCGCCCAGCTATCGCAGAGGGACCGCAAAGCCCCCTGCAAAAACTTCTTCTGGAAAACCTTCACCTCCTGCTAGTGCTGCCTGGCCTGGCCCTGCCGGGCCGCCTGTCTGTGAACACCCTCCCCTCCCCTTGACTGCCCCGTCCCCCGAGCTCCCTTCCTTTTCTTCTCCACCCCTGAGAATAAAGCATGGCGCCTCGGGGACTCGTCTCTGCCTCTCTGCGCCCCGCCGGGCCGGGCCGGGGTGGTGCGGGGCATGCGTGGCTGCACTGAGGGCCGTCAGAGGTGGTGGTGGCGGCCATCTTGTGGGGCAGCCATGGTGGGGGGCGGCCATTTTGGAAAGGGGCTTCACAGCAGTGAGGGAGGGGTGTGTGGCGGGGCTGAGGAGTGGGGAGGAGCCCCGCACTGGGAACAGGGCACAGCCGTCCTTAAAGCTGCTGCAGCTGCCCCCTCAGCCTCTGAGGGACCAGGTGAGTGTGTGGGTGAGGTGAGGCCCAGGCGCTGGTTGTGCCCTGTGGAGAGGGCCCTCAGTGCTAACCCCAGGTCAGGATGAGGTGCTGTACCACGATTTGGAGAGGATGGTTTGGTCCCAGGCATGTGGGACAGCAGGCCCCTGTCCTCCTTTCCATGCTGGCTGTGACTTGGGGGTGGCTGAGTGAAGCACCCAGGCAGTGCTCCATAGGTGAGGGGTGCAGCGGCATTGTTTGGGGGTGCTAGGAACGTGGGAGGGGGAGATGTGCCCAGAGCCTGGCTCTGGCCCACTTTTGGTTTGCCAGCAGGTGTCTCCACAGCGTGAGGGCTGTATGTGCATCTGAAATGCTGGGCTCTGCATCTGAAGTGGATTGAAATAATCTGGCTGTGACCCTGTGGCCAACAGCTCAGACTCTGCTCTGGTTCTCTCATGGTTTCTTGGTGTCTTGACATCTTGCTTAAAAAAACAGAAACCACCTGATTTCCTTATCTTCTTGGGTGCCTTTTGCTGTCTGGAGAGTAGTAGGGCCTGCTGTTTTGTTTCTTTTGGCTTGCTGACCTTTTTGAACCTTACTTTTAGAACTGGCAGTAGTGTAGATATATGAAAGGTAGATATGTTTGAGTTCAGCACATATATTTCTCTGTAAAGGAGACTGCTGAGGCCTTGGTCTTGCATACTGGCAAAAAAAAAAAAAAGGTATGAAATTCAGTTGCTCTATTTGCTTTAATCCTTAGTATTGACAAGTTGAGTTTCAGAGCTATATTACATTGCTGGGAATGACCAGCTGTATGTTACTGAGCCTGTCTCCAAGGCCTGACTGACCAGTGGTGGGAACTAAAAGGTAGTTATTTGTAGTGGCTTGCTTTTGAACCTTTACATTTTGTTTTTGGAGGCCAGTGACCATGAGGTCGCTCCTCTCAACAGAAGCATTTTGGATTAATCAGCAGCCAGCCTGTTTTCTTACTGTTGAAGTAATGTTTCCAACTCCCTCGCTCTCCCTGAATAATGAGTGATACAACCACTCCGGCACCTAGACAGGCTGGCTTGCCGCTGCCACGATGCTCTGTGTCAGGCTGCATTTTCACTGTGGTGTTTGCTGTAGAAATTTCTGGCTGTGTGTCTCTGGCTTGCAGGAGGAGTTAGAGCCCTGTGGCTTATTTTATTTTTCACTCCATAATGAAAAATAAGATCCTTGCTGGGGGAACTCAGCGACTCAGTATATGGGTAATGGGATATGGAGCTTTCCAACTGTGTTGCCTGGAGCACCCAGCTAGGACACAGGAGACCTGGTTTTATGTCTCACTTTGTTGGCATTTGCATTTTATCATTACCTCCCTTTCAATACCTCAGTTTCCCTGTCTTTAAGATGGGGTGATATCTCTTGACTCTTTTTATAGTTTTTCTTAAGATATGTAGGTGACAAGTGCTGTATAAGAGCTAATTATAGCCATTACTGTTACTAAGACCTGTGTAGCAGTATGAGACCAACCGGGATGCTAGTACATTAGAAGTGTTCTCTAAGAGTTGCCTTTTTATCCAGCACTAAACCTTGTCTGTGATAATAATGTTCAAGACACTGTCTAGTGGAAACAAGAAACACAGCACATGGACATAGGGATTGCCCCTAACAGAGACTGTGTGTTCAGCAAACTGTATGCTGTATTATTTAGTGGTTCCTGGACAGGAGAGTAGCCTGGCTGCTCTCAAGGTTGGAAGTAAATTTGGAAGTTGAACTCTTCTTTCATCCCTACAGATGGTTCCTGCTAACGTAGGCTGAGGCACACTGGCTGAGCACCAAGCAGGAAGTCTGCATCGCCAGTGCACGTGCTGTGGATAGGGGCCAACACAGTTGAGGCAGCTTCTTTCATCAATGCTGAAATCAGTGTTTGAGTTGGATTTAATTTTGCAGTTTCCTTGGTAAGTCAGTGTGCTGAGACTGAAGCAATGTGAGATCCTGTCTAATGACGGCATTTAATATTAGGGAGTGTAGCATGATAAATCAGATTCAGTGGGAGGGGCTTAACAAAGTTTATAAATCACGTCATATATGGGCATTTTCTATTTAAATTTTCATAAAAGAATTGTGAGTCTTATAATGGTGTATGTCAAGTAGAAGGGGGCAAGAGTGTGTTATTTCTTTCTCAGATGCAATAGCCAATGCATTTTAAAATCTTGTCACAGCTCAGAATAATTGTGTGTGTGTATGGGCACATGGATAATACCTGTGAGCTATCTCCAGATTCTTAAAAAAGTGAAAAAGACACATTGAAAAGTAAAAAAAGGAGCTGGAAGGCAAACATTTAAAGTCAGCTAGCACACACAGTGCTGACCTCACCTAATTCAATGCACAGTCCAGTGGTATTCACTGTATTTTTTTATTTTTTTAAACCTCAAGTTAGTTCATGCTTATGCATCGAGCTGCAGGCGAGTGAAAAAATTATCAAGGGGACAAGCTCAGCTCTGAACCTACAGCATATTCAGTACCCAGGGGTGAGTCCGTATGTGCGTATCTTATCCCATGATAAATGTGAAGTAGTCCAAGGTAGTTTATTCTTCAGCGAAAACAATGTAAATCTCATTTAGTCTGAGACCAAAGCATGTGCATATGTGGACAGATATGACAGAGGAACTAGGGAGGTATTCATTTGAAATTTAGTACTCTCCACGGTGACTTGCTTGTACGTGCTTTTAGTAGTACAGATCTTGTTTTAATATATACTGTCAGGTAAGCTAGCAGGAAATCAATACGTCACTGTGTGCATTTTCAGCCTCGGACAAAGGAGAGAGTTGCAATCTGACCAGACTTCACAAAAATAACTCTGTCTGCAGGTAGCTGGCAAATGGAGTTAAATTTAGTGGGAACACAACAGTACTGCCTAGTCTGGTGATCACATGTCTGTCATTCTTGAACAATGCGTAGCCTGAGACACCTTTAGCATTGATTACAGATACAGCAAATTAAAGTTAAACATAGTATTGCAGGGAGAATGAAGCAGAAGGTTTCACAGGGTGTCTTTTGTCTTATGTTGTTAGCATATTCGGCTCTTCTTAGAAACACTAAATGTGTGTTTGAAAAGCAGTGAGCCCATTTATTTAAAAAAAATTGTGTTGAGGCTGATGGCATATAAGCAGTCAGATACAAACTGGGAAAAGATTAACTGGGTTTGCACTGAGTCAAGTGAATTCTGCTGTTGCTGTTGGTCATAGATCAATGTAGTGGCTCACAGAATGTGTTCTGACAGGATGCTTGTTTTTGACAACCTTCATCTGATAAGTTGGTGGTTTAGATAGCAACAAACTTGACGGCATCCCTGTGACACAGAAGCACTGCTGTTATATATCTTTCTTGGCAGTATGGGCTAGGATATTTGCCTTATGCCTTGGACTTGATGGTGGGAAATACTGATCCAAGACACATTGCTCTGTGTCTTGTTCGAACCATGAGGCCATGTGTACCTCTGCCTGTGGCTCTGCTGACATTCCTGCCACGCTAGGTTTTGGTGAGTGGAAGAATAATACAGGTCAAATAAGGCATTTGTTCACTGTCTAGTTGTTGCTCACTATAAATAGTTTGTTCAGTGACCTTGTTCTCTGAGCTCTGAAAGCTTCTCTTACTTGTGAAGTGGGCTTTGAAGATTTAACTTCACTTAATTCTCTGAGCTCCTGTATTCCCAAACCCCTCAGCAACAGAAGGCTGTAAATGCATTTTATAGTCCATGAAGACTGCTCAGTGAAAGAAGTTAGTACCTTGACCATTCAGAATGTACAGTAGCTTCACGTAAGTCATGTGCAACAGAGGAAATCCTGAGTACAAATGACCTCTTGGTGAATTGGGAGGATGTCTTACACAGTGGATTTTCCTGTCTTTGCTGAACCCTGATAGAACTTGCAGGGATTTGAGAGGAGGATGCCAGGGAGTGAGAGGGAGTTGCCAGAGCACTGTACTTTTTGTGGACTAGGTCAGAAGGACAGGCAGTGTTAATGTGTTGTGCTTTTTGGTGAAACTGTATTGAGGAGGTCTGTATGCTGTAAATGCCTGAGAGATGGGAAATCAGAAGGTGCGCTCTGCTGTTCCACCAAGGATTTGAGAGATGGAAGTGAGACAGGAGCTAATGGAGAACAGCACGCTGCTGTTAATCAGCCTGTGTGAATAAGCCCTCTGGAGAAGCTTGGGGATACAAGCAGAGACTCTAGAAGCTGTCAGCCTGTAACCCAGACTACTGAGGAGCAGCTGTACGCTATGCAGAGGGAGATCAGTTTAACTACCTGTGCTGAGCCTGTGAGCCGCCTTGTAACAGGCATGTCTGATCTGTGTATTCCTCCTTGCTAACTCCAGCACCTTTGGAGCTGACTGAGCGCTCTCTCTTAGATTTGTATCTCATTTTGCAGCCTTGGGAGGGAGATACCAGATGAAAAAAAAACAGCGTTTCAGTCCCTTAGGATAGGAGCTTTGGAGAGAGCTGTTTGAATCTAGATTCAAACCTTCCAGCCTGTCTGCTTCCCACTTGTTAAAATTGTATAGGGCTCATAGAAAGTCTCAGAGGAAGCATTTGGGAGGTGAAGGAAATCTGAACAACTCAAATCTGTGTCTTCTACCTCCCTAGAGAATGTCTTAGTCTTAAGTGGTAGGCTGGGCTGAAAGAGGGTTGTTGTCTAGCAGGACCACAGCACACAAGGGAATAAGTAGCTGTGCCAGAGGAGAGCATACTGTTTCCCTGGGCTTGGGGCATTCAGCTGGGAATGAGGAATTTCTGTTCTAGCAGTACCTTGGGGACCTGGAGGACTCTTGTTTTAAACTAATTAACGTTTAGTGTAAAAAAAAAAGAATAAAATTATAAGCAATGTTTACAGCTGGGGCCTTGTTGAATTTGGCTTGAGGTCAGGCCCACTTCCTATTGTAAGATTGCTGGTTAGGCAAGTCTGCTGTTCAAAATGTCTTCAATTTCACTGGGCTGTGCTGGGCTGGTGTATTTTAGTCTCTTCTTGACAGAGAGGAAGAAGCCGAGGATTTATGGCTGTGGAAAGCTTGCTACTCCTGGTTTGTACATTCCAGAAATTGTCCAGGAGACTTTTGGTCCCTTAGATGATGGTTTGAGAGTCCATCATTGTAGACGCATTGTAGCTTTGGTCACTGGTGCATACAAGGAAGAGTCTTCAGATGTGGTTGATTTTGCTGTGACTTTATTTATGTATTTGAACAAGAGCAGATTGTCTAGATAGCACTGGGTGTATTGGTCTGCATTAGTTAGTGAACCTAGCCCAGGCAGCAGCTTAATTAATAGAGAAAGGGAGAGTATTTCTGTGATAATATTTTATACAGAGCTTTTAACTCTTCCAGTTGGAACAAGACTCTGTGCAGGGAGTCCCCTGCTTAGAGTGAAACCCCGAGGTCAGGACATGTCTCCACGTAAGCCTTTTTCACTCTGAGAGCTCTGCCTCTGTCCTTGGCCTTGTGCTGCTAATCTAGTCAGAGGTAAATCGGTCCCATGGTGAGAGGTGCCCTGCCAGAAGCTTAGGTGCAGGTGTACAGACAGGGAGCTGCAGCTGCCTAAAAAGCCATGGATTTGCACTTTAGGAGCCCGGTACCATGGGGAGCAAACAGCAGTCTTAGTGCTCTAAAATATTGGCTTGCAAACAATGTTCATCTTCATCTATGAACTGATGAATTTACCCACTGCTGGGAGCCAGCGGGCTGGAAAGTGCTGTATGATTGCTCTTCCGAAAAGGATAACTGAACCCTGTTCTGTGCTGGAAGGCAGCTTGTCATGCTGTGGGACAGAGTGGGCTAGAAGCAGAATAACTGAGAAGAAATGCCACTGGTGGCCATTTGCTCCATTCCAGAACAAAAATGGGAATGTCTCCATATTGCAAAGCTGTCTCAATAGTGTGTGACTCAGAAGCTGTGTGAGAGTGTACATAAACCCAATAGAGGGAGGTAAGGGAATGTCCTCTCTCCCTTTAACCATTTAGTCACAGGCGGGCTTGCATTTTGTCAATCTTCTTATGTTATTAATGTGGCTTGGTATAAAATACGAGATTACTGAGTGTTATTACTACAAGGAGAAAGTGACTGTGCATATCTGTATCTGCATATTCTTCTTTTCAGATGAGTAGTTGCTTCCATTTTTATTTAACTAACAGTTTTCATGAAGGAGTCCTCGTGAGATGATCCACCTTTGCCACCATCCTTGTGCATCAAACAAGAATGATCATTCCTATTTAACAGGAGACAAACCAAAGTCCCGGCCAATGGATCAAAGTTCCTGCGGGAAGCAAGCAGGAGGTTGGGGACCACAATCCAGGAAGTCTCTTGGGACACAAGATAATGGCTATGTCCAAATTACTGCACCTGGGGAATCTTCACTTGGTTCTGGTGTCTCCACCTTCGAGAAGTCACAGCCCCAAGCAATGCTCTTGGTGGAAGCAACGTGCTTGAGAACAGCCCATCTGTGTCAGCTCCTGTATCAGTTGCGGGATCTAGGCAGGCAGAGAGACAGGTTAATATGTTTCCTGTTTCTGTAAGCCCTCTTCTGACAGCTGGTCAGTTCTGGCTGCAGGCCTTCGTAGCTTCTGAATGACAGGCCATAAATCAGAGCTGGCACTTAAAAGAAGAATTGTAATGAAGGCTGAGAGATTTGAGGAGAATCGTTTTCCTGAGTCCCATCCCATTTTCTAATGGGCAGATACAGACACTTGCCCTGTCCCTCAGAAGCATTTAACTAGACTTCACCTCTCTGAGAAGATAGACTGCCTGGTAAATGAGATGTCATGGGCAAACACTGCCCTAGCATTAAGGGGATTATTTCCAAATTATTTGAAAAGACTTAGCATGAGTGCAGAAACCATAAATAACAAGGAGCACTTTGGAAATTTGGAGCCAGCCTCCTGAGCCCTTGGGAACTTCCCAGGGCAGAGTACAGACACGGAACACAAGGAAGCTCCATCTGCTAGAGGAGGTGCTGCAGAAGGAGTGGGTCACCAAAGCAGTCAGCAAAGGGAAGGTCGTTCTGCGTGGCTTCCCAGATCTCTGTGGCAATTCAGGCTGTAACTGAGTCCTCTCTAGTCTGCGTGGAATTGAGTATGAGGTGCCCCAGGCTGGCCACCAAGAGCAAGTTAGCATAAGTGGTGTGTGAAATGCTCTTTGTGAAACATTGCTAGGCTATAGGCTTGCAGTGGCAACTTATGGCAAGGACACTTGGCCCAGGATACAGATGGCTCCCATCTTGCAGCAGATGTTTGCCTACTTCATACCTTAACTCTGCACATTTGTTGGTGGGTATATGGTGCTACACTGGTGTCATCTGAAAAACGAGCTTTGTTTTCCCACAAATTATGTGGAAGTGTTTGACTTCTCTGACATTCGGCCTCTGCTTGTACACATTTGTTCTTGGAATACAGATATTATTAACAAGAAGAATTACTGGAAGAATGAGGAGTCCTGCTGGGAAATAACCCTTGATTGCCATGCCCATTGCACAGTCCCCTCAGTCATGTGTTCTCACGTGTGGCTGTGGAGGCTCCTTTTGCTGTGTCTGCACAAGGCTTTCATAATAAAAAACCAGTTGTTTAATTTATCATTACTATCTGTATTGCAGGAGGCAGTACGGTCCCTCAGCTGAGGCTGATTCAACAGCCAGTCAGGCCTTATTTTAATGCACCCAAGAAAATGCTGCTTCTCATGCTGAAGATCTTTCAGTATGAGTAGAAGAGATGAGATAGAGGAAGAAAGTGAGAGAACATGCTAAAACCATCAGCAGAATAGCAGTACTAGAATATGACACTGGTCTGTAGACTTCCAGATCTGGTTAAACTGAAAGTTTGCAACTTCGAATTTCTAACCTGTCTGAAGATTGCAGTGTATTAGGGATGAATATTACAGTGATACAAGAATAAAAACCTCACAGTCTTTGGAGACTTTCTTAAATGAAATATGTTTCAAAGCGAAAAACCATTTGGCCCATCTGTGTCCCATTACTAAGCCGGGGCCGTCATCCATTTTCATTAGACAGGGCCTGAGCATGTGGGTGGGGACAGAGGCCCAGGCAGCTGCCCTGGACACCAGGCTAAAAAGCACCATATGGAAAAGCCTAATGTATGTTAACAGGCATCAGAGACCAAAATTGAAAGAATAATGGCCCATCCACATGCGGTAGCCTCAATGAGACAAACTCTCAGCACCAATCTGTCAGCTGCAATTTTGGGTCATTACAGTGCTGCTAAGCAGAGGCTAACAGACAAGTTAGAGTAATCGGACTTCAGCAAGAATAATTCTTCCAGCCGTGCTAGCACTCTGGCTCAGTTTCCTCCTTGCTAACATATATCAAACAAAATATCTTCCTTTCCTCAGGGATTCTTCCTACTGGGCCTCAGGGGATCCCAGCCAAACATTTAAATTACATGCAATGATCTTTTAATTTGCTGGCTGCTTGGTGGCTCTGTATTGCTCTTGCCACTTCAGATAAACACATGCTATAGCAGCACTGTTTCCCTTTTGCCTGCCCCACAGAGGTGTACCTGAAGTATTTTCATTTTGACCCCCCAGAGTTTCTTCTTTTAGTTTTAACTGTTAGCTAGGGGAGGCTCAGAGCTTGACTAGAACTGTTAAGTACTCTGTGCTGTGAGTGCCTTGGCGTTCAGGTTAGAATCCAGGTTAGATCCAATGTCCTTGTACCAAGTTAACTCCTCATATAGCCAAATGATTTTGTTTGTCTTTCCAGTGGAGCTGAGCATTGATGGAACAAAGTAAGCTCTTACAACTGTTTGGTGACTGGTGGAAGTCACTGGCAGATATTATGGCTGGGGCAATTTAGGATGTACTTTCATAGATTCTGTGCCGGGTTATAGCTCTGCCTATCTCTAAAAAGCAGATTTTTCTGAGACTGAATATGGTGCTGTGTTGGCACGAGCTCACTCCTCCTTTGTAATGCTTCTGTTTAATTGTGTTTTGTTGAAAACTGTATTTAAAAGCTGTTACTTTCTTTTTGCAGATTCCCTCTATTGTTCAAGTTTTAGTCGTGACTCCCGCCGAAAATTCAGTGTTGTGGATTTCACTGATGGTGTTGAAAAGTGAGGAGCAGGAAGCCCAAGTAAGTGTCCCACTCATTTAAAAGACAAAATTAAATTTCTCTGTGAAACAATAGCAATCTCGCCTCAAATCCAAGTGTTTGACATCACCCAAAGCAAAAGCACACAGGAGCAAAGGATGTGTTGCTGGTTATTGCTCTGTGAAGATTTCTGTGAGAAAATCGAAAATGAGCAAAGTAGCTGAGGAGTAAAGTGTCCGTGCAGCACAGACTCTTGCCCTGCATTTTGGTGGGCTTGTTTGTTTTTTTTTTCCCAGGGGCAAGAAACAAGAGCTTTAGGGTGGAATTCTGACAAAAGTGAGCTTAGATCTAGACCAAAAGACACTGTTCGGTTTGAACACTTCCACTTCTTTTGGACAGAAACAGATTGGACATTCCTGCCTTAAAAATAAGATAGATGAGGCCAGTCTTTGTAAAAGGCAATGCATCTAGAAGGTACCTTGCTTATCCCTAATTTCTCTTTCAAAGAGAGGAGAACAATCAGGGATCCAAGACTTCTTTGAAGGAGGTGCAATTTGAAATAGTTGGGAAAGGCATATTATTCCATGGAAGTGGTAAGCAAAAGTTTAGCACAGCTGGTTGCTTGCTAGGTTTGGGTTTTTTTCCTGGAGTGCTACAGGCATTTTAATATACAGGTTCTGATTGATGCAACTGTTGGGTCTGACATGGCCTTCAATCTGTTTTCTCCAAGGCAGGAATGAGGTTGTGTGTATTCAGTGAGGGATTTAGCCAGAGGTAAGATTTCTCCATTTCAGTGTATCAAACTAACTCTTTAATGTCTGAGCAGTAGCTCTTATTCTGGGAGTACTTTGGACTGGCTTTACTGTTTATCTAGATCAGTGGGGTAATAGCTGCTCTGTTAGAAAAAATTGAGGTTATGGACAATTGCAGAGGAAGAGAAATGGTGAAAAATGTTTTTGAGTTGAACAGGGATGAGTAGAAAATGCATTTGTATGTATAATATGGACAAGGAGCCTGTTGCAAGTGGGTTTAATGAATTTACCAGTCCTAATGCTGTTGAAACCTATTCTTCAGCATGTTTCTCAGCATCTCCCTCTTCCTGAGTGGGGAGGGAGCCTCAAGAATTTACTGTCTCCTCCAATTCCAGTAAGTTATACATTTGGGAGGTGCATACAGTTCTTCACAGTGTTAATTATTGCGTGTAGAGGAAGAGCAGTCATGGGAGAAGAGAGAAATGAAAGGGAGATGGAAATAAAGACAAGCAGCCAAACTGACTTCCAGAGGCAGATCTTGTGCTCTCAGCTGAGAGCAACTTGTCTGCTGTGGTTTTGGTGTGGAAGATGAAGTCTGGGTTCCCCTTCTTTGAAAAACTGGGGCTTCATCCCAAACTTAGTGATGGTCGCTGTGCTCTGCAGACTCTGGTTCTGCAGATAGGAAAGGGTTTAAGCTTCATTTAAGAAAGGATGTAACAGTGGAGGATTATATGGAAACTCTAGCAGGAGATGGATATCGTTCTTCTACCAAGCTCGCTTTTCAGTTTTCCCTTGACAGAGAATGATTTTGGAGAGAGACTACTGCTGAAGTGGATCCTTTTGTTGGAGACTGTGCTGGAAGGAATGGCACATGCTAATAGCCTTTTTGAAGCTGGCAAGTGACTTTCCAGGCCTTCCAGTCATCGTGGCAGGTGTGTAACCCCAAACTGTTCTCTCTAAATGAGATTGTCATTCCTGGGTGCTGTTTTGGGAGCTGAAAAGTCTCTTAATTACTTCGCAGGGCCAAGCTGCTTGCTGAATTAGGTAATGATAGGTTCAGGCGAGGCTTTTTATTAGCCTCACTCTATTCACAATAGGGAGTTCCTGATGGCCTCATCCTTGGTTGCTCTTTGTATCGTCTAATACAGAGATCTGTTCTATTTTTCTTGCCTTTTTTTTTGTGTCACCCCTGCCTTCCCTGCTTTGAGACTTCACGTTGGACAACAGCTACACGTTAGACATGTGTTATTCACCCACCTCCTTTGTTCCTCTTAGCTGTTTGGAGGCAGGCTTACCGAGGAGAGTGTGTTGGCTGTGCCTATAACATTCATAGCATCTTTGCTTGGAGAGAAGACAGCACTGTATTTCATAGCTTTGGCTCTAGCTGTATCTGAATTGTAACCAAATTCTCTTCCCAGCACAAACAGCTGCTCCAGTGAAGTCACAGACTTGGAGCCAGCCCAGCAGACATGCTGCAGCTACCAAGGATGTGGGCGGGAGCTAGACAGTAGCTTTGTGAGCTAGTTCAATTTTTGAGAGCCAAGCTAATGGGACTGGGAAGACAGGCAAGGGGAAAAGAGATTCTGACCTGCGCAGTTCTTACGCTGTCTTCCCCATGGCAGAGTGGGAGTTTTTTCCAGGAGAAGGCAGAGTAATGTGAGCAGCATCTCTTGTGTGCTGTCATATTCTCTTCCCAAGGGGATGAGTGCGTGCAGTGCAGGGGTTTGCCCTGGAATTTGTTTAGTCACATGCGTGAATACACGCACATACATCCATGCAGTGATTGAAATGCGCTGGCACACGTGAAAATCATGTGCTGTTGGATTCTGCAGCTGTGTAGTTGAACAGAAGTTATACAGGTATTTACACATTATCATTTTGAGTGTGTACACATACAAAATGTATAAATTGTGCGTGTGGTCTTTGACGTATGCATGCATACATGCACACACACACACACATGTTCAGAGACATGTGCTGTGTGGTCTTCCTGGAGAGGTCATGTTTCACAGCCTGAGACCAGCCCCAGACAGGTGACAGTTACCCTTGGTTTTGAGAGCTCTGTTCATGCCAGAGGAGCAAAGCTGTTGACCACTATCTTCACCCCAAAGTTTTTGTTATCTTCCTAGACAATTTGAGCTCAGATCTGAGAGCTTTCAGATGAGGATGACACTGTAGAATTGCACTGGCTGTTCTTTGGAAGTCAGTTAATGCAGGGTAGAGAGGACAAGTCCAGTGAATTTTTGCTGCTGGAGAAATGTGCTTTAGCATTCCGAAGAAGCTGTAGTCCATCTCTGCAAACAGAATGTAAAACAATGAGGTAGCAGTAGACAGCATGGGAAGGAGGAAAGCGTGCCCTAATGGAGGAAAGTATCTTGCCCCATTGCACGAGTTTTCTCTGCCTGCTATTTTTCCCCTGGCAAGATTATTTTTTCCTGTTTCCCAGCAGCCAGGCTCTTCCCCCTGCCCCACTCCATGCTCTGCTTGCTCCATATGTGTGCTTGTCTCTTGATGTCAGTCACGCTATTTGATTTGTAATGAGGAAACAGAACGCCTTTTCCTCTGCTGCGTTTGCTCCCCCCAGTCCTCTGAACCCCTCAATGCAGGAGGATTGGATTTAGCCACGGAACAGCAAGCATCCAAGCAATCTCTTAGGACTCTGCAGAGGCAGCTGGCATTTGAGAAATAAGGGGCAGTGGGGAGCAATGTCTTCAGGGATCACAGCAAGCAGCTATTGCACTCGTTTGCTCTCCTGGTTTGTGACGCAAGGATAGCTACTGCTATGTTAACTGACTGCAGTGTCTCATCTTGGAAGACAGGAAGGCCTGTGCATGCTTTTCCTCCAGTCGTTAACCAGCCTCTTGCTTTGGCACTGTACCTGTGTTTCGGACCTGGAGGCATGTTCAGATGCTCACTGTCCAGCTTATTACACCTGAAACATCTGGTCCTGACTGTGATCAGTCATAGTAGTGCTTTTCATGGAATTGCTGTCACAATGCAGGAGTTGCCTTTCAAAGGCCCAGAGATGCTTTTCTCCCCCAGCACAAGATGATTTTCTGAGGCAGTGTGTGGTTTTGCATCTGAGAATAGAGCTGTCTGGGACTTCTTTGATTAAGTGGATGTGAGGCTGTATTGACTTCATTTTTACAGGATCTCAGAGTTTGTCACAGCTGAAACTCTTTCTGCAGAAACATTGCTTTGGCAGAATTTACCTCAGATAACATTTTTTCAGTTTCAAAACTTGGGGTCAGAGGGAAATCCGAACTGAAGAGCTACCCAGAACTTAGACTGGATCTCACACAACTTTGGTGAAGGCCATAGCTGCACAGCTGGTGTCCAGCCTTCTCAGCTTTTCCGTTGGGTCCTCCTGCTGTCTGGTTTTGCAGGGGAAGTGGAGGTCAGGTCTCTGGATCTTAGTGGTACCAGCCTGAGGGGCACTGTGTTGGCCGAGCAGCTCTGCTCTTGCTGATTTATTCGTGTCTGTCTTAGCTGTCTGCACTTGCTGTTGCTACAGGGGGGATTTGAAACCTTTCCTTGACAGACCTCAGCGTTGAATAGTAAAAGCATATTCTGAGAGACTGTACAGGGTCTGAGGGAGAGTATGGGCTCATATGAGGTCTCTCCAATATCTCTGTGTCATTCCATATTCCTCCATTCCACAGAAGATTTTCTTTTTTTCAAGGGGAAATCCTTTCTTTGAACCTTGGCTTTCACACATGGTGGTTCTCTTGAAAATTGATGGCTTGCCCTCAAGCATGGAAGGAGACAGGGGCACAAGAAGATAGCTGGGCAGACTTCTCATGAGGCATCTGTCATTTCAGGTAACACCAAGCTTTGTGAAGTGGATCAGTAACTCGGCAAGTTACAGAGCTGGAAACTGCAGTGACATGGATGAAGTCCACTCAGCCTTCAGGCTGGCTTAGTACTGTGTGGACAAAAGGGAAATTGTGGACAGGAGGAGCATCTGTGGGGCCTAAGGTTAGCTATCACAGCGCTCTCAAGATACTGCTGCACCTGGCCAGCTGATGCCCAGCAGCCTTTTGGAGGTGGAAGGTTTCTGGGCAAAGAAATAGGGACTTTTTTGGCATTGTGTCAGGTGCTAGGGACTAAAATCACAGCAGTTTTGTCTCTCCACAGACTGTGCCAGAGGAAAGCCAATATGTGCACCAAGCATTCAGTTTCTCAGTCTCCAGGATTACAATTTATTAAATCAGCTTTCTTATTTCAGTGCTATGCGGCAACCATCAGCTTCAGGGGCCTCATCAAATTCTGGGGCTGTGAGAAACTTTTCAGACTTAAGATCAGAATTGTCTCTCCATGCCTCTGCTACTGAACTGAGCAGGAAGCCTGATGTGGGATGCTTCTGGAAGTATTTATGTCTGTGGGAATCGGGCACCAGCTGGTTAGGCACAGATTGATTTTTTGCAAAATTTTCCTTCTCTTCCCTTGTTTCCAGCCAGTATAAAGACCACATCTTGCATGTGTTGATAGGATCGTTTTAGCAGCTAGTGGCCCATGGGAAAAGCTAGTCCTCTCTGGGTTCTTGTCCGTTAACCATGCCTGTAGGTACTGCTGCTATGCAATTAATTATTACTGCTACTGGTTTCTCCTTCACTTTTATTAAATGATATTTTCTGTTTGCAGTCTGCTAAATGGTTTGTTGGCTTTAGATTTGTTCATGTAATAACTCCTGCTTTCCTGCCAGCACCAACTTCACTGCCTGGGGTAACGATTTTTCGGCTGTTCAAAAATGAGTATCAAAAGGTGTCCATTTAATTACAGGATATGTTAGTATAAATTCCCTGCATGTGCATTACAGTAGTCCATTCCCTGCTGCAAATCAGTTTCCTGCTCTTTGTCCATTTTTCTCAGAGAGGAGGTGGGACCTACGTTCAGCATTAACATACCTGGCTTTTCACCCTCTATAAATTTAGGCCTATCTGTATGTGCTGGAATAGGAGTTTTGTGGGAAACTTAAATGACTTGGAAAGAAGCAGTCTGCAGGCAGTGGAATTAATAAAGCTTTTATGTCCTATAGTGTTGGCTCTCCCAGTTGAATTCCTTGCGGTCTTACAGTGGTGTGACATCCCTCTGTGGATCCACAAATGTTTAAAGAAATTTGAGTTCATTTTTCAGTTTTTTCCTCAGAGAATCCCCAGTAATAGGATTTCATTTTTTTCTCCATCTGCCTGTCTCCATTAGACTGATATCCTTGAACTGCTACTTTTCTGCCAAATTGGGTAGAAATTAACTGTTGGGCTTTTAAAGTTAGTAAGCTAGGTTACACAGGCAGATGTGAGCACAGAGGATTTTTGTCCTGTTTCTATAGCAAGCCAGGTTCAAAAGACAGAAATTATTAAGTATGCCTTTTTACCTTATGGGTGTTCCAGGATGGGCAGGATAAAAAGCAACCCATGCGTATGAACAAGGCATGGAGCAGGTTTCAGTCAACACAAGCTTGCACTGGATTGAAATGTGCAGCTGAGAGCTGGAAGACTTTGACATCTCTTAAACTTGTGCCTGTGTGCGCTGTAGTGGTGTGTCACCCAACTATTCCTGTCCCGTTACACGGAGCCATCTAACCAGGCTCACTCGCTATTCTGAAATCCTGTAGTGTGCCCCATTATTTTGTTTTCAACACCTTCCTGCTCTGACAATGAAAGAAACTACTTCCAGTAACATGCTGTTTGCGTTAAGAGTAATTGTACATCAGTTGGTTAGAGGGAAAGAGCATTGCCCAGTTCCCCTCACTCCCCCACACAGACACTGTCTGGAGCCACTCTGTACCTCCTCCCACTGCCTGCCTTCCTGCAGAGCTGTGCTACTACGGCTCCTTCCAAGAGCCTGCAGCATTCCTAATCCATCCACTCCATCTCTGTCTGCCTTTCCCTGTCATGGACTGAGGCCTCATGCGCTAAACACAAGCCTGGTTTTTAGTAATTGCTCTTCCCAGAACTCAGCAGGCTGAAGGGGGTGGAAGGGCGATAAACATCAGAGTTCAACATCCAGACAAACACAGCAGAGCACACACAATAAATACATCCGCCCCCAAATGCAAATACATCAGAAAAGATTCCTGCCCCAAGGCTCAGAGCAGAGCAGGCTCAGGCAGGAGAGCAACATGATGAGGTGAGTGCGGTCACAGGGACCTCCCCAGCTCCTCTGGCCACTTGGCTTTGTGTGGGCCTTAGAAGACACGACTGTGACTCTCATCTTGTTTAGCTGTTGCTACAGTATGACTCCAGTGATACCCCCTGATTTGTTCCATTATCGAGTGAGGAGGGTGTTGGGCATGAAGGTTTCAGCGAGCACTGAGATACCTGATTTTGTATTGAGACTGACAACTTGGTGGTGTGGCTTTTGGGGTATGATCTGAGTTGGTGCTCACTCTTTCTCCATTAATCTCTGTTCCTTTGACACAGGCTGTTTGTCTTGCTAGCTACGCTTTACAGTGGAGCAAGCAGCAGCATTGTGCTGCAGAAAATGTATGGGAGGATCACGTCCCCCAACTTCCCAAATGTCTACCCAAATCACAAGGAGAGAATCTGGAATATTACTGTTCCCAAGGGATATTCTGTCCGCATATACTTCACGCATTTCAACCTGGAGCTGTCCTACCTGTGTGAATATGATTATGTGAAGGTATGTGTAGGGCAGGGTGACATGTAGGAGGCTAAGTTCTTAAAAACTGTGTATATGTGATTCTGGACACGTGCAGGACCAACATAACTTGCACTTGATTCAATCTGCTAGTAAACTTCAGGCTCAGCTGATTTCTAAATAATGTGTTTATTGAGGCCCATGAGACCAGGAAGTAGGACTAGTTGTCGTGTTGGAACATCTGAAACTTGAGTTGTTTGTGCTCAGAAAATTCTGGTATTCCCCTCTCGTGAAGCAAAAGGTTTGAAATTTTGCCCAAAATAACATTTGAGCTTCATTTTGCTGAAGTTACAGTGTGTGTTTTAAATTAACAAGTAGTGCTTTACACAGAGCATAATGGGAGACCATGAAAGTGTAAATGGTAGTCTAAGCAAGATACTGTCAGCTTGTCTAAATGTGCACTTGCAACACTTGTTATGGTGCATTTACTAGCTAATGTGAGAAACAACCTCAGGAAGAGAAACAAAGATACTGTCTTGGGGAAGTGTTTGGGTGATGAGCGGTGTCCCTGAAAGGTTTGGCACTCCATGTGCTAGCGTGTGCTCTAGTCTAGGCACCCCTGTCGCCAATTTGAGGCCGTGCTACCTCCACACTCGTTTTGTTGTTTGCATGGACCTGATAGATATTAAAGAGGGAGCTGTATACGCAGAGACTATGTAAAACCAGGGCATCAGCAGTTCTTTTCAATCTGCTGGAACCAAATCAGGCAGCCTTGTTCCTATTTTCGAAGATCTCATTTCCACGGTTTCATATGGCAAGTTGCTGCCGCTTCCCAAATCCGTGTTATTCTTCTTTGGGCCGGTCGGGGTACTCATTCCTGGTAAATCTGTAGTACACAGTTCTATCACTACCATGTACAACATGAACCCCGTGTATCAGGACATTTCTCTTGTATTAAAAACACAAGATAAATGAAGAGCTGGAACTGTAATAAGTGAATCGCAGAGGAAGTGAGTCACTAGTTTAAAGAGACCTTTTACTATACATTAGAATTTGTCAGTGTATGAAACCTTTTTATCCCAGTTGTCTCTGGCTTTACCAAGATCTGATTGTCACTGAAAGTGCCAAGTTAACAAGAGCATTCTAAAAGCATGGCACTGATAGCCCAGGCTGGCATCACAGCTTTATGTGGGCCTCTGAAAGGAAAAAGGGAGACAAAATTATGGGCTTAAGTCACAGAAAATAGAGAAAATCTTCTCTTATCTGTCCCTGGATCTGGAGTGACCTCCAGAAGCACCTTTTGAGAGCGTCCAAGCCTCCTTTCTCACACCGTTCAACACATGCTGTCCAAGCCATGGCAGCAGGTTGGGAAAAGCAAAGCTCTGTGTTCATCTGGTAGATTTGTCTGCCCATTTTGCAGCTGAGCTCTGGTGGGAGGACCTTGGCTACGCTGTGTGGAAAGGATAGTACAGACACTGAGGAGGCTCCAGGCAACAAGACATACATCTCCGTTGACAACAACCTCATGGTAGTGTTTCGGTCTGATTACTCCAATGAGAAACCATTCACAGGATTTGAGGCCTTTTATGCTGCTGAAGGTAAGAGACCAGCCCCTCTTGTAGATGGGGGAGACATGGCTGTGGTGGGGTTGGTGCTTCACTGGGCTGGAGTCTGGCTGCTGGTGTGAGGTGGGAGAAGGCGGTTTCATTGTACGGAGGCAGATGGAAAAGGACACAGCAACCGAAGGCAAACAAGCCAACCTTACAGAACCCAGATGGCTCAGACCAAGACAAAGTGTTGTTGAAGGGTGTTGGTTGCCTAATTCTGTGCTTCACCCACTAGATATCGATGAGTGCAAACAGCTGTTTGATGGTGAACCCCTCTGCAATCATCACTGTCATAACTACGTGGGGGGCTACTATTGCAGCTGTCGGATTAGCTACACGCTGCATGGAAACAAGAGGACGTGCACAGGTGAGCTCTTGCTAGATCAGGAGATACCTCCCTACCTACAACATCCACTTAAATCCAGTCCTGACACTAGCATCGGGATGAAAGCTGTGGTTTTTTGTTGTTTTCAGTGTTTCCTATGTGCCTGGTGCAGCTGGAGGGAGGTACAGGGGATTAGTCAGGGCTGTGAGCAGAGGCCCTAAGTTTGTAGAGTGTCTGTGGGCTAATAGCTGCCGTTAGGGACAGCAGTGTTGTCACAGTGCACTGGCAGTTGGTTTTGGTTACTCCTTAGGCAGCATCCACCTGTGTTCAGCTTTAGACGGATTGAATGGAGAAGCAGGAAACTTGTCTTAACACTTCCCACTGCAGACACTTCCATCCTTCATGGCTGCCAGTGCAGCCAGCCTTGCAAAACTGAGTGTATCTTGCTCTCTGGGTACTGAGATACTGAGTATTCTGGACACGAGTTAGTAGATGTGTTGGAAAAACTAACAATTGAGTTGTGAGTCTCATGGAGAAATAGTTTGCTTACTCTCCCTGGAAGGATATGGGCCAAGAAGCAGCACAGTTCACGTATCACTGACACTAGAAACGATGATCCACTCATTAAATGGGAGAGAAGGCCTGGCACAGATCTCTTGTTCCTGAGGGCATACAGCGTGAGGTTTACCTGGCTGGCTGCTGCCTGGCTCTGCTTCTCAGTTCACCACTGGGGAAAGCTCGTGTGTCATCAGGCAGTGGTGTGTCTGTCTGAATTAGTGCGGTGATTGACACCTCAGGATTCACTTTCAGTGAAACATGTGCCTACATGTGGTGTCACATTCATCCTTTGAGGGTGCAGCTTTGCCCACCTGGAGCTAAATTCTGTCTGGAAAGAACCAGCACGCGTACTGCTCACTAAATATTGCCATAGGTGGGAAGATAGTTTCTTTGAGCTCCTCAGTCCTGAAATACAGAATTGGATCTAACTTCCAGTGCTAAGGCTGCCTTGGCATTTAGCTTCCCAACTCCAGCCTATTACAAACACTCTCCAGCCATGGCTGCCTGGGTCTAATTCAAGATTCAAACTCCTCATATCTCCAGTGTATTGGAACAGACCTCTTCATTCAACCTTCCCTTCCTAAAGTGATGGCTTTTATCACAAGTATATGGATTTACTTACGCTATAAAGCATGTGCCTGGTCTTAATGTGAAGATGCAAAATGAATAGCTGTGAAGTAGCAGACTAGCAGCTTCGTGTTGCCCATTCACATGTGCACTTCTGCCCTCCTCCTTGAATGTAACGCTAGGAGAGGGAGCTTATCAGTGGCACTGGAGGGCTGGACTGCCCTGATGAGTAGAGACACGTGCCTTGGGAATGACTGTGGTGCAGCCGGTGTGCTGGAACCTGTTAACATTTCCCAGGCCTTCAGATGCAGGTGCTGAAGCTGCTCCAGCCGCTGGGCTGGGCTGCATAGGAAAGGTCTCTGTGGAATGCCTTCATGAGATGAGGGCAAAATCTGCCCCTTTGACTTTTGGGCTGCTGTCTGAGCAGGCTGATATTGACAGGTTCTTTTTTTCTCCTTTATTTTCCAGCATGAAATAATTAAGCTTCTCCTCGCTTAGGCAGAGATGGAGACAGATGCGCTGGGAAGAGCTGGTTTGCCCTCCCTCCTGACCTGCCTGTTGCAGTCCGCCCAAGGGCTGCAGGCTTCTCTTGCTCCGTGACTTGTATGTCTTGGTTCCTTGCCTTTCAGACCTGCCTCCTGCAGACAATAAAGAGGCTGTTCCTTGTTGAAAGCTGATGGCAGCCTCTGGGGCATTCATTTTCTTGCATTTCCCATGTGTTACTAGGGAAGAAAGAAGGTGAGTAAGGCAGGAGCCAATAAGAGAGAAGCCATTGTGAAAGGCCCCCGAGCATCACAGCTACCTGAAGACTCTTGAATTTCCTGTCCAGCTCTTGTTGCTTGACCTTTCATAGTTCTTGAACTGCAACAAGACCAGAACCACACATTTGTTCCCTGATGTTCCTTTTCGATATGCTCTTGTCTGCACCCAGACTTGTAGATTGAAACTATATTCAGAGCCCATTCACTCTTTGGAAAGGTTTGAATTTTTTATTTTTTTAATCCAAATGTTGTGACTCCAGTCATATATCCTATTGGCAACCTAGCCTTATGGCTGAAATGTGTTCTGGTGAGCAAAGCCTCAGGGTTCCAGGAGTTTGGTAAAGTAACATGAATGTCACCAGGATCGCTTTGGTGTCTTACCATCGTACAAGGGAAGGCAACAGTGCCCTCCCTGCAGCAGATGCAACACAAAGATGCTGTTCTTCAGTCCCTCACCATGCCTCTCGCTGCTCCACATCAATATCCATTTGTTGTCCTTTTAGACTGTATCCTCTTTGGGCAGGGACCATCTTCTTAAAACATGTTGGAGAAGTGCCATGCTCTGCACTTGTCAGTGACTAGAGCTCCCTAGTGCTGTGGAGGAAACATGATGATTACTGCAAGAGGTTAACAAGTCAGAGCTGAGCAGCTGTAGGTGAACTGCTGAAGATAAAACAAAGCTTTGTTTAAAAAGCTCGAGCGATTAAGGAGCATTAGTTGATTAGCATTTCCTTATTTCTGCAATTTAGCAGGAGTTGCTTTTAATTGTAATTTATGAGGCTGAGTTTCTCCAACCCCATCTCTATTCTTTAGTGCCTGGAGTAAACGGGGGAGGAACCCTTTTCCAAGTGAGCATGGGAGGGAATGGAGAGTCTTTTAGATGAGGCACTTGACTCATTTCAGGTCACTGCATTTGCAGACTTCTCTGTTACCTTGGGCAAGTTGCCTGATAGTAGCTTTGAACATCCATCTGCAAAATGAGAGGTCACATCACTGCCTTGACTTACTGGGAAGATGCTTAGTAAGTGCCGTAGAAGGTAGATGCTGCAGACAACTGATCCGAGGGTAGAGTGGCTGTGCAAGCAGTTACCAAGGCTTACTTCTGCTATATTTAATCTTGTTCAGAAGCTGTTTCACGGTCACAGTGAATTGTGATCAAAGCAGCTTGAAATTTTGTCATGGCTCGGTGATACAATTTATGACCCACCTTTCATTGGAGGTCTAATGAGCCAATGACAATGGACTTGCAAGTTCTGAGGGGGTCATTTTTCAGAGTTCAGGCCTCTGGCAAACAGCTCACTGTGATTCTAATAAAAATATGGCCTAAGCATAATTGAGCACTCTCTGGACAGCTCTAAAGTTTGGACTGAGAAGTCAAGGCACAGCATTTCTGCTGGCAGATGTTAAAAAATTATTTGATCCTTTTTGTGCTGGCTAGTTTATGACTTTCTTGCTTGCAGACTTGTGGAAAAAATACTGCCCTGACAAAGGAAACTCCCCATGGCCACATCCAGGACGTATTAGGAGAAGAGTAAGGTCCAGTCCAACCCTTTTCATCTTCAAGCTGCAAATTCCCTTGGACTAGCAGAGTATCTTCTGTTGGGTCAGCTAGTTTTGGCCACTCATGTGAGCACAAGTCAAGAGAGTTTATTGGTGATGACTCGCATTTTTCCAAACTGTTATGAAAATCTCACATCAAAATTAGGAAACTGAGCTTAAAGGAGACATATGTAATGAAGTATGAAGAACTGTTATTAGTCTATATCTTTCTCCTTCTGTAGTCCTTCAAAAGAAGGGGAAGGCCAGTTTTTTGAATTACTGGGGTATTAATGGGGCCCTGTTCTTATTTGTACTATAACAGCGTATGGGGATCCCAGCTCTGTGCAGAGGCATGGTGCTGTTTTTTGCTACGTGAACACAGAGTGATCGCTGCCCCGAAGAGCCTCTCAACCAGCACCTGGGCAGCTCAGAGCACTTCTGGAATATGCATTGTTAGAATGGATCCGGGCTAAGGATCCCTCGAGCCCGATCTCCTGCCTTTGATACTGGCCAGCATCTTACACTTCAGTGGAAGATACAGTTCAGTAAGTGATTTTTAAAGTATACTCCCATACCGAAGTGTAATCCTGTGCAATAGATCCCGTGTTGTCTGTGCTACTTAGCTTAAGCTGGACTTATGGCACTAGCATATGAAGTTTGCCTCAAATTTCATGTGACAGTATGTTGCACAGATTAATTATATGCTATTTCTTAATACCATTTTTGCATCGGATTTGTCGTTTTCAGCCTTTAATTTCATCGTGTGTCCTTTGCCCTTTTACTGCTAGAGAAAGTAAACAGCCTTCAGAAACTAGTGTTTGGTTATATGCAGTGTTTTTCTGTCTCTACGTGCATATATTTGTGTGTGTGTGTGTGTATTTGTGCTACCACATGGTGGTCTTTTCTCCACCATTTCTCTCTTACATGTTTTTATGCTGAGCTTCAGTTTAAGAACATTCCTTTAAACATACCTTGAGGAAGGAAGATGACATGATCATTATAGTAAACAGAAGCCAAGGTGTTGCTGCCTTCTAGCTCTGAGGTTCTTACAAGAGAGAATTTAACCTTACCAGCCTGAGTATCCCTTCTTTACACAGTAGATCCCATGCCTGGGGAAAAATGGTAATAGGAAAGGATTCTGATGCAGAACTGGCAGAAGATTTGAGATTCTAACTTCCTAATGATTTCAGTAGGGAGTTAGGGGTGTAAAGATAGTACTCATTATATTGTGGCTTTTATGCTTAGGGTAAGGCTTCACGCTGATTCTTTTTTCACACCCAAGGATTTCATATTTTCATTCCGATCTCTTCCTATAATTGCCTCCAGACTACTCCTGTAGGGGCTGTAGAGCTGAGACAGATATTAGCAGCATGAGGAAATTTCAGTTTTTAAGAGAAGCAGATTTTTTGCACTTGCATGGCTGTGAGCAGTATACTGCTAAAGCTGCATAGCAAGTAGGTTTGAGGTTTTGGGATGTTTCTTAACCTGGGCTTGCAGCAGGTGGAAGGAAGCATTACAGTGGGACCTTAAAGCCTGGGGAGGGGCAGCAAATTCGGTGTCACTGGCAGTATTTTAAGCAGCACCTGCAGCAGCTCAGGAGAGTGTGCTGGAAAACACGCTTTGTTCTTACATAGCCATCAAACACTCCTGTAGTTCGAGTCACAATCAGTGGAATTACAGAAACGTGCATTTAGCTGGGAAGAATGAGGTAATAACAATTAAGGAAAAAACCCACTTGCTGATAATCCTCTGCAAGTATAGCATGAAAGGAAAAGATTGATCGATCCCATTGTAGCTCAGCTGATCTCTGCTGGTGCAAAGCGGTGTGCTGTTAGGCTGGACTCAGAGGCAGCCAGAACCTCCAGGTGAATTAGTCAAGCTTTCACCACTTCTTTGGACCAAGAGAGGCATTTCAAGGAGGATTTAAAAATTAGGAAAGCACTCAGTTTTAACAGAACAAGCTTTCTAGGTACTTATTAACTGTTTTACTCTGTGTATTTGTCCGCTGTGTTTGAAAACCTGGGACAATGAATTCAGAGTAGAATGTACAGACATGCTCAGTCACTGTGGTGATGGATGGGTTTATGTCAAGTGAAAGCAGCTGCTCATAACTTTCTGGGAAGATGGACAGAGAAAGATTGTTCTGAAATTACAGCCCGTGCTAAAAGGAACACTTGGTACCCAAGTGCATCATTACTTGTGTTGTGGTATTTCAGTTGTGCTAAGAGCCACACAAACATAAACCAAAAAGATTATCCTTTTCCCCGTTCCTGCTTTCCTTTCCAAGTAAACGCTTGTATCTGAATGCTTCCTGTAGCAGCAAGTAGGGCATAGGTATAGGGTGGACGCTAGCTTCATTCTCTGCAGTAAAAGGAGCTTAGAATCTTGACTAATGAAATCCATGGTTAGTTAAGGGACAATAATGTTCATTTTCTCATTCACAACTTGGTCCCCCTCCATTAAAATGGCAACCTTAAACTGTATGGTCTATTTTAGGTGATAATCTGTAATTAATGACTGGATAATGGCATTTTTGTTGGTGGAGGTTAGCATGGTGTGTTTGAGGATACAATTCAAAGTCAAACAATTTCCCTTTTACAATTAATTCAGTGTCACAGTGGTGCAAAAATATGCCGGTGTTATCAGCCAGTCCAGCATTCCTCATCAATTAAAGGATTGCTCATACAGCTTTTGCAGCACATCATAAAGCCTTTGTTCCCAGCTGATCAAAGCACCACTTCACAGTGATCAGATGCTGTCAACAAGCAGAGATCCTCGGGGCACTTGTGGCTGTTCCTTCTTGCTTCTCTTCAGCAGGGAGCATTTGTGGCTCCAATTGTGTCGGCAAGAGGCACAGCTGGTTTTGCTCAGAGAATACAATTACATTCTAAATGTCTGGCAACAAAGGCATTAAAAAGAAAGAGCTGCATTCAGAGGCTTCTGGAATTGAGGAGCTGATAGCTAGCCTACCACTCCACACACTCTGGTGGGGCAGATAAGCTGCAAATTTAACACCTCGGGATGTTTCTGATGAGCTTCCAGCTATCACACCTATTTCTGACCTCCAGCCCTGTGACAGTCTCAAGTGGTGCTTCCCCGGTGTCCTTCCCTGCACCAGTCGTGAGGCAAGAACACTGGGGAGCGCTCCTGTCCTGGTCCTGCCACAACAGAGAGGGAGGGGGGCAACGTTCCCAGCAGTGAGAAACGCCCCTGGTGAAATGTGTGAGACTGGCTTCGTTTCATAGGGAGGTAGGTGTGTGGCTCTGAAACTTTCTCAAAGGGATAGACTAGTGTAGAAGATCCACTACCTTTACCCAGTATGGCTGAACTGAGTTAATACAACTATGATCATCATTTTTGTTGTGTTTTTTTTTTTTTTCCTAGCCCACTGTCAGAGTCAGGTTTGTACTAAAAGAATTGGAGAAACGGCCAGCCCCGGCTGTTGCTCACCTTATCCCCCTCTCAGCTCCCTCAGCTCAGTATCCAGGTGGAAGAGGCTTCCAGATCACACAGGAATTCACCGAGAGCTTGAGTGTGGAGACACACCCAGGAGTGTTGTGCCCCTGTGAGGTCCTTAAGGTAAGGTGAGGTTTATTGCATTTCATCACAGCTTTTGTGAGACAGGCCCAGTTCTTTTACTGCATCTTCTTCAACTTGTGTTTTGCCTTGTTAATTTACCATTTCATCTCCCTGTATCTCTCATTCATTTCTTTGTCTCATCCCTTCAGTTTTATTGTGGTTTCTTTTCTTTCACCACCTTCTGTCTTTTGGGAAATTCACCAAAACTTAAAACAAGCACATGTGTGATGACTTGCTAGATTTCATCACAACCTCTGCCCTTATCACAGATCAGTGATGTCAGGGGAGTCAGTTAAATCTTTTGCATTCAGTTTGCTTCTCTGTAAAATGGACCCAGTGGTCCCTTCCCAGGAATTCCGTAGCACTTGGGATGCTTGGAGAAAAGGCAGCTGCCAGTTACCAGAGTGATGAGCCATCACTCTCACCACCTGCCTTGTTTTTTAAACTTTTCAAGAAAGGACCATTCAAGTTCAGGGAGTCATTGTATTAAAATCAGTTTGTTCTTCCATAAGCCTCGTGGGGGAAGAAGTAAAGACAGTTTGTTTGCCTTCTCTCATTCTTTTCAGGTTAAAACACCCAAAAATCAATTTGGCCCATTCTGTGGAAAGGCTTTGCCTGCAAAAACTGAGACACGGGCTAGTGTCTCAATTCCAGCTGATCTTACAGTTCACCTCAGGTCCACGCATATGATTTTGTTTTAGGGAACAATTTTCCCAACTTGTCAAGAGTTACGAGGCACGTGTTTGGGCAACAGACGTACTGGGCTAGTCCTGTCAGCGTAGCCTGGCTCCAGGCAGGTCACTGCACAACTTTGATGTGAGAGCATTGCAGGAAGTCAGCCACAGTTTCTCCTTTTATTCTTAGTAATTGTAGGTCTGTGTCCATGTGAGTGAAACGGTGCAGAAGAAGGGGCAGAGAAAAGGTGTTTTTTTCTCGAGCCCTTAGCAGTAAGGAAGGAATTCGCTCTTAAGGGGAATATTCTGGTTTCAGGTTTGCCGTGTCCCAGTCCTGAAGCTCCACCGCACGGTCACACCGCACCAGTGCAGGCGCGGTACGTCCGGGTGACCCTGCGCTCTCGTGTGACATCGGGTAGTGCTGCTTGACATGGCTGTCAGCCCGATTGGACTTAATTTCTCAGGGAATAAACATGTAGGTGCCTTTTCTCATTAGCAATTTCTGTTGCTCGCATACTGTAATTATGAGGTGTATTCAGTACACTGAATTTGTTAGCAATTGTCCTTTCTTTGAGATCCTCCCCAAAGAATTATGTTTCTATGTGTATCAGCTCATGCTGATGCTCTTTGAATGCCGCTGCTTAGAGATTTGCTTGTAATTATGTTGGAAGAAAAGCATGATTTTATGAAAGATTTCACAAGCTCAGTGTAGTGAGAATTTTTAATGTTCTCTCATTTGTTACTGCATCTCTCCAGGGAAGTTAAAACTGGAATACTTGGTCATTCCTGCTGGATGCTGCATTTCAGACTTATTTCTTAGTAACACCCAGCTTCCCAGCAGGCAGTTTGGGAAGATACTCCAGTCTGTGCATGCTTACAGCAACATTTTCCAATCACAGTTAGGTGATTGTGTTTTAGGAAGGCGCAGGCTTACCTCAACAGTTGTTTATAGTCTGTCTGATTTGATAGTTGCACACATTTACTGTTCGCTGTCGATGTACAAACCCAGAATAACTGATGTTGAAGGCAAACAGCAGGAAGGCTGGTGTGCAGACGAAGGCTGTATTCCGTGCCGTCCTTGAAACGCGCTGACCAGCGCCGCATGCCACCGTTGCTGTGGCGGGGCAGGTGTACGTGCCCGAACTGCTACGTAGCAAATGCAGATTAGCCTCCAGATCACGGAGAGGGTCGCTCCCCTCACGCTCACAGCTGTCTGCTACAGCCTTATTAGCACCCACATTAGCTCTGTATGATGATGGTGTAAGGATGAGTTACCTTTCCCACCCTGAAAGTAGTGCAGCGAAGCAGTACATGTAGTAAAGACATTTTAAGCAAATAAAAATCTAGTTATTGTTTTTCCTGTGTGAACGAGCAAATAGATATGTAACTGATGTTGTTTTTCTGTAATTAACCTTGTTTAATGTGGAATTAATTTGACCTTTTATTTCCATTCATGCTTCTTGCAGAATTAAAATGTGGTGAAGCCTTTTGTAGCGGAATGGCAAAACGATGCTTCTCAGAACAAAGCAATGGCAAAGTACATCAGTAAGTCAGTGCTAATATTTGCAGATTTGAAAATTTCTGTGTAAATATTTATATTTAAAACATTGTTTTTGTAAAGATAGTGATACAAGTTGCAGTATGAGAAACATTTCGTCTGCTTGATAACTACTCCATTTCTTGTCAAAGTGCATTTTGTATTTGTAAGTTGGAAGATGTTTCAATTTTTGCCATTCTTTAAAAATCTCTGGAAAGCACTGATGGTTATTTGGTTGTTTTTTAAAAAAAAGTGTAGTAGTGTCCTTTGAAATAGCGTACAATCTCCAAACAGCTTTACGTAACTAGCAAAAGTGTCATCATCATGGGAGAAAAATATAGTACCTGTACTCTTGGAGTACTGGTACGATCATGTTTAATTAGTCTGTATTATTAATATATGTTGGTTTCCCGCGTACATGGTGCGCAGCGTGAGTTTTGCACAGTCACAGCTTAATCTAATGGATGGGAGCGCAATTTTTCTGAGGAAACCACAGAATCTACTAAAACCTTTCCAGCTCCCCGTACTGCGCCATGGTGCTGTTAACGTCTGTCCCACCGTGAGCACAGACCCTTCACCAGGATTTGTTTGTTACCTCCAGTAAAGAGGCCTCATACCAGTCCCTGAAGGTCGCAGCTGAATCCTGCTTGATTTGGCTTTTTCAGCGCACTTTTTTTTTTTTTTTAATATATATATTTTTGAACTGATTTAGTTGTTGGCTGTGGTCAACCTATGGACATAGACAGCGGTGCTGTTCCACGCACGATGGGGCCTGAGCCCACCTCCAGCCCTGAAACTCAGCACCAGCGCGAAGCCCCCTTCCACCCCATGAAGGCGAATAATAAGGGTAGGTCCTACACACCGGGTTCAGCGGGGTTGTTGGCTCTGATGTGCAGGGAACACCCCTGCCTTACCCAGAAGTGCCTGAAGGGTCAGCAGAACCTTTCTGAAACACAATACAAAGGTTGTTAACTTTGGAAAGTCGTATTTGCATTTCTAAGGACGGGTACCTAAGCCTACTGAAAGGTACCAGGTAGGCTTAGTTCAGTGAGAGCTGGGAGCTTAACACCTTCTTACCATTAAATACCCTATTAGTGGTAATTAACAGCGCCAGATCCTGCGAATAGCCAGAGGGGGCAAGTGATGTGCACTCACCTTCTCATCAGCCCACAGTTAACTCAAAGGAGACCTGAAATATGCTAACAGTGCCTGTAGACTGTCACTTTGGTGTTGCTTTAAGCTGTTCCACTCACTTCTTCCTGTCTCTCTGAGTTGAAGGTAAATAGAAGCGGAGTGATGACAGACACTGGAAAAACTCCACAAGAGAAATAACCCCTCCTGAGTGCCCTACGGGCATGGGTGGCCAAACCCTTGGGATGAGCAGCTCCTGCCCAGGCATTAGCAAGCGCTGGGCTGGTGCCAGCTGTCACTCCCCGGTCACACGCGGTGACAAGACCGCGGGACGGACCGTCCCCGGTTCGACGTCAGGGGACATGGCTTGCTTTGAGGTAACGCACTTATGGGCACCTGGGCTGGAACTTCTGAGTGTCTCCTGCAACAAGGGGGCAAAGCTCCGTTCCACGGTGCCCGCTCCCAGGTACCAGCCTGCGGCGACCAGCTGCCGCCGGGCTGTTGGCTGCTACGCAGCCAAGCTGCTCCATCGTTTATGCAGAGCCAAGTAGCAGGTACAACAGCCCGGCCTGCCTAGATTTGCTTTAGTACCTTTAAGTTGATGAGGCAGAACCACTTCACGGAAGAATGTTCATTCTCAAACTCAGATTACCAGCTTCATGTTACTCTGATTTTCAGAAGGCAAGTGCTACAATTGCTGCTTAACAGGAACAATAACAAAACTGCAATGTTATAACCACACAGCGTGACTGGCACTCCCTGGAGTTAATATTGACCTTACATTTATCTGTTAAATTGTTTACTATTTTAACATGCTTTGGTCTTGCCCGAGGCTCCCTGTTGCTGCTAGCACAGCAGATTAATGCCAGAAACTCACTTCAGTTCCCCTTGAAGAGAGTAAAAAGCTGAACCTTCCATTTATTCCAGCTCTCTTTGGGAGATGCAGTTTCATAAATAACTAAATTGTTGTTGCTTTTAAATTGCTTGGCATTGTTCCTGACAGGCTGCAGAAGTATTTGTGAGGGGAAAAAGCCACTGAGTACCCTTATTGCAGAGTATGGGGTTGGAGATTTTATTTTATTTTTCTTTAAATGCTTAAACTGCTAAATTAGTTATTCTGTAAAATTACTCAAGATCCAAGACTGAGTTTTGGGAGAAACATTTTACAATGTAGAAGCATAATTGTTCCTCTTATCTTTTAGATTAGAATATCCATATATTCTAATTAACTTAATTTACATTCAGAACAAATACACTTATTTCTCTCTGCCCAAATTCCTCAGCAAAACTGTCTCTCTTGATTACAGAACTTTTCCAGAGGATGTATGTAATACTGACTAATGAAGATTGTACTCCAAATCAAATATTCATTTGCAAGCAATTTTACCATTCCAAAACAATCTAGGAATTACATTTAGAATCATTAACTTAATTTAATCCATACAAGCATAATAATTCAGTGTCCAAATCTTAAAATGTTTAACAGTTACTGCTGCCTTCCCTGTCTTGCAGCTTGTGGAACGTGGAGCAGGGGAGCGGATCGATGGAGGAAGGCGAGCCAAGCCTGGAGCACGGCCCTGGCAAGTGCTGCTAATTACAGAGTGCGGAGGATTAGGAGGTGGTTCGCTTTGTGTGACAACTGGGTTCCAACAGCTGCTCGTGCTGTAGCTGATCAAAGAAACCCCTCAGCTTTGAGGATTAAGTTGGGGATTTTGAACGAACGCTCAGTTTGCTATGAAGGAGCCCGGGCAGAAAAAAAATTTTATTTGTGAAGGTTAATAAAAATGATCTTGTCAACTTTGACAACGATATTGCATTGGCTAGACTGGAGCATAAAGTCTCAGTTAGTACCAGTATCACACCCCTGTTTACCAGGAAAAGATGAGGCATTTCAAATGAAAGCAAACGCTGGGGTAGCTGTAGCTGGTGGGGAAGAACTGGCCCAGCAGCTGTTCAAAGACAAAACAGCCATCTGCCTCAAGAAGGCGCTACTCTTTTCTTAGTATATTTTGTTTTCTTTTAAAGGGCGCTGTGGATTCCTGTAAGACTGCAGCTTTTGGCTGAACGCAGGCCCAGCGGAAGCACGCAGAGCAGCGAGGCACCTACACCGCTCCCGCCCGTGCGGCACCAGGCGTACACGGGCAGCGTTCATGGCCAGGGCGCTGCACTGCAGAGGACCTCCAGGCACCTGCTCTACACTCCCTGACTTAAAGAAACTCCTGCTGTCAGCTGCCAAAACTCTGTTTTTTCTAAACAAAGTTTTATCAAGGGTAAGCTTTCACATTCAGGTTTATAATTTCAAGTACATGTTCAGCTGACAGTAGATTCTCAGAATTAGAAGCACTGTTATTAAAAACTGTTTTGATTACAATATATATCCCATTACAGTTTACATAAACTTCCCTTTCTTGCATCCCATTCATTAGTATTTCACTTTCTAGAATAACGTAACTGAAAATGAAATCTCTTTTTTAAAAAAACAAGACTCCAAACACTTAAATATGTTTTCAATAGTAGTTTATTTACTCACTTATAAACACTAGAGTATGCAAAGCAGTTAGGAAAATACTACTAAAACTTGAAAATTATTCTAAAATTTTCAGGGATTTTGTTTTGAGGGTGAAGGAAGGCTAAAATTATCATCAAATACTCAATGCTGCCAACCAGCCTGTTAATACCTAAACCTGGACAATTTAAACAAAATGAAAGCCATGCTAATTACAAAAACTTACCACGCAGTTCCTTGCAGGGGGGTCACAGTTAGTCTTTGGAGGTCCAAGAATACCATTTTTAAGTGTTACTCAGCAGAAGTAGCTGGTAATAGTGCAAGTGCTAAAATGCAAAATTCACAGATGGTACAGAGTTTGCAGATTATTCTGATTTAGGTGCAGGAAAAAAAAAAAAAAACACTAAGCAACTTCTTGCAGTGGGATACGAACAACAGAAGTGTGGGATTACTTCTCTGCCTGAGTGTTTAGAACCCCTCTTTAAACCCTTTAAGATGTACACTGAGACCCAGCTGATTTTTTTAATACTGCAAGTGGCAAACTACCAGCAGTGCAGTTCTGCCCACTATTTAGACGCTCTTCCCCTTCAGAAGCCTCAACAGAATACGGAGTAATGACGATACAAACTTGAAAAGTTAAATAGGTTAAAAGCTGTGTAAATATCTGTATTCAGAACGTTCATAGCTACAGCACCGTAGTATGGTGTATAAAAAAATATGGATCAAGCTTCAGTGGGTTTCAGGTGCAAGTAGATCAAACA